>NC_079485.1:20049277-20368444 GCF_026230105.1 Diorhabda sublineata | reverse complement strand
CTCATACGAGCATTTATTTTACATGATTCACCTTTGCGTTAGTATACGATTCAGAGCAGCACTGTATGTATAAAACATTTCAAATGTTATTAGAACAGCTGCAGGAAAAAATTGTTTGCACCTCCAACATTTTCATCATGAAGTACCAAAAGTTCTTATATTTATATTAAATGGGATGAATTCATATCGAATTAAATGCTTTATTGTTCGGAATATTCAAATACCCTATTGAAGTGTAATATTGAGAAATGTAAATGAAAGACATGGATTCTCCGGAAAAAGACGTGTGAATCTGTAGAATTAAGGTCGGTTAAGCATGAATCTATAAATACGTAGAGTCAAGTTGGCAGTTATCCATCCCAAACGTTGCGATAAATGTACTAAAGAAAGTTACTTTTGAGATCAACAAAATATATGTACGTTAAGAACATTTCTATTTGTTCCATAGCACATGGTAATATTAAAGTTTTTATTGCAAATATTTCAAATGTGTGTTTGTTTTCCAAAACTTCAATGCTTTTGGTTCCAGTGGTATTCTAATTTATAGATCAAAAAACGTTTCCACAACTGTTATTATTATTTCATTCGTTTAAATGCAACAATTTCACGATGGTTTTCTGAGCTGTACGAGAGGAAGTATTATCTTGATGAAATATCAATTGTTTCTTATATAATTAAGGTCTTTTTCACTAATTGTCACATTACAATAATAATCTGTATTTATTGTTTCACCACACATGTGGAGGTGATCTAAAAGAAAAATTCGTTTTTGTCGATTTGGTTCATTCATGGATTTGTGTTTGTGTTGCATAAGATTAGGCTATAACTGAGAATGCCTTCTATTAGTCTTATTTTCATTATTATCAAATAATATAATCACGATTCCTCTAAGAGTAACACATGTCTACCTTGAACATATACTTTGAATTTTACATATTCAGAGAAGAAAATTTTTCATATAATAAAAACATGAGCAAATAAGTCTATATGATCCCATCTATAAAACAAGAGTAACTTTTTGTTTAGGATTAGAACAAGAATCAGCTTGACAAATAACATAAAATTGGTCTTACCTTGTGCACCAAATTCAGATCTTAATCTGAAAAAGAAGAAACTGGAATTAGTTCGGAGATGTTTGTTAAACGGTTTAGGTTATTCATATAAATAGGATATGAGGTTTTGGATGGTAATTACCCTGAGAATAAGATGCATTGCAAAGTAGGCATCAAATAAAAAACTAAGCATGAAATAACCCGAAAACATGATTTAGAATTTGCTTAAAGAAGAGTAACAACGTTATTTTAGATAGTAGACAGTTTTGACATAACTGGCGCTCTAGAGAAATTAAATGTGAACAACGATATTGAAAAGGCGTAGGTAAGTTTTTTTTCAATACCTTTACTGCCTTTGAAATTTAGAATCAATTTTTAATACACCCATAAAATGGAGTATCATGGGATTATACCAGGTATCTATATTTTGACGTATTTGTACTATCCTATTGTAATCACTGCGATGTAGAATATAGGTTATGTTTATGAATAGCCGAATAGCATGCTTTTGTACCATGTAATATTTATTTACAGGTTGTTCAACATTGTGTATCGACTATATTTGTATAATTGATGTAAAACTAACATATGAAAAATGAAAAATTTTTAATTGTAACATATTTTTTCCTTTTATGCAATAATGGCTCAACATGACTGGATCCCATCGCCCTTGGTACTTAATTTCCATTGTTCTGATATCTTAGTCGAACCTTCCATACCATTGAATTTTTAATGACATCCAGCAGCTAAGCGATTCATGAAAGTTTATCTTTTGTATCCATATGGTTGTCCAAAAATGCTCTACTGGCACTTAGGAACTCAATCACCACGCAACTTGTGGTCGAATAAAAACACGTGACGTCACTTAAATGGGGAGATACTTGTCTTCGGTATTTAAATTAGTCACCCTCTTTATTCATAGCCTCCACAAAGTTTTTAATTAGTTCAATGAGAAGCGAAAGTAGAATGACATTTATTGGGTACATACACAACATTTTGAGATCTGGTTGAAGTTCGAACATTTCCGGCCAAATTTGCCTTACATAGTGTTCATTTACTGCACGACTATTCCACAAACAAAGGAAAGAGCAATATTTCGTAAATCTTCTCCTAACTATTAACAACACTGTAACGGTTGTAGTTTATTTTGAATAGAGGGAGGCGCATATTTTCCTAAGTTTTTCTCAATAATCACAACGAGATTGCTCGGTGTCGAGATCCTGCATTAAACCGATATAAGTACATTCACATAAGCATATTGTAGCATGTGGAGAACGCGGCATTTCTTTTTCTAAAAGTTGTAATTTTGGTTTCTTTCACAACCACCGTCGGTATTGTTATGCAAAAATAGCAATCATTAAAAGACATACTTCTCCTCTTCCTTTTCCCCTTTCATCCATTGAATCAATGACAGCTGACATCAAACATGGAAAGGTCACTGTTTATCTAGATCTCCGATTACAACACTAAAATCATGAAATAAGCCTTTTCCACATATTCTTGTGACCTCAACATTCATCACAAAATTTTTGAAACTGGGACGCCATTTGCCATTTTTGTAATTAAAAAGAAAATAAATAATCCACTCAATAAAATCTTTCTATTTATAAATTTAATAACCCCCGATAACATTTACGACCTGCGAACAAAAAAGAACATTGCTAGGAATTAGGACTTTATGAATATTTTTTCTCTTATTTGGAAAGTATTCACAAAATAAAAATAATGTTCGAATTGTGTTACATAATCGTGTAGGCCAGTATTTTTGGCATACGCGAATTTCGATATATTTCTTAAAAATTAAAATAATTCAAATTGCTTATAATGTATAACCCGAGAATACTAACTCTTATACAGTGTGTTTATTATTGATGTAACGTGTATTGCTAATGTTTGTATTTCTCTAAGGTCTACAGATAAAAATTGTGAATAGAAATTTTTTCAAACAATTCAGGCCATCTGCATAAATCGATTAAAAGTATTAAAATGTATTTTTTAATTGTAAACTGAATATATTTTCAGTTTTTCAGTAATACAATTACAAATACAAGTACCAAACCTCGTGCAAAGCTAATTTGCTCAAACAAATAACGTATTTATTTTACTGCATTCTTTTTCTAAACTTGCTTCATTGTAATGATTTGATTTTAATTTTAAGGCACTGAAACACCTCAAATCCAAGTCTATTGTGAAAACCTGATATGGAATTAGGCAACTGCTGATTTATATGCAAAGCTGTTATCATTATTTTATATAATTATATAAAAATAATTTGATAATTTCGTGAAATGCATTTGTAGTACTTTATCTATTCTTTCGTGAACGACTGTAAAAAGTATCAAAGAATTCCGATTACAAAACTGATGTACCGGGGCGAGTTTTAGCACCGGTATAAAATGAAGTATCACCAAAGAACATGTAGTCTTTAAAGCGTTCAGATCAAAAAAGCCGACTGATTATTTCAAAGAAGCCGTTCCATTATTTGCATTAAATGAACGATCTAGTTCGACAGTGGCGGTTCAGTGTTGTATTTAATGCATGTTATACTTATTTCTAATTTTACACACAGTTGTATTTATTTTAAAAACATATTTTTTGTGGCAACAATAATTAAATCCAAATGAATTTGTGGTGACGTTTTTTATACTCGGCAACAGCTAGGCTATGAATGGATCACAACTATTTCTAAATCATCACCAACTGCTAGACTTAGTTAAATGCTGCAGCCTTTGCCGATAAGTGGCCTCATCTTTTCTCTAGCATACAGAGGTCTACAGTTTTTTTTAATTATACTATAATTGCTTGGGATTTATTTCGGTAATACTTGACAAACGTATTAGGGAATTCGTAAAATGTGAATTATTACAATTTCACTTACATTAGGATAACTTCTTCCTGCTCATCATCTTTAATAGATGATTAAAACTTCTCAATTTCTTTCACATTTTCTTATGCGTTCATAGTCCAAGCAGTGACCGCTGTGAAAGGAAGGTCAATCAGAGAATAAGTCCAAAAATATATTTTATTCATGTAAAACATTGACGGGTTTTCACGCTGTTACTGGTAGTGATTATACAGCGGCATTTTGCAGAAAAAACAAAAAGAAACCTTTTGATATATTAAAAAGGGTACTCAGAATCAGCTTTCAAAGAAAATCCGCCTTTAAGTAATGACTCAACCTGAGACATGATGCAACCTCAGGATGATGCATCAAAAAAGTTCAGCTTTGTGACAATATTTACCTCAATACTAAACTGTACAAGTAAGAGGGATCGAAACACCATACAAGAAATGAACAGAAATGCCATTAGATAGTATATGGACAGATCTAAAGCAGTGACAGAACTGTGATAAGAGTGTATGCAATTGAAAAATGTGTCCAGTTCAACCTAGAGAGGAACTGTCACAAACAGGAGATCATCTTTCTGTCCGATAGCCAAGCAAATCGTTTGGCAAGAAAAATGAAATTATTCTACGATGGATTCCGGGACACATCGGAGTGAAGGGAAATGAAAGCCCTTCATTGGACCTGAACCTTTCTGTGGTATCAGCTACAGGATAATAGAAAAAACATTGAAAAAAAGGTAGATAGGAACAAAACCAATTATTAGAACAACTTACAGGGGCTGAGACAAACAAAGACTCTCTTGTGAATCTATAATCAGAGAAGATCTGCTGAATATATCAACATAAGTAATATTAATCTACGAATACTACCAGGAGTCTTATCGGAGCATTGTCACCTCAATGGACATCTGAAGCCGCTAGACTAGACTTGTCAGTTGTACCGAGGACGAAATCTCTTTCCACATTCTCTCGAAGTGTTAAACACTACCGAGCTCATAAGTACTACACCTAGGAACGTATGGTATAGAAGATAAAGATCTCTGGCAGCTTTAATCTCCCACATGTTGGATTTTCTAAAAGGAGTGAGATCAACAAATCAGCTGTAAAAATTGGATTAACCAGTATCGCAGCAACATATCCATTAGATCGCAGTGTATATGATACCCCAATATTTACATACATACTTACATCATCTTGTATTTGCGTCATTAAATAATCCACTATTTATTGACGACCAAGAAAAAGTTGAAATAATCCAACAATATACAATTGGGTTATACGGTGTAAAAAATGAACATTCATTAACTTAGCGAGTGTCATTTTGTATAAAAGGCCGCGAGGTTTTTTCATATGACAATACTTTAGTTGAGACACAGAAGATTAGAATCGCACCATGATTAAAGTGTGATTAGGTGTGTGATCAAAACCAATTTTATACCAAATGGTGCCATCAGGTCTGTATTCTAGCACACTTACATCTATGACGACTGGGTCACCTGTCTTTTTACCAGGATGTATAGATTTATAGATTAATTCTTTCGAAAAGTCGGTAAAAAAGGTATAGTCCAAATAACGAGCTTCGTAAGGCATAGGATCACTTCTAGTTGTTTTAGTTATAGCCATGTATTGTTGTGGAAGGTAAATTTCTTTACCTTTTAATTTACACTCTATTGCACTGTGTACGGAATCACATTCCATTTGGGTATGGCCTTTTATCAGGTACTTTTGAGTAATCACAATATTTTTTTCAAACGCTAAACGTAATAAATCATTGCTTAACGTAACATTGCGATTTTGAGCACAACAGCCATCGGAATATAAAATCACAGGCAAAAATTTTTTGACTCAAAATCTTCTCTAGATGGTCTACTAAGCATGAAGCAAAAACAGAAGCTTCAAGCGTGCTATTTGACTCATCGAACCAATAACACATTACTTCCTTAGTTGCTAAATTGTATAATGTAAAATTATAGACGCATAATTTAGTTTTATGATAAATAGCACTGGCTTGAAGATACGGGGCCAATTTTACCGATTCAACATCCTGTGCGAATACGTGAGAAGCTTCGGACTATGCAATATCTTTGTCAGTATGTTTCTCTTATCTGGCTCGATCTTTCTTCAAAACATGTTGAGCGTATTCTATTATGGTTCTATAAAGTGCCGTGACATAAGTGTTGCTCTCCAAGAGAAACTAGTATCGTCCACAAAAAAACTTATTTAAATGCTGATGCTTAGATAGGCAATGTCGTTGATAATTAGAAGAAACACCCCACATTCTATTGGTTTGCAAGAAGACATCGTTGTATCAATCCTTACAAGCTTAGATTTTACGATATTATCCGGCAAATGTCTCTTTTTATATGATACACGAAAAAAATCAATTGAATGAAAAATAAAAATGTCGCCCTTAACAATTAGCAGAGTACGACTTATTTAATCTTGGTCTGGTAGAGTTTCGGTCAAGTAAGAACGTGCAAATTCTACTTTAAAGAAAAATAAAAAAGGAAATTTTGAAGGTTTTTTCCTATACCTTGTATAGAAAATAGGGTGTTGTAATTAGTTTGTTGGGGGCACTCTGACACACAATTGTCACTTAAGAACAAGAACGTCAAACTTCAGTTTCTGTATTCATCTAGTCGAAACGCCATCGTAAACTGAAAAATTATGTAGATCGATTTTCTGAATAAACTAATTGAAAATTCTACAAAAAAATATATATAAAATCGGACATGTCAAGGACCAATTGATTGTTATTCATTTAATATCCAAATATTAGTGAAATACAGTTTTGTACTCACAAATTTACAATTAAGTAGTTCAGTACTATTTTAGTTTTCACATAGTCTTCAACATACATACCTTGAATTGAATTATATAAAATGAAAATAATAAAAACCAACTAAGAAAACTGATTTAATTATTAGGTATATACTGAAATTTATACAATATTTATTCCAAATTACCAAAAGCAGATTATAGTTTTCTTTGATGAAATTGATATGTTTATTATGATTTTTTACACATTCTATACTGTCATTAGCAGTGTTCTATCAAACTTCTATCACTACTTTCTTGATTCTTTTCTGGGTGTCATCATTGTTTTCACAGTGCAGACTCATCACTACACCACACAGCAAGTTATAAACAAGATTGTATTCACTTTCTTCATTATACATTGTCCATAACTTCATAAGATAACAGAACCTCTGTTAAATATACATCAATATATGATTATTCAAAATTATTCCAGAATGAAATTTAATAAAACGACGTTTTTATTCGAGCTCCGCCTATGATTTCCGTAAAAAACCTCATTCGAAATGATTATTTAATAGTTGAATAATTCACACTATACCAAGCATTACATCATAGGTCAACCATTACTACTGAATGAAATGCGTTAATTTTTTGTACTAATTTCAATGTTACACCATTATAAAAACAATAATACGTTTTTGAGACAAAATATTAGTCGATAAAGTGATTATGGGCATTCAAAAACTGAAAATAAATAAAAATTAAATGCTAGTAACTATAGATACATTGCAAAAGTGTGGGGTCTGATTAATAAATAATGTAAGGTTGTAGTCCAAGAGCCATCTTAAATCTGACAACACATATTTTACTAAATTTGAAGTTTCGTTAAGTGAAATGTTTTAAAAATTGTGATCGGCCAAGCCTGGTTATGGTAGTTTCAGAACGAATCCGTTGTGGCAGATATGAAAATTAGATAAACTTCAAACTTATTTCTCCAAGGTTATCGTATCAATATGACATCTGTATCTCTACTGTAATTGAAAAAATATATAGTTTAAGAAAACACACTTTTATACTCAATCAAGATAAATATGATATAAGAATGGAATAACTTTCGAGATAATTAATGTCAATGTTCTAAACGTGTGGGGTTTTCATTATGAATTGATGTAATTTCTCGATAATTTTATTTAATATTATTTATTAACTATGCTTCAAAAAAATGATACAAACTTCTTTAATTGTGTTTCGCCCGAAGAAAGACTACTAGTAACATTGCGGTATGTATATAATAAAAAATATTAATAGACATATATTTATTAACCAAATAAAACCTTTTTTTAAAACATTATTTTGAAAAGCATATTCATTATTTGGTAATAATGTGAATGTATCTCCTAAAAATTATTTTGTGAACCATACAGAATATTTGGTAATAATGTATCTTTTGTGGGGGGTGGAATGGATGATGCTAAACGTGCAGGACCGTCATTGCCTGTAACTATTTCAAAAGTGATTACTAAAATTCGTGTACTTGTACTTAGCGATCGTGAGGTGGGTGACACCATTGTTTGAAGCTGATGAAAAGCTCGCTCGCATTAAAAGTTCAAACAAAAGTTTGGAAGTGAATTTTTTGTCGTAGATGAAACTTGAGTAGACCATTATATCCTATAAACAAAAAATCAAGTTGAAACAATGAACTTCATTCGAGGAACATGGTCTTAAGAAAGCAAAGATGTTTTTACGTTTCGGTCATAGTATTGTATGATTCCAAGAGTGTCACTTTTCCCTAACCGCCCTCGTAAATGCGTGTTTTTGACTGTAATTTATTTTTTAATTAAATCATATGATTACAGTTATCTATAAATCATAATTCTTCACAGTTAATTTTCACCAATCAAATTGACTATAAAAGCTTGTCTAGCAGGAAACATACATAAACGAGATATAATAAACGATGGATGGATAAAACCACTATAGAACTTTTTGGAAACTATAACCTATCAGCTGATTGTAGTTCCTACACCATATGGAAATTTAGATCACAGTTTCCGAACGTCGCGTTCAATTTTCGGTGGAAATTTCAAATTTAAAATATGGACTACAAGGACTTTGGATTTTTATTACTTCTTTGTGCGTTAATTATTTCATGATTTTTTTGTTGTATAATAGATTATAGATTATAGATGTTTAATAATTGTTATCATCAGTTGACAACGATTTACCCCTTCATACAGATTTTGCACTAATAATCTACTTTTATACTGAAAACTATAAAAACGGCTAACCTTAGTAACCTATCAATGATGCTGCTCATGAAAATTAATAATAGACAGCCATTTAAGGGGAATAAATAACTTTTAAAGTTCAATAAACCATAGACAAATGAAATAAGCCGTCAGCTGATCGTATTTACCCACCGATCTACTAGAGTAAAGAAGTTCAAAATATATGATCAACTAGATCAGTTTTCAAACAACATTCAGACCTCGATTATAGTTTTCGAAAAGTCCTGATGGCATATGTAAATATCTATATTCCTGTTTTAAGAATACCCATCATAAATCATCACGTACATTGCGGAAATCGGAAAACAATTCGTTAGTTACCTAAAGCATTTGCAAAAAATATGGTCGGTTTTACACGTATTTGGGCATGATTCATAAATATTTTATGTATTTGAAAGAATATATTTTTCAAAAATGTATCGTCTAACAAATCAAATTATTGATTTTCGGCAGCATTTGATTTTTTCCTTTTTCTTCACAAACCGTAAGTAATATATAAGGCAGTCTAAAATGAAAGTTAGAGTGGCTGCTTCTACCCCAAGATTCACCATGTACAGTGGCTCTAAGATTTCCAAAGTCATATAGGTTATTAGAATAACTTACTTTTCACGGATTTGTCGAGATACTGTATGCAATTCCAGATCCAAAAATATCAGTTTACAGAATCGAGTGTTATTTTCCATGTAACATAAGAACACCGACAAAATTTGGAGGTAGCTCTGTTATGTTCTGGAGCGGAATATGCCTGAGATGTTACACGAAATTAGAACCAACAGATAGAGGATCGTTAAGTGCTGATTGATATTTTAAATACATTTATTGGTGATGACTTTTTCACGCACGATAATGTACGCCCTAACATATCAAATAACTATGTCGTCCGGATTTCAGCCCTTATACATAATTTTCATCGACTGGAGAAATATCAAAATGAACCACTATCCAATTCACATGAAGATTACTTGAGAATATTAATTGGTATAACATTATGACACAATATCAGGATCTAATAAGTGCGGCGCCCTTTTAGTTTTTTTGTTGTTCAGTATATTTTTTACTTTGATCAATAATTTGACCCTAATTTATAAATTCAATTAAATATTTGGCAACTTTCGCTATTTTTTCCTGTCTTGGATATCACACTCCCATTTCAATCAGATCATTTGTTACTTGATTTTTTCATTGGCTTTTTGGTCTTCCTCTGGGCCGGTTTCCTAATTCTTATTTTTTTTCAACTTCACTATTATTTTTCATTCGTTTTATGTGTCCTAGCCAGCTCATTCGCTTCGATTTTATAAATCTTCATTTAAGATTTCTTTAATTTCAGTGTTCATAAGAATTCTATATTGTCCGTCATCTAATTTTTTTGGTCCATATATTCTTCGTATAATGTTTCTTTGGAAGGTGTCAACTCATTAGAGGTTGGAATTTATGGTATAGTCGGTGTCCTCCATGGATTGTTTGAGTGATTTCCTCTCCTCGTTCATTTTGGTTGTTAACTGTTGCTTCTAAATATTTAACATTGTTAACCCCGTCAAATATATATTTCCCTATCGCCATATTCTTGTGTGTAGCACCATTTTGTTTCCCGTATACTTTTTTAATCTTGTTTTAACGATGGAAGTGAAAATCTTGTAAACCGTATTTAGTAGGGGGACAGGTCTGTAATTAGGGCACATTTTTGGGTTTTCTTTATTTGAATATGGGCCATATGGCTCAAGAATACTGTTATTTATATTTTCTAAGTTCCTGTTCACGTAATTGTCTTCACAGGTTATCTTCAAAAGTCTATCCAACTTATTGGTGAATTCCTGTGGACTATTTTTCGGCTTTTATGTGTCCCATGTCTTTTTATTTGCTCTGGTTTTTTCTTTGCTGTCACGATTAGTTTCATTTCAGTTAGCACCAGGATGTGGTGTGAATCGACATTTGCCTCTGAAATGATCAGACATCATATATTAGTTTCTCTCTTTTTTTTTGATATCAAAATGTGGTCTATTGATTTCCTCTCGTTTGTACTCGGATCATCCCTGGTGTCTTATGTTCCACTTTGTGTGTTTAAACTTGGTGCTGACTATCTGCATATTCAATTCTGTGGCCATATAACAAACTCTATGTCCATTGTCGTTTGTTATTTCATGTAGCGATTCTTTACCTGCTACATTTACTATATGTTGATCTTTACCCATTTTAGCGTTAAAGTCGCACTATAAAAGTGTTGTATCTTGGGACATTTTCACATACTTTTATGAGTTCTTTGTAAAATGCATCTTTGTCTTCTCTTTTCGCCTCTTCTGTAAGCGCGTATACAGTTATAATTGTAATATTAGGTACTTTGGATTTTAGTGTTATATATGCCATTTACTCTCTTGTGCTCCAGTATATTATCCCTACCTAGTCTGACACAGAGGCTGACGTTTTTTCTTTAATTTCTTATTTCTTAGACCTTTTATATATGTTCTTGATTTTAGGTCTTATTCTGTATTAAAATTAGTTTTTTCATATTTTTTGTCAATATCTCTTGTACCATTACTAATATTAAAGGTCGAAACTATTTAAAATTCAATTACATTCCTTTTAATAAAATTAATCGCAATTTTATTTGTGATGAGATCTTTTCTTATAATTTTTTAATAATAACATTTTGATACCTACTACTAAAGTATTATACTCGTTATATTACATTTGAATCTAATATGCATCTGGTTCTCAGAATTTTAGATACTTTTACAATTTTTTAACGCTATGTGTCAACGTTCAATTGGAATCAATCATTGAATATTTCCTCTGTTGAATTTGTTTGGAATTGAGCACGCGCTGATATAAATCAATCGAGAAACAATGAACACTTACTTAAGCTAATACTTAATTCAAATATTAATATCTCTAGCAAATTAAACGAAGAATGGGCTCGAACTTATTGCAACTAATGAAACATAAAAAATATGAAAACTTACTTGAAGCTACAAATGAACATTAGAGAATATATAAAACACCAAAAAAGTATTGAAAAATACTAAGACCAATTTTAATTATTACTGATGGAATTTCCAATATAGAAAAAGATTTTTTGTCTATCTTCTAGTTTCAACCAGATTAGGTTCATATCTACTTCACATAGAAGACATAGGCAAGCTTTTGTTTAAAAATTGAAACACTTTTTTGACAATAAAGCATTTCTCTCTCTGTCTCTCTCTCATATGTTCTAAGACGGTCTATTTGTTCATCGGATTTGTTTTGCTACTTACAACTGTAGTTCATGGAAGCATACATGCTGTGGACTTTTAGGGATGATGTGTATAGTTGCTTCTAATGGCTCTTCTGGGCAGATTAATTTTCAATCATTTCATAAAATACCTTCTACATGTATGGCAGAAGAGTGAATGGATTTCGTTGTATTTGCCCCAGATAGTTCCGTTCGAAGAATTTGATTTGATAATATATGGTTTTTACTGGTAATATATAGCTGGATGATACTTTTTAATGAATGACTTGGTCTTTTAAATGCAAATTTGACAAAAATCAATGTATTTTCATTCTCAGTATTATTGTTCTTATGATCAAAGTTCGACTTACAAGACTGTCTATCGTTAAAAAATCCCATGACACAAACATTCTTGACGTAATATAATAAGAGTGATAATAAAAATAATTTATTAAGCCTCACATATTATACAAAAACATATATCAGAAGATATCACAAGTAGAATTCACAGTAAACAACCTTCATAGATAGGTGAATACAAATAACATCTCTTTATGTGATACCATCAAACAAAGATTGAATACAAAAAATTATCAGTTGGCAATATTAAATAACATTTCCCTTGAAACATGATGGTGGCCAGCTTTATTTTCCATTTGTCCCAAGTATCTGATAGGTGTGTTTTATTCTGTTCAGATTCGAGTTTATCGAACAAAAACTCTTCCCAAATGCTTAAAAACCTTGAACCGTGAACATAATTTTTGTTTCTCTCATTTTATATTAATCAAAGAATGCCTGTAAACACCATATATAAAATCTTGATCAAATGTTCGGGAAAAATAAAAAATATTCCGCACACATGATAATACCTATCCACCTATAAATTTACAGTCAAAAAGCCGTCAGTGCTGATTATCCAGTTCTAACTTGTGCTGTTCGAAATATGTTGTTTTTCAATGAAATTAACCCGTATCTTCTGTAACTTGTTTGTGGGGAGCTTTGATTTATAATGTTTTCGGATTATTCCTTGTATAAATTAAATCTTGGAAATTTATATTCCCTATGGATATACTAGTTAAGCATTTGTGAATGTTGGATTAGCAGTTTAGTATTTTCAGTATAAATATCACCAACGGCTCCAGAAATTCAATATTTAGGCAAATGTAGAGCTATTTTACTGGAGTATATATTTAAAATGTTTAAGAGTTGATCTCTATTTACGTTGAAACCAATATTTTGTTTTCTTCTTCCACCGGATTCGAGATAAATATTTTACTCTATTGATTATTTTGATTTTCAACTTTATATTTATTATAATCAGTTGATAACATCTATAATAGATGTATTCTACGGTACTTTAAGTGTATTTGTTCGAAATTGAAGTAATTACATTTACATTTAGATTATTCTCAGCTTCCAATTGTTACTAGACTTTCTATTATATTGGTTAAAACGTCAACCAGTTTAGAACTACCCTTTTCTAGTTGCTCCGTGTGAGCATTATTGAAGAAATTTTACGATGAAAATCTACAATAGTATTTTTTGAGTTTCTGACAAAAATGAGGATTCTTATGCGCACATACTGGTCTCAAAATATATATGCTCTATGGCACATAGACTTATTTTATCATGTATTATATTCTCTATTCGTAATGAAACTGGTCAGAAATGATAAGTGAATAATCAATAGACCATTTTAGTGCAAACAAAATAATACTGACAGCTAAAATACCTTTTTTAATAGGAGAAATGAAAAACTCGCTTCGCCAACAGGAGTATTTATCCAAAGTAAGGAACTTAAAATAATTTTAACTGCACGTACACATTCAAAGGAAGGTTTATGTGGATTTGATTGATGTCAAAATGCACAATCTTTTGTGTTCAACTAAGTAAACGAGGAATTTATGTCGTATCACATTTTTAAGTGATAACTTCTAAGACCCTAGACATTGGAGTGTAGCCTAGGCGAAGGTAATATTATATTTTATTCAAAAAGGTACTGATTTTTCAAAACTTCTTTTAAATGTAATGCAAAGAGAAACTGTGATTTTTTTGAACATTTAGTATTTAATCTTTACCAATGAATACTAGACATTTTTGATAATGAAGTATCATCCTCCAAATACCACGCATGCACTTTGACCTTCACGTAGTTTAATAAAAATACCCTATTTCTTTCTCCACTATTATATATTTAATACTTGTACATGATGTCGAAGTTTTGTTTTTGAATAGAAATTGTAAAAAAACATTTCCCCACTTCGGCTAATTCAAAGTAAAGTCATAGTAAAGTAAAGTAAAAGTAATAAAAAATTTTCGAACGCTGACCAATTACTAAGACCAACTGACCTTTTATGACCAATTTCTGACCTTTCAGATAGTGTAATGGGTCAATTGAAATTCTGTACATAAGGTTCTAAGACCGCGGAGCTAATAAAGCCGTGAAAGAGCTAGTAATTTATATAAGGAAAGCAGGATTACAACAGTTGTACAGAAAAAAATTAGTAGATTAAAAAACTTAAACACAAATGCATGGCGATTATCGAATAATAAGAGATAGTTCAGTCACGACACTATTATTTGTATAAGATAAAAAAACATGTTCTAATAGACCTATTCTTTTTCTTAACGAAATATAGTTTAAATGTTCAAAAAAACTCTTTTGATCACTTACATAACGTCGCCACGTCCTGCAATAAGTGGAGAAACTTAATAATCCCCGTCTATATTGCTCAAAGGATACCAAAGCCGACACTGTTCTCCAATAGTGAATGAAAAAACTATAAAAGAATGTTTTATTTTGTTCTAATACTTCGTTGCAGTAGAATGAATAAGAAAACGTGTTAGGGGCCATCCATAAAGTACGTCACACGTTAATGGGGTGGGAGGGTATCACCGAAGTATGACATCGTGGGACAAGGGGCATGGGGGGTGAATAGTTTTGTGACGTCACAAAATTTAAAATACTAAAACGCAAAGTTTGGATGTGAATTGAAAATTTAAAAAATTTTATTAAATGTTGGACTTTATGTTGATTTTATTATATTATTATTTAATAAAAATAAGTAAAAAATGAAATAGCTGTTTTCTCTCGATTATTTTCAAATACATACATAAATTTAAAAAATGTGTGACGTCACATCAGGAGGGGGGGAGGTTATAAAAATGTGATAACCTGTGACAAGGACGGGGGGAGGGGTTCAAAAGTCCTAAAATTCGTGTGACGTACTTTATGGATGGCCCCTTATCATTTAACAAAAAGCTACGTATAACAAAATACGAATGCTAAATTATATTGCCTATCATATCTCTGCTATAATCTAATCCCAAATATTTAATATGTGTCTTGGTCGAACATTCAAATCCAAAGAAAGATATCGAAAGTATGATTTTGGAAAATTTTAACAAACGATTTGTTAAAGAAATAGACAGTTGTCAGAAAATAACTCAACTTTCTTAGTTTTAATTACACTGCGTTACAAATTAGTGTTAACAATTTTTACTCAATTTTTATTCAATGAAAACATTTTTTATGTACGGTAAGATCGGTTAGAAATGTTGCGCAATTTAGCAACAACTACCAAGGCACGCCTAATGAGAACAAAGTTTAAACACAAATCATTTTCAAGAATAGCATGGATCCAACCAAGTGGAAACGATGGAATCCAGATCAATCATGTAAAAGTCAAAAGAAACACGGAAAAAGTAGTAAACATAGATTTAGACCAGATTCCGATAGAAATAGAAGTTAAAATAAACAAAGTAGAAAAGAACTAGTAACAAAAAAATGAAATTTTGGCAAACTAGAGGGTACTAAGATGTTAGAACGAAATAAATAAGAGTTGAAGAGATATAAAAGGTAACAAACATAAGTACATATGAACATTATATAAGATAAATAAAATAAAATTAAAAAGTTAAGAAAAACAATGAAAAATATTGTATTGTAGCGAGCAGAGCATAAAACAATAATAACTCCATACAATAGCAGGTATATATGCAATTAGCATTTAACAAAACAATAAAAACATAAATGGTAGAAGATACAAAATAAATAGAAACACATGGAAAAATCTGATACAACTAATGACAGCGACGATGACTCTAAAGCTACAATACTTCTCAGTAAAAGTCCAACAGTAGAGTTTGAGATAAGAAAAGGAATAAAACAAGGAGACGCATTATCAGCACTCCGTTTTATAATTGACAATAAATAATAATAAACGAAGAAAACAAAATACTGGCATTGCTATATCAAACATGAAAGTATGAATAAATACATAATATAAGAGATCCGCATAAAACATGGAATGCAAAAGATATACAAGGCTATTTATGCCAATAAGAGAATTCTCACAGACAAGAAATTAGATATAAACACAAGAATGCAGATAAATAGAACAATGCCATGACCAATAGTAACCTATGCAGTAAATATTAATCTACTTTCAGAACAAGAATGAAATTCAAAAATCAATATTTTGACACCCATACATTTTAGAATTTAATAATGCGCAATGAATTATGTAGTATGGAAACAGTTACAGGAAAAAACGTCAACAAGAATAGTAATTGATTGTATACCACCAAATACAAGACCGAAGGGACGCGGACTATTGAAGTTAGGATGGTGAATTTAGGGTGGACAAACAAGTACTATCAAAATCAAAAACTGAAAATAGATAATAGAAAAGAATGTGAAAAAGTTGTTAAGAAAGCAAACAGGATCTATGAAAAGAGGAAGAACGAAAGACAATGTGGACCAATCCACCACGAAACACGAATTGAATTTCTATGAACAGCTTTAATTTTTGAAGAAATGTACAGCTTATACACGAGGTCGGTGATACACACAACGTATTTTTCGGGGCGAAGGATTTACTGTCGCCGCTCAATGTAAAAATTACACCCTGGGCGGAAAAATTTCCGTCGCCGTCGTATGAGTAAGTTATTATACTAAAAAATTTTTACCACTATATTACCACTATAGGATTCTACAACTTCCGTTGGAGCTAGCGGCACTCGACGGGTGCACACTACTACCGTCGGAGGTGGATTTACCAATTATTTTAATTTAGTTCATAGTTAACACAACGAAAACTGCGAATGTTCCGTTCAAAAGAAGATAGAACACATATTTGCCTAGAGTCAAATATAAATTATTTTTCAAAAAGTGTATATTGTGAATAAAAAATGCAGAAACTTCAACTTATTTTTTATGTTGCAATAGTTATTTTTATATTTAGTACACCAAATGCTTCTACAGTGATAATGGACTAATTTTTTTCTAACGAAGCATAGCTGATAAATTCAAAATGTAGATCTCTTACAATTGTTCTAAAATGAGTGAAATTTTTATAAAAAAGAGTGTCGAACAGGATCAAAATGTTTTTCCAAACTATCTAAATTTAATGGCATTGGTTGACAACTATTTTCCCTCGAAATAGTTTTCTAGTTGCTGATATTTCTAACCATGAAATAATTACGATGAACTAAGCGGTACCACCTTATTTGATAGATATGGTAAATACGGTAATTTTATATTTTTCACTGGAGATCTCGAGGTTCCAATAAGAAAATAAAAATCAGCTATAGGCATAATTAGCAGTGACTCTTTCACGTTATGGTTATGGTCAATATAATCTGCGTTAAAAGTACAATTTAGTGTGAAGAATATGTGAATTTCAAGAAATTTATCAGTTGGGTTTCATAATACAGTAATCTAAGGAATTAACACGAGAGTAGGTTAATCAATTCAAAGAGAAGCAGATGGTGAAACATATTCCTTATTTAACGTAAATTTCTAATTATTGTTCATGTTCTTTTCAAATTTCAATATCCTTACTGACTGAATTCGTCTGTTACATTGTTAGAAAAGTGAAGGATGATTCTGTATTATCAAAATTTTCATTTCATTTTCATTGATTTCTATTAATCAATAATGATATTTATCTTAATCATTGCTTAAACTAGAATTCGAACGTATATGTGTTACCGGCCAAACCCGATTTCAGGACAAATTAGTTTTGCCTAGGCCAAACTAGTTGATCCTCATATAAATACGCACACTCCAGAATAAACTAGTACGGCCTAGTCTAAATATTATAGTATCTATAAAGTCAAAATAAACTGAATAAAATACTCCGTAATAGGAAAAATAATCACTTTTGTTAAAACAATCGTGATTCGTCGTTAAAAGCTTTGGATAATTGGTAATACAAACAATCATACTATAACAAATGATAACACAGTATAATGAGAAGACTTTTTACTTTCATTTTGTAAAATTTTTGTCAAAAACATTCCCCTCTATTTTGTTATCTACTTATCGACTAACGTAGGTTGACCCATATTGAAAAAGAACATTTTATAATGTAGTGTGATACGTAAACTTTCAATTTCAAACTGCAGTTATTAACTAAATACTTTACGCACGGCTGGCAACTAGAAGCAAAATGCGTTTAAAACTAACTCCCACATGTACTAGTCCTGACATGTTTGCTCAATTACTCTCAACTCTGCTAAATTGGTTTGGATTAGGCCGTACTAGTTTATTCTAGAGTGTGCATATGTATATCATGATCAACTAGTTTGGACTAGGCAAAATTAGTTTGTCCTGAAAAAGGGTTTGGTGGGAGATATATGTACACGGTAACTATCTAGCTGACCACTTTTGCGTTCAAACGTAAATAATAAGGAAAAAATCCGGAATGTTTCAATTATTTCATCTTAGAAAACAAATTTAAATGTAATAACAATCCGAAAGTATTTGAAGAATTGATAGCAAAACTGATAGCACTTTTAACATTTGGACATAAAAGAAACGACTTAATCAAATGTTCAAACTTACTGATTTTATTCTGTCATTGTACATTTTTTGTGTATTTAAATGGGTATCTATACAAGGTGATTCATTAAGAATGTCCTCTCTCCGAACTGTAGATTCTAGACCTCAAAATATGATGATTCTGCTCAATATGCCTTATGCAAATATTGTTAGTTTCCGAGAGTGTTCAAAGTTCAAATTTATTTTGTGATTTTCGCAATAATTTTTTATGTTTTTACAATTTCTCTTTGAAAATTGGCAATTTCACGTTTTTTGGCATGAGGAATCATAATTTGCACTCTAATTTAATATTGCTAATAGAGGGCGCTAGTTACACTTGTTTGTGTTACTTAAATCAAAGTAAACTTTTTTTGGGCTAAACTTACAACTAAAATAATAAAAAAATATTAAAAAGCGTTAAATTCTACAAAAAAAGTAACTCTTCTTTGATTCGTGTAACTCAATTGGTTATCGAGTTATTATTTATTTTTTCATAAAAAAATTTTATTGTTCCTTAAATATGTAACAATAACAAATTTGTAAACAAAAATAAAAAATTTCAAAGCAAATGATCAAAATGCCCACCATTTACTTTAATACACTTTATGATCCGCTTTCGTAAAGATCTCTTAATATCTAATAATCCTTGTCTATTATTTTTAATTACATCGGCGGCTTCTTCTAGTTTCCGTCGCAGTTGTGGAAGAGAAGTAATTTTTTCTTTGTAAACTAATGCCTTCATTTGCGACCAAATTGAAAAATCCAAAGAATTTAAATGAGGGCCTCTTGGTGGCCAGACAAACTCACTTCCACGACCAATCCATCTATGCGGAAACTGTTCGTTTAAGTATTGACGAACTTGTAAAGAATAATGTGGTGGTGTTCCGTCGTGCAAAAACCACAATTATTTTGTCTTAAAGCAAGAGGTATATCCTCTAGCAATTCGTGTAAATGTTCTTGAAGAAAATCTAAATAAAGAGGTCTATTTAAATTACTTCTACGACGGTTGTATATAAGTCCAAACTGGGTAGGCTCCCAACTCCCAAAACTATTATATATCAAGAGCTGAGTTTGAATTTGGAATGATCATGCTTTTTGTGAAGGCAATTTTCATATTGTGAATAAAAAAGAAAATTAGGTGGTTTGTCATAAGATTTGTTAGACATTTAGAAACAGACGATCTCTTGGATTGTGGTTAATGAAAACCACCACAGTTATTTAACAATATCGCACACTTTTGTGCTCGGTGCCGAGTTAACTTATAAAAATGAAAAAGCACATTGCAATCCATTTGCTATCATTTCTGAAGTTTGTGGAAAAAGTATATTGTCGTTTCAATAATCTTAAGTAACCTTTCTTAATCCTCCTTTGATTCACCACTCACAGTTCCAATATATCAAGAAGAATAAAAAGTGTGAATCGAGAAAATGAATTTTTAATGAGAATCGAAAACCTACAGGATTAGAAAATTGTTCATCAAAACTGTATTATCTAAAAACCTATCAGAGTTTTTAACGATGTCATTCTTCTTAGCTGTTAATTTCAGGTTTTTCACTTAATGTATACAAAAATAGGATATATATTCATTTCAATTCACGAATAACGACAAAATTGCAAAAAAATAAATACTTAAAACATCAGAAACTATGTGTATAATTAGAAGTGGGCCCTTAAGAGACAAATATACAACTTCTTGTTATTCAGTTGGTGAACTATCTGACAACTGTTCCAGATTATTGATGGTTTTTATTGTAGTTATTTCAAATCAAATAATATCGACTTGTATGCCACAAACATGTTTCATAGATTAATACAGTTCGTATGTCTAGGTTATTGAATGTCGAATGAGTGTTTTAATATAATCAAAATACAGCGTTATCGCTACTAGTGTTGCTGGGTCAGAATATTATATAATCTCATTTGAATTGTCAAAAAAACCTTTTGATGATAAATAAACGTACAAATGAGATTACATTATTAAACAGATATTCGCTCGCTATTAACAAACTTATATGAGGAACGCGATGCAAAGTAGTAAATACAGTTTTGAAGTGACAAGGTCGCCGAAGGTTAGTTTCATATTATGAAGATAAATAATTTTAATCTAAAGGATTAGATAGAAAATATTTTCATTTTTTATACTATTTTCACCATTGGTGCAAGTTACTTATTCACTTATTACTTCATTTTATATCCATGAATTATGATTTCTCCTTTATATGTATAGACATAAAGTATAGTTCTTCCAATATCAATTACAGGAGACAGTTATGCGAGGAAGAATCTATATTTCACAAATACGCACGGCACTCATACCAAATTCATTCATTCATCATCTCCACTGTTTTTCCCTGAAAACATTCAATCGTAAACATAAATGCATTTCTATTGGCCGAATCTGTCGGAAGGCATTTTAAGTGCCAGACAGTGCGATAAACAGTGGCGTCGTTTGGTGAGATTCATTTAATTCATAAATTTCTTGCATAGTGTAGTGAGAATAAAGACAGATATGGATTTAATAATAAAGAGTTAGATATACAAACACAGCAAGTTTTAAATATTTAAATATGATAATGCAATCATAATAAGACTTGCTAAATTGACTAGAGTAAGTAAATTTTCCAATCATCGAGTAATTACTGTGGATCACTCACAGGATTGAAAAACATGTAACGAAAAACTGAAATCACTTGACAAAGCTACTCAAGATTTTATACGTAGGACAATTTATAGTTTATATAAGGAGAGCAGAGTTGCGACATTAGAAGTAATACAACAAAAGGTAGCAGATTATCCAGAATACAATTATACCAGTTTAGAAACATTGCGTCAGGATGTGGTTTTAAACACAAAAAACTGAATAAACGGATGGCAATAACAGAATCGTCAAGGATAGTTCGATGGCGACAAGATTATTTGCGTCAGATAAAAGACTACCGAAGTTCTAATAGACACATAATTTATCTAGATGAAATATGGTTTGACAGTCAGGATGTAGTAAATTTCGGTTGGGTTGACAATAGTGAAAATTGCTGTTTGAATGGGCCATGTTAAAAAGGGAAACGCATTATAATAGTACACGCTGGAAGCAAAGACGGTTTTGTGCTTTATTAATATCTGCTAAAAAAATTAAAAACTGTGCAGTTGATTATCATGAAAATATGCCAGCAGGATTATTTGAAAAGTTGTTTAATAGACAGCTTTTCCCTATCATTCCATCACAGTCAGTAATCGTTATGGACAACGCATCCTACCACTCACGGCAACTCCTTAAGATACCAAATAATAGTAGTAATAAAGCTAAAATTTTAGCATTTATATCTGAAAAAAATATTTCTACTCCTGTCAGCGATAGGAAGAAATGCCCAACAAACAAATGATTGATTACTGTTATTGTAGGTCTAAAGTTAGAGGAATTTATTATATTAACAAGCTGTGCAAAGAATAGGGTCATACTCTTTTCAGACTACCTTCTTATCATTGCAGATTTAACCCTATACAGTTAATATGGACAAATAAGACAAAAAATAAGAATTACGAAAATGTAATCAGTCTCCAGAACTGAGTAAAGAGGTTGCAGAACTCGTAAAGAAAGTTCGAGTAGCAGACCGCTTTGGAAAAACTGTGTTGAACATGTTATCAAAGAAGAAAATGATGACTCTGGTTCAGACGATTCTGACTACCATGATTATTTATAACGATACTTTGGAATTGAAATATTTTTTCTTTTGTTTTATTTACAAAGAATTTATTATCCTTTATGGTTTTTGCTTTAAAATTTCTTTTTCCAGAAAAAAAAACGCATAGGGTACAAAAAGGGCTCAGTTCACGTATGGTACCCTGTTTAAACTAAACTCCCTTACGAGCAGATACATTTTATTCGTCTATTTACGTTTTATAATTTAATATTCAGTTGTAGCAAGTTAACGAGGTATATATAATATTTTTAAAAGTATTTATAAAAATAATAAATTTATAAAATGAGGTATCTACGCCTATGGTAGATCAAACAATATGGTCGGCAAGTGTTACGAACCGGTTTTTATAATCTGCAATTGATATTTGAAGAACTATAAATACAGGAATTTCGATTTCTTTTAGGTATCAAAAACACATATTTAATAAAAGTTGTGTCAAATAATTTAGGCCATAGGCGTAAATCGATTAGAAGTATAAAGTTGGAACCGTTACTTTAAAATAACATATATTTCCGAATCGTACACCCTATATATATATATTTTCACTTTTCGATAATCGATCAAATTACAAATACAACTATCATGTACGCATAATTCTAACTTTATTTATCTGCTGTTATTAGAAAAATAATTGATGAGAACGATTTTTCTGTTTAACAGTATCCAAGTCTATAATAAAAAGCTGATATGGGACGCGGCAGTTGTTTGCTGTTATCATTATTCTATTTCTCAATTCATCCCTATTCAATTTTTGTCTTGTTTTTTAGAAATCCTCAGAAAAGATGATTAACTCTACTTTGCCTCTTCCTTCCATCTATTAGTTTTGGCAAACTTCATATAAGAAATTTGGAATAGCTACATTGAAGCTTGATGATGCACCACTTCCAAATGTCTAGCGCATATCCTATTTAATTTAATTTCTCAACAAATTCGATAACTTTGTTCCGTTCGAATTGCCTCCTACAAAGAATGGTCCAATAACAGTGTCGATAATAGCTGTTCAAACATTAACCAAATGCCTGATTATTTTCTAAGTTTCCGCATCCATTCAGGATTAATATGACTCCAATATCTACAATAGATTGGGAAAGACGATCTTATTTCTAATTTGAAGGTCTGCATTTACTTTTTCTATTGTACCTTGGAGAATTGTAAAAAGTATCAAACAGCAAGTGCTCCTAAACGTAGTCCAAAAAGTCGGCTGATTATTTAAAGAAAGCCGTCCCATTATTTGCCTTAAATAAAAGATTTAGTTTGAATTCGATAGCTGACAGTTGCGGTCCACAGTGTTGTATTTAATTACATGTTATAATATTCTAATTGGTTTTTCAGATCTTAGTTTGGGATTTTTATATTAAATTATGTAAATGTTTTATTTTCATTATTATTAAATATTTAAATTTATTGGGGGTGGTGACTTTTTGGTGACCATTTGAGGTAGATGATATAGTATCGAATACTGAAAAAAATGTCGATCCAGAGTTTGGTATATGTTTAATACTTAAGGGTTATTTTATGTTTGCGTGCCTAAAACGAAAACATGGACATCAGTCGGAAAATACTATTATTCAACGGATTAAAGAATTAACTTCATATTCCATTGTTTATAGCTTTGTACAAGTGGGGGATGTTATAGACCATTCACTAACACTAAAGAAAGTATACCAAAACCTGATGTTGTTGATGGGTCCAAAGATGTTATTAAACGTGTCAACTTGGACATGATAAATGTTTAGAGACATTTCGGTATATTTTATGAATTACTGAGACATAAACGAATCTATGGAGTTTTTAAAGAAATCTGGTTTGATACATACGACGCCGACATAGTTAAGTATGGCCGGATTGACGATTCTAAAAATTGTGTCTTAAATACTCCTTACGAGTAATTATTTTTATTATAGCAGTAAGGATGATGCTGATAATCACTGAAACATTTATAAAAATTAAGAACATAAATATTCTGGAAAATATTTCCACAACAAAGGAGTTGCTTCAAATTTTGAAATTTCATAATATGAAAAAAGAGTATGATATTTATTGCATTTACAAGACTTCCGTATTATTTGTTTAATCTTATAGAAATTGTATGGAGTGCATTAAAAGTAAACCACACAAATATAATGAGTTCTCTACTCTAGTGCCGTAGTAATTGAAAACATACAAGTTATATAGAAATTCAAACTTGATGTATGAAAAAAATGTGTTGAACACATAATGAAAAAAGAAGGTGAATATCCTAATTTGTCACCAGTATCGTCAATAATAATCATGGCGATTCCAGTACCAAAGAATGCTGCTTTTCAGCTTACGCGTTGGTAAATTTTGATATTTATATAATAATAAACTATATTGTAGGAAAAAAATTTATACATATGAAGCTAATGTATAATAAGTAATGTTTAATAAATGTCTGCCAGGTAGATTTAAAGCAAAGTAGTGATACTTTAGAGTTTTATTCACTGGATGTAATGCATTAAATAAAATGTGTATACGGATAGATTGAATTCTATATTTTCTATCTAACAAAGGTTGATGGCAAAAAAAGCAATTAACTTAATATTCGAGCTAGTTGTCCTATAAAAACTCTAATCATTTCATCTCTTTATGACCAAAGCGATTCGTGGTGGTTGATCAGACAAATACAGCTTTACTCTATAAGGATGAAATTCATTCATATTAGTCTATTGGATATATGTACAGATCGATCAACATAGCTTTGCCTCTGAGAATTAGATGCGCAGTAGACTAGTTGGCGGAGTGGGTCGAGGATTCCATGCAGTCAACATCAGTTAGTGCAGAAATTATTTAGTGAACTGTTGTGATAATTCTGTGTTCCTTACTTTGAAAATACCTTTGAACAGTAAAGTGAAATAAGGTTCCGAGTTGACAAATCAGAGAAATTGTCAACAATATTTTAAGATTTATGCAGGCAGAAGCAACGGCAGATAGAATAAGGATTCCTCTTGCGAAGGTAAGAAGTAATGGTAGAAATAAGTCAAAATGTACTAATAATTATTTTTTATCATCGAAGGTTCAAAGACGAGTAGCGGAGGCTACAGGTGTATACGTAAGAACCGTAAGGAAAATCAAATCAGAGATGAAAAAAAATAGAAGAAGGTATATATAATATAAGATGGAAATCGAATTACAATACAGGCGGTTATCATAATGAGATGAATTTTGATAATTGATAAGCGATATGAAATAGCTTCTTCAAGCAGCAAATCATAACGTTGTGCGACTACCACCATATCATCCGGATTTGAATCCAATCGAATCGGTTTGGGACGAACTCATAGACTATGTTGCACATAAAATGTATCTTTCAATTTCAACGATGTTATGCAACATTGCAACGATTTTTTCAAAGAATTTTTTCCGGAGCAGTGGAAATCTCTTAGCAAAAGAGCGAAGAAATTTGAGGACGATTTCATGACGAATGAACCCATAATAGACATTATCGTAGATGATCTGGTTATTGATTTAAATGATGAGGATAGCTACACTGAATCAGAACAGGAAGATGAAGATTGTAATCTATCCGGAATCAAAAACTAATCTGAGAATGTGTAATCCGATATGTTTTAATCCTCAACTTTTATTTAAAGGAATTTTGACTAGGATTACAATATAGAACATTCAATCAGGTAGAAAGGATATCACTATGTGATGTGACTATTATCCATCTACAATAAATACTCTCTAGTGATTATCATATTATGCATAATTCCTTTAATTATATTCTACTTGCGAATGAATAAGGATGTTGGAATTCCTATCCTCTACTGTTTTATCGTTATCGTAAACCAATACCAAATTTGTTTCGACGTTGATTCAGGTACTGCATTCAATCAAAGTTTTCGACTCAAATTGTTCTCTCGATTGTACTTCCAGGTGAAAGGACAAAGTCGGTCTTTGTCGCACACTAACCCACTCTGTTTATCGTTTGCGTATCTCAGAGACAAAGCTATGTTGGTCGATCTGTACAAAGATTTTTTACAAAACAAAGTTTTCGGGTAATGTTTGGTTGAAGCCACTTCACCAAAAAGTTTCACAATCCTCCAAAGTTTTGGTAATTTAGTTACGAGTTGGGTATAATTACGTAATGGCACGATGATATTTATGTAGAACTTGGAGTCTCTTCCGAACTTTGCGAACGTCTTTTCAGAGAAAAGTCCCCATCTTCTTACACTTGTTTACCAGCACTCTCCATTTCTTCCTATCCATACCCATTTATTTCCAGTTTGTCATTCTCATTCTTTCACAATTAATCTCCAACTCATCCAACCATCTCGATCTCTTCCATTCTATTTTCTCAGCATAACATTTTTATCCCTGCTTTCATTCAAGCTCCCTTTATAAATCAGCCACCTCACATTTGTTTTTTTTTTTATTATCTTTTAGTATGCATGATTACTTATTCTTATTCTTCCCAGTTTTAGAGCGATGTTTATTTGACCTTATTCTTACAAAAGTTCCACAATTCTTCAAACTGTAGTTTTAGTAATTTGATTGTACTATAATCACCGTCTCATCATAAGAATCTGTATCCTTTAACGTTCAGTACCTATCTTTCTAATTACAATGAAAAATAATTTATGATAGACGATGGTCAATCCGTTACAGTAAATGGTGAGCAAAACAAAGACACGATACTAATTTTTTTGTTCCTTGGATTTGAAGAAGGGGCACAAAAAGTAGCGAGTTAGATATCCCGATTTATCGCATTTAGATTATTTTTGGCCTGAATTATTTTAAATATCTTTCAGTCAACATTTTTTTTGGAAACCTAACACAAATCTTAATCTATTACTCTATGAATACACTGTGGTATATAGGCGAGTTAATAAAGAATGTTTCAATTATAAGACAGGGGCGCTATATTTTAAAATTAGAAATTTCTTTGAATAATTTTTAACAAAAATTTCTTATTGAGTTCGTATAGAAAAAACCATTGAATATTAAAGTAGAATTAAAAATCTTTTTTTTCGATATTTTTAAAAAAATTGGTTTTGCAGTAGTTACTTTGTATTTTCTTGATTGAGATGACCTCATGGTTCTGGTGCATAATGTAGTATAGCTCCATCATGTTTGAACCACAAAGCTCTTTCCTTGATTTTGAAGCAAGACGGGTTTATATAATCAGTAGAGTATTTTACCTAAAACCATAATTCAATTTCATTGAAATTATTTGATGTTTTCTCTATCCAATATTATTCAGTCGTTATGGAGCAAATATAGTTCAATCAGTTCAAAACACTTAAGAACAAATTCTTGAAAATTTGTTCATTGGACTATTACCAGTGAAGAAGATACAGGGAAAAATGAAGAAAGGAAAAGGCCTGGCAAATTCAAATCTAGTGCTTCTAAACGAGAAACGAGATTGAAGCTTAGCTGCAGCATAAATTACTATAACACTCAGTTTATTTAGAGAAATATTAAACTTTTAAGATGCATTTATAGTTTGTAATGAACAGTAGGTGTGGTATTGTTAAAGAAAATACGATTTTCGTTTGTAGACTATTTTATTAGATTCTGTGTTGATCACAATAGCTTAGTTGACTGCACTACACCAAGGTACATAATTACACTTTCTAAAACTTGTTTACCGTCAGTCTCTGAAGATGATAACGTTGTTATCAAAACATGCCAGACTCGGTGTAACTATGAGTGTTGGTGTAGTGGCAGTGTTAACAATATGTTAAGTATGAATATCACCAACGGTTCCAGAATTACAAATGAGCTATTATGAGCAACACGGACCACTATTAAAATATACTCAATAAACCAACAAAAACCTTATTGGCAGTGATAAATCAAAATCTGAAACCAACAAATGTGGTGATGGAATAGTAGAGTTTGAAAAGCACAGACTTTTCTAACTTTCTTTAGGATTTCATCATATACACACGATTATAATATTCGTCTAATATGTATCATATCAACAAAATATTTTTTTGTGTTTTGTGTTTACTTTTTATTCCATTCGAAATGAAGATAGAATGATCTGTGTGAAAAATCGATCTCCTGGTTCCAGTATTCATAAATAAGAAGTATGCTAGTACACTTCTTCATATACATGGGAAAGTGAGAATGAAAAATTAGTAATTTAAGTTGTCATATGGTATATTTAATTTTTTTCTACTTTTAGTTCTATACCAATATAGAAAAAATTGTATTCGATTTAATAGTTTCAATTAATATTATCTTACTATTTTTTAGTTTTTAGATGGCAATCGAAGTGGTTGTTCGATATATGTAACCGAATGTTGATCTGGAACGTACTCAATTTTCAAAATATGAAGTTCATTTTTCTATCTTTTCACAATTTTGAACTAATGAACTCAGAAAGCCATTTGTTCATCACTTTTTATAACCACTCTGTAACACCGCATAATTAATAAAGAAAAACTATTAAGTATACACTCATCACAATATCTTCTGAAAGTGTTAAAAAAACTAAGTTTCACGAAATTCAAAAAGATAGAATGACCGAAAGAAACGTCTTCAACGATAAACTAAGTTGAAAATTATGCTTCATTACTTACGATTTAAGTGATAAGATTACGTCACCCTATCTCAATAGATAAGTTATAAAAATTGATAGAAATTTAAACATCACAGTAAAAGCCAGGTTGTCTTGTAAATATGTGAAGTAAATATTTACATACAAGAATTTACTTGGAATAATTCAAGTAATGGGGCGAATAATAAAACCGTTTAGAAAATATTACAAGAAGACTGCAAAATGGAAATATAGGAAAAATCAGTAACACAAATTATAGAGATATTCAATTGCGATTTTATACATACAATAATGTACAGTGTATCCCAATTTACGGATATCATGTTATCGTTTTTGTTCAATACGAGGCACATTTTTTAAGTAAGTACCGTTTTGGTTAGGTTAGGTTAGGTTAGGTTAGGTTAGGTTAGGTTAGGTTAGGTTAGGTTAGGTTAGGTTAGGTTAGGTTTTGGATTTAAAAAAAGAAGTGCAAAGATATCGCAATAATTTTATTTTTACATGAAAACCTGTACCTTAATCTACTTTTCTACATAATTTCCGTGAATATTGAGGCACTTGTCATAACGTGGCACCAGTTTTTGAATACCCTCCTCACAAAATTCTGCCGCCTGACTTGTTAACCACTGTATCACAACTGTTTTGATTTCGT
The DNA here is from genome assembly GCF_026230105.1 of Diorhabda sublineata. Taxonomy (NCBI): domain Eukaryota; kingdom Metazoa; phylum Arthropoda; class Insecta; order Coleoptera; family Chrysomelidae; genus Diorhabda; species Diorhabda sublineata. The sequence goes on along the minus strand of NC_079485.1, from coordinate 20,338,590 downwards.
TATCGTCTTCAAGACGCTGACCGCCCAGGTGTTTCTTCAAGTGCAGGAACAAATGGTAGTCGCTGGGGGCCAATCAGGGCTGTAGGGAGGATGATACAGTTTCCCATTGAAAAGATTTGATGAGATCTTTGGTTCGATTAGCCACATGTGGACGGGCATTGTCGTGCAGCAAAACCATACCCTTACTCAACTTGCCACGTCTTTTGTTCTGAATTGCACGACGCAGATTGTAAAATTTCTTATAATAAGACGCTGCATTGATTATCTCATTACGAGGCCGGAACTCCACTAGGAATACTCCTTTTCTGCGCCAAAAAAATATGCACATGATTTTCCGGGTAGAAATTGTTTGCTTAAACTTCACTTTTTTGGGTGATGATGAATGTCGCCATTTCATGGATTGTTGTTTCGATTCTGGTCTGACGTAGGCCACCCAAGTTTCGTTACCAGTAACAATTTGGTCTAAAAAATCCTCACCTTCATTGTGGTACCGCTCAAGGAAAGTCAATGCACTGCCTTAACGTTAGGTTGTGTGCAAATCCTTACCATTCCATCACTCATAATGTTTTGTCCGTAAACTTCACAGATCTCACGATGAATATCGATCGGTTTTACGCCTTTAGCACTAAGAAATCGTATAACAGCCCCTACTTCACAATCGGCAGGATCTTAAACACTTAAACAAAGTACACAATGAAGAATCAGACTGTAATGGTGTCAGTGCGTAGACAAGAGATGTAGGTAACCAGCATGTGCGGAACGCCGACCTTGGGGTTACGGCGGCGGAATCGCAAAACGGTACTTACTTAAAAAATATTCCTCGTATCATTCTGATAGTTATTTTTATAGGGTATATGTGACTGCGTAATTTGGGTCTAAATGGTTAGTAAATAGAGCACTATTCCACTCTACTGCGAAAACCTCCATCAGGTGTTTATTCCTTTCCAGTTACATGATAATTATCAGTAACATTTATGAGAAACAAGTATTCGAATAATGGAATTTAAATATTTCAATCAAGCTGAGGCTGACGATGTCGTCTATTCACTATTTGAAAACATCCTGAACGCGATCTGAGTTAGTTTTAATGACTTATGACAAAGATATTAGTAAGTATTGATAGAAAGCCAGGAAATAATCATCCGGCGACGAAACTGCCACCATAAAGTGGCCTAACCTAACTTAACCAAAGGATAGCAGCTTATACAACTACATTGGAATTGACAATGGATTTATGGAGGAAAGTAAAAGGAGAACTATTGACGTGGACATGAACGCAGATAGCTACGAATGGTGGTTTAAGTGTGTCTGCAATTATCAAATACGTATTGTAATGGATAACGCAACTAATTCAAATTACACTGAACCAATTATATTCGATAAGTTTTGAATGAACTGGCACATAGACGCGGTATTACAGTTTTATGACGTATCAATCATTACGAGCTTAATACTATTGAACTTATTAATTTGAGCACAGATAAAGAGTTACGAGGTACGCTACAATGTAAGGTTTAGAATAGTAGACGTGTAGCATTTGCTATTTACTGCAATAGATAAAGTTACATCAATAGCATGAGATAATGCTATAATTCACGTTTTAAAATAGGAAAACTCCATGTCAGAATTAGATTTTCAATTGGATATGGTTACTGAACCACGTCGATACCGATAAAAGTGGCAAGGGTAGTTAATTTTCAATTATGCACTTCAAATACCATATAAATTTGGTTTTATGTTTTGAACTATAATTATATAAGAGAATTCTAAATAATTTATATACCTCAACCAATAGCGCTCAAGTTTGAATGGTTTTTTCTAGATTTTATTTTGTATCTTGTAGACAATAATATTGATTGGGTATTGACATTCTAGAAAAGAAAAAACTGTTCATTCTATTAAACAGGATCAACGAATTTAGAATCGTCTCGAAATACTCTGCACAAATAATTTTTGTTCATTAAAATATTTGGAATTGTTATTCATGACAATTTCTTTCATTCGCATACCCTTTCTGATATTTTCATGCCTTTTAATAGAATTACAATATAATATTTTAAATAAGGAACGTTACTCTTTACAAAACAAAATTTAAATGATCTGTATGAATGTATAGACCTAGACAAGTTATAGACAAGGCATTCGGTATATCAGCGGATTTCCGGTTGGAGTTGGCCTGGGGACGCTTACAGCTGTTCGCATACCATCGTCTCTAAAATCAGTGATTTTTAAACTACTAATTAAATTAGCTTTCAAACCCAAACATTATGCTAGAATCATTGATAAATTATCTATTGTTTATATCAATTTTTATTAAAAATTATTATTAGTTTCTTTCAATTTAGTTGATTCTAACGCGGTAGTCATGCATTTTACATTAGATACTTGAGAATGCTATTGAAGATTGAAATTAAAATATCAATTAATTTAGTTGAAGCTTTCTAATTAATCATTTGAAAATTTTCTGAGAAATTATAAAATATGAAAAGACATTTTCTGAATATAGATCTTTTTATTTACCAATACGTTTCAATTTGAATTTTTTTCATAATTATGAATTTATTACATATTGAAGGTTTTCGCGAATCAACTGCCACATTTCCTATAATCCTTAAGAGATTTATAAATGCATAACGTGTTATACGAATAGAAAAAATATCATGTTTTTTGAGAGGGATATTTCCAAATTTCCATGTTCAGTCGAGAGCGCTTTTGGTCGAAAGTGAGCAAACGCGGCACCTAATGCGTGGATAGCTTACATCTGCATAATTCTTTAGTCAATATATGTTAAATGTGTTCTTTGGATACGTCCAGTACCATTTGGTGAACTTTTTCGATGATATTTATAATTGTCGCAGTTTTTGGCCGTCCCGAACGCACGTGCCATGTATGAATTCAGGTGCTCAAAATTTTATGGTCGTAAATGATGGTACACAGTGTCTAACTCCTCTTTAACTTGCGTAGGCGTATTACCTTTCAAAAGTATTGTGATAGCTCCATATTCAATTTTCAGAAAAATCTTCACAACGACTCACTTATACGATTGTCAAACAGATCTGACCGTTTCAAATGGCTGAAATTTCATCTCATGCGTAAATATATTTCCCAGCTGATATTCATAAGTGCTGACATCTTTAAGTTGAGGTAAGGAACTTTTAACATTGGGGGGGGGGGGGGGAAGGGTGGTTAGGTGGTCTAAATATCGATTTTCCGGGCAATCCCGCCGCCGCCGTCGCCGCTATCTTGATTTAAAGTTCAATTTTCGTTTTTCTCAAATAACTCCTTAATTTATAACTTTAGGGCAAAAATGGTGTCATCCAAAGTTATTGAAAATTTAATTTCCTACAAGATGGTCATTATCATGTTTACGCAGTTATACTATCAAGTTTAAAAAAAAATTGTAATGGGTGGAATTTTATTTTCTTCAACTCTGGTTCTCGTACTGTTTTTACTCCACGATCAAGTAGTTGTGCTCACGGATAAAAACTTATATTATCGATAATATATTGGTGGGATTGGTATATTACCAATAATCACAATATGTAATATGTATGAATTTGAATATTTAAACAGATATTTAAAACATTAAACCAGTTCTGTTTTTGATGGGCTCTAAACTCATTTAGTCTATTTCTACATCTTGTTAACCGGTAATGGTTAGGTTAGATATTATTTCTGCATTTTTCAAATAATCCATATACGAATATGATAACTAGAAGTAATCAACGCAGACGATAAAAATGAAATGAAATATCTACACTCCAATTTTCGATACTAATTTCGTATTTTGTTATTAAATTTAAAATATTATACCTTTAATGAAGATATCATAAATTTATGTCGGTATCAAGGACGACATCGTTATCAAACAATCTAAAAACGTAACGTATTTTCGCATTTTTTGCTTGCTGATAGCGAGCTGTGAACTATACGAAGGTTTTTTTACGTTATCATACTTATTTTGGCGATAGTTTGTTATCTATTCGAAAATCAAAATGCGGTAAATTCAATCATAGCCGCGCGAATTTTTTTTTGTTATTAGTTCAATTGGTCAGGTATAGAATTATTCTTATTTATTGAAATTTAATTTGAATATAGTTCACATATATACCTATACATAAAAATATACAAATATAAATAAATAAGATTATGAACTATATGTTTAGGCTGTGAATTTCCCTTTATTGAAAAAGTGTAGAGAAAATCTAATTGTACATGTATTTGTCTCAGCAGTATGGGCTAGGTACAAAGTGGAATTGCAATTGTAAATATTATGGCAACTTACGAGGGTTGTCTGAAATGGTTCTAACCTAACAAACAAACAAGACATGTTGTTCCATAATCATTTTTATTTTTAAGTCTATATACTTTTTCCAGCATTTCCTCAATCTTTTCAACATTTCCAAATAATAATTCTCAATAAAATAGTCATTTGCTTATGCGGTAACGTTCTCTCTGATGAAAATTTCTCTCCTGCAAATGGAACTTTGAGGTTAGGAAACTGGAAAATGTCGTCGATGGATACGGATGGCGATCCACCAATTAGAAGTGCAATTTGTGAATTTTAGCCATAGCGATAACCAAAGTGTGAGAAGGTGCGTGGTCCTGATGGAAAACAATTTCCTTCTCTTCAAACGTCGTCGCTCTTTTACAATGTCTTCTTTTACCTTATCCAGCACTTATACGTTCTATTCTCCTGTTATTGTTTTACTTTTTAAGTTTCCGCGATCCATATATTTATATAAGCTTACCAATTATTAACGAATGCTTCTCGATAGCGCATAGGTGGAACTTTTTATTTTTTTTTCACAATAATCTCGAAAAATTTTAAACCTCGATAAAACAATTCCTAACGCTGACACCGACGCACTAACCTTTTATTACCAATTTCTGACCTTTCAGATGGTATAATTCGTCAATCGAAATTCCGCGCATGAGGTGCTTAGATCGCGTAGCTATGTATGAATACAATCCCATTACTATACCAAGAAACTCCCATCATCACCTTTCCGACCGATGAAACCGTCTTTGCCTTTTTCAGAGGGGATTCGCCTTTTGCCCTGTCTTGACCGTTTTTTTTTTTATTTTAGAGGTATAGTGGTTGATCCAGGTTTTACCTAGGGTTGAGAAATGTTAATTCGAATGCGCTTTTCGTCTAAAATAAGCAAACGCGGCCGCCTAGCGCATATAACTTACTCATGCATAATTCTCCAGTTACTTTATATTGATAAGTGCTGACATCTTCAGGTTGAGGTCAGAAAATGTTCAGACAAACATCGTATATTATACAAAATTTAGATACAGAATAAATCGACGAAAAAGTACCACATATTTGTGATCTCAAATCACTATCTAGAGACAGCGATGGATTTAGAAGTAGTGGGGCGTGGGGTTAAAATCGATCTGGGGCCCACTGAAGGAATCCAAATTTGCTTGAACTTGAATGTAATATATTAGTTTTAAATAAATTATAAGTCAGAATAAGTTAGAATCTTATTTCATAAACTATATAAAGTTTCTATTTAAAAAACTTTTTTCTCGATTTAGTTGCGACAAAATTTTCATTATCTTATAAAAATTCATATTCTGTAACATCTCGTGTTCAATCACAGTCTTGATAATAGATACAATATTGGTTTAAAATAAATGATCATGTTAGTCATTTTGCGGGGCCTCTACCTGCTTGGGGCCTGGCGCTTTAGCCCCCTATAGATCCGCCCTAAATCCGATGCTGTCTAAAGATACTTTTCATTCCCTCGGACGATAATGATATTGATTGTTGAAAATGCATTTAAACAATGTTGTGATGAGTGATTATTTGTTGGTAAATGTGTATTATTTCAGGGGAATCTGTAGTTCTCACAATAGAAACAATATCTTTACAAATACGATGATCCTTTTACATTATTGTAAATATATTGTCAAATGGATGTCTTCAGTTATAAAAAAACAAGCATAAATTGCCCACATTTATTGTATTGCCTTTCGGCTAGAAGGAGGATTTATTTCTTACTCACGTTTTATCGGAGCACCATGGAATAGACTCCTGGCACCTGGAAAAAAAATATTTTTCTAAAATATTCTGTTAAACTGCGCATAATATGAATAATTTTAAGTAATTGACCATTAAGTCAACTAACCTATGGGATTATGTTCGTGACGTCCTTGTCTCAACTGTTTCATTATTATTGATTTTCGAATAGTGTTACCAAAAACATATAAGAGCTTTTATACGTTTACTTTTCATTTTTTGTGACATTTGGATTGCACGATTTGAGTATAATTCAATTGTATTAGTAGTTGAATTATCACAAAGTGTTATTATTACACGTATTTTCATTTCTTTACTCATAAGAAAGTTAACAAAACCATACTAAAAATATAACGAAAAGTGCAAACAATGAGAAAACTATTTTACAAAATTTGTCGTAATTTTGCCATACTCGAGCTATCTAAATTTTAAAATTTCCTTTAAAGAGGAAATGATTGCTTTAAGCAATTTCTTATTGATAACTTCTGAACTTTTATTCTGAACACAATTCTACTCATAGCATACGCTTATCAATAAATAAGAGTGTTGACAAAATACAGACATACTTTAACTTTAGAAAATTACTAATTTAGAATATAATTTCAAAATTTTGCACTAATACAAAAAAGCAAAGCATGGAGCGTAAGAATAACCACCGAATAAAACAGAGCGAAGACTGAAACTGTCAAATAAACTGAACAATGAGGGCACCTAATCAATCATCGATATTACCTCAAAATCCATTTCTGGGTTAGTTTTTTCTCGTTGGAATTTACATAAAATAAGCACGAAATCGTATGACTACACTAAAATTATAAAATATTCAATGTTGGGGGCCTGATTTAAAAAGTTTTCATCCATAACGTGAAAATAATGGAATTAGTAGTTAATTTTTCATTTCCATGAGGTTAAATATTATTAAATTAAATTATTATTAAAGCCGATTAGATTTTCTACAGAATCGTACTAGATGAAAAATGTTCAATATTCAATATTCCTCAGGATGTATGTACATATAAATTTTGCTACAAAAAAGAACATGAAAATTTAGAAACTACTAACAACTAAAACAGCAATTCAATCAATTTCTGGAAGTTGGAAGTAGATTTAGCAGAGTTTTCAATCTTACTGTCAGATAAAACACTCAACAATTTGAATCTAACAAATTGACGACATAATGCATCCGTCTCCCTCTTCTAGCAGAGTTGCTATTGTCTAACTAATGTAATAGGTGGAACAGAGCTCACGCAATAATTCAAATTTCAAAGAATTTCACAGCGGAATTTTCGTTTTGAACCTCCCTGTATCTCTTAGATACATATAATTATATGACGTGTTTGACAGTTAATAATTTTACAAATGTGATGAGCTCTTAGAACATTGTAGTAAAAAATCGTAATCGTGTTTTTTATTTGTCATGGGTTGTTAATGCAGTTTTATATATTTTTAAAGTATTGATGATTTTTTTTTACATTTTGGTGTTTCGTTTCTGTTTTTTTCCATGATTGATAATAGTATTTGTTTATCCTTTTCTTGATAACTCATCATTTTTCCGGGATAATTATCTTCTTTAAATGCAGTTTTTACTTGTTGAATAGCTAATAATCTAAATTAAAGATCTGATAGTTGGATAGATCTAGCAGCCAAACTTTACTGAGCTTTTTTTGTGTAATGATGACATGAAGTTTAAATAACAGTCAGTTGGTTTTGTATACCATACTGGTTTATTTTATATATTGTGACATCAATAAATCGTCGTCATCATCGATTTCTATTTTTATGATAAAAATTGAACTGTGGAGTTCTGTTTTCAATTTGATTTTTTGGTACAGCAGTAATGCAGTCATGTACATAAAAGAAAGGAATATTCCCGTTAAGTTTGCTTAAAACAGTTTTCTCATGATATTCCATTACTAATTGTGCTCAAACACTTGATATGGATGTTCCCAAAGTGCAACTATCAATTTGTACATATATTTCATTCTCAAATTCGATACAGCATCAAAATGCTTAATATACCAGATAGAATACTATTATAGTAATGGTCTGGAATTTTCTCAATATTCATGAATTATTCACAAGTTATACAGCTGTCCCAATTCATTACTACTATAGATGTTTATGGCCTAAAATATATTCTATTGAAATTTGTACATGTTGCATGAGGTATTCTAACCTAAAAATCTTGTAAGAGAATTTGAAATATTGTAACGTCATCAATATGTTGTCGCGAACATTTTGAATCAGTTCCAAAAACAATACCGTAAATCCCACATAATTGATGAGAAATTATAACTTGATTTCCTTGAAAAATCATGATCTAAAAATGACCTTTATGATTATCAATATAAAATATTAGGTGATTCAATGTAACTTGAAAATGTGTCCACAAACTTGAAATATGTTTAATTTCGATTTTAATAAGATCCAAAAATTCTATCTACGTTTAAAAATTTTAAAAATTGCAACTTTTTCTAGTTCACTACTCCGATAATTGATATATTTGGAATTATATCCAAATAAGGGAACATTTTCATATCTTGAATCCTTCTACCTTCTACGTTCTCTTATTTATAATCAACTATCTATTTTCACTTTTCCCTATTCTCATCATTTTTCGGAAATATTATTTCAATTTTTGGCTCCCGTTTTTTCGTATCTCCCAATTCTTTGCTGCATATATTATATAGTCGTATTATCGATATTTTTTCTCTAGATTTCATTTTTTATTATATTTTATGAAAAAATGAAAGGGGAAGGCTTGTTTTTAAGTTTCTCCACAACCACTTAACCAAGTCAATTTAACATCCCTAATTCTCTATCAAAAGATAAATATACTAAGCGTTCATCTTAACAGTACTTTTAATTTAATAAAAAATAATCAAAGTTTACATCTTAATCACCTGATCTTTATTTTAATTATTTTTGGGAAGAGCTCGATTTTCTATATACTTTTATGGAAACTATTAGAGGGATTGAAAATTATTTTGAGAAATCAATCAATAGAATACTTTGGACACTGTAGACTGAAATTTTTCTGCGACCTTGATAAATTAAAAAACACTAAGACAAGGTCTCTATTAGCTTTTCTGATGCAAGCACAAGTTCTTCATCTCTTAATTTTAAATTACATATTAATAATATATAATAATCAGTTATTTTGATTCGAGGAATTTACTGTGAACTCAAGGAACCTTTACCCAAAAATAAAGCAGCGAATTTTGTTTGATTGATATTCTGAGATTCGTCTGGTATCCTAATATTACCTGAAGCGAATCTGAGGCTGACCGTTCTCGGCTTTTTTCAGACAAGCATCTAATTTCTATCAAGACGGGATGAACAAAAAGTTGGTTCTGCGTTATATAAAATGCCTAATTATACTTGGTGTTTTGTTAAGGCACGTATGCCCTTAATTCTCTGTATTTTTTGTCTTTGTTAATGAATACTCCTTTATCCATCTTCTTTACAATGACCTTGTAAATAATAGAAATTGCAATTCTGTGACTAATGAATTATTTATTCCCTTACACAATACGCTATGATACACCTCTATAGAAAGTATATTATTTGCAAACTTAATCACCTTTTGCCAAAAGGCTTACAGACTCTGTCCATCGTTTATGATAAAGGTGGATAAGTTAAGTGGTTTAATTTATTAAGATAAATTCCTCGATAAAAGTTGAAGCGATAATTATTTGGATAAGAATTGTTGTTTATACTATCAAAAACGGAAAGTATGAAAATTTCACAAATAGATTAGCATAGGTCAAAAACCACATGTCACTTAAATACGAAAAACGTTTCTTTCCGGCCAAGATACACATATTTCAAAATACACACACCTTTCCACAATATTGATATTTATTTTAAATAGAACTCTTCCTAGAATTATGTAAACAAGAAATTGTCGACTGAATGTGGTAAAAATAAATATAGTTAAAAAAACTAAAAAGATCACTTCTAAAGCAGCACATCAAACTGGAAAGTTAAAAATAATTTTCAAAATAAGCTTAAAACAATAATATAATAATAAAAAATACTAGTAATATTCTGAAAAAAGCGTGAGGCGCTTTGTTCCATATTTCTCATACATCGAGACTTTGATGTGCTTTAAACGCGTGTTTTCTAGTTATTTTTAAATTATATATTGTCAAAAATAAAATTTTTCTCTAAGATCTCTGGCGAGCGGATCACCCCCTTTTTCCGACCAATCGCGTTCTAGTCACTAAAAACCATTAATCTTTATATTTTCGAGACATTTATTTTTCTCCAAAGTTGGGGGAACATGGTCAAATTGAGTTTTAAGTCGATAGTCTGGAAAAAATGAATTCCTGATTTTTGCTGTTCTACTCTCTGTATTTTGGCGAATAATGAATATTTTTTCATGAAATTTTTTTGGCGTACCCTTGAACCAATCCAAAAAGTAAATAAATACCTCCGAATCCTCCAAAAAATTTTCCGGCTGTATAGAAAATTCCGGGAAATTTTTTTTGGCTCTCCCGACTTTTTGCATAAGATTGACAAAGTTTTGAGGATGTTTAAAATTTACTACTTCTGAATGCTTGGTACTAAAATTAATGATGTGAATAAGTTTTTGGAAGAGTCTCAGATTTTAATATGTAGAAGAAAAAAAGATACAGCGATTTCAAGATGCGAGTTTCGGGAATTTCAACTGCTCTCGCAAAAGCTTCATCATGAATTAGCCACGAAACTAATTTTTTCAAAATATCTGGAACGAAATGTGAAGAATGTTGTTGCGATACTTCCTCAGGTAGAGGATAATCTACTGATTTAGGTATTTTTTTTATTCGTTGCCGACCGCTTCATGAATAATACTCATTTCATTACGTTCAGTACTTTGAGAAATGTCTGTGGCAGCGTGATTTTTCTCAGCATCCAAAAAATTATGCAAAGTCAATCCTACAGTCCACTTGGAAGAAGCTACAATGTCTGGCTTGCCAGTATGTGGATAAAAATTTATTTTTTCACCTGCCACTTCACGCAGTTTGTCTTTGATGAACGTTGAACGAATATTCAGAGTTTCTTCGTAACTTTTCAGCCCTTTCTCGATAATTTTTTTCCGAAATTTATCACAAATATCGGGTAATAAGATTAAATGACCGTCATCCAATTTTTTTTCATAATAGGAAAAAGTCTCGCGAACTAAGCTAGCATAATCTCCCATGTCTGTATTCGAATTATTTTGGCATTGAGTGCTTTTGCCGAAATATAATCTTGATAGCACTTTATGTGATACTGTGCTTTTGCTGTGTTCAAATCAAAATTCAAACCTTCAGAGTTAAATCGATTTTCAACGACAGTATCTTTTCTAATTTTTGCTGCGTCGAGAATCTTTGTTTTAATTGTACTACTTTTGACTGCGGAAATAAATGATAATTTGATACCTTTTTTTCGGATTTGCTCCTTTCCCACAGAAAAAACAATTGGTATACCAATTAAAGGATAGTGACGTTTCCGAACGGAGAATCTTTTTCTTCGGAGGCGCATCATCGTTTGCGTCCGAGCTCCGTTTGAGATAGCTTTACATTTCGTTCTTCAATGTTTGCTATTCCCCCAAAATTGAATGAAACAATTTGCCATCACAGATATTTGTAAGAATACAGCCAAAATATATATTTTTTATGATCAATATCTGGAAAAAACACAACAGTCTTTCTATGCCAATGTTTACAAATTTTTTAGAGGTTAGTTTCTGCAAAAAGTAGTTTACTTACCACACGCATCATTGCAAGTAGAAATTTCAATATATCTTTTCGAATTATTGGTAACTTTATGATAACAAGTAAGTTGTAGATAAGTTTATAACGTATTCAAACTTAAAAACATATCTATCTTTCATTCACTTTCTAAACTTCCACTCAGCCGATTGTTGGCATTGTCGTAAGAAAACTAGTGAACACACAAATCATCACATATATAGAAAACAATTACCTCTAGCGGCATGCCTCGAATTTTTATTTGGAAGTATGTTTCGAGACTATTTTGAGATATTTTTCAACAGATGTATTATTTGAAAATTATATTTTGTTTTTAATGTTAATTTTAATTTATTGCATTATTTAAAATACGCTCAGTAAACTTTATATTAATATTCAACATTAAAAATTATAAACTTTCATGTATGTTAAGAAAATTTTATGCAACCAAATATAGAAACAAGAATAATTCGCTATGAGAGAATTCCCGCATGCGCTACGCGAGCGGCGTCGCGACGCGAAGTCGAAACTTGCATCTTGAAATCGCTGTATCTTTTTTTCTTCTACATATTAAGATCTGAGACTTTCCCAAAACCTTATTCACATCATTAATTTTAGTACAATGCATTCAGGAGTAGTAAATTTTAAACTTCCTCACTCAACTTTGTCAATCGTATGCACAAAGTCGGGAGAGCCTAAAAAAATTTCCGGAATTTTCTATACAGCCGGAAAATTTTTGGGGGGATTCGGATGTATTTATTTACTTTTTGGATTGGTTCAAGGGTATGCCAAAAAAATTTCATGAAAAAATATTCATTATTCGCCAAAACGCAGCGAGTAGAACAGTAAAAATCACGAATTCATTTTTTCCAGATTTTCGACTTAAAACTAGAGCTAGGTTGGTCGATTTTTCGTTTTCTAAGCGACTTTTTGGGTGTGATCCGCTCGCCTAAAGGTGTTAAATTCTAAAGTAATACTGATGGAGGTAGTATAGTAAATCTCCAACGAATAGAATTTGTTTACATGTAAAAATTATAGTGACAATTTCTAAAAAGAATTTGCCGAAAATTTTTGTTTACATCGGATTTGAACCCACCACCGGCGAATCACGAGGTTGACGCTTTAGCCCGCTCGGCTAACGAACGCAATGAAATGGTGGGATATATTAACAATAATAAGCCTCGAGTCCAAAGGAAAGTTACAAACAAAATCACAAACTCGTAAGCTCACAAATATACAAAACCACATACAGATAATAAAAGCGTGTATAAAACTAATTCATTGATTTTGTCGGAGCGTGAGTGATGTGGATTAATTTGTCATTATTAATTAATTTACAATGTTGTAGTTCAAGAGAGAAAATTCTCTGGAACTTCTTTAGATTATACTAGCTTTTACCCGCGGATTCGCTCGCATTGAAGCCATTAAATAAGTAGCAGAGATTATTACAATAGAAATGATTCAATATGATTGAATGCAAGAGTTATAATTATTTTGCTTAAATATTACTCTTTAACTCATCTGTAAAACTTAACAATAAATTTTTTAAAGGCTCTTGTGGTTCATCAAGTAATGGAAGTGAAACTTTACCATTGGAACAGCACATTCTAATAGTTTCATCTTTCCATTTGAGACATCGCAATAGTGACATTTTTTATTCATTGAGCTAATGACAGTCAAAGGATGATTGTGATATTAAATTGAAGGATCATATTGTAACCTAGGTGGTCTGCATTTCTGAATTATGAATTCTTCTCGCCTGTGATTGTTATGGCGTTTCTATGGCTCTTCTACCTGCCTGCAGTGTAGCTTGTCTTTCTGAATGAACTCGTACCTGAAGAGGAACTGCTCTCAAAACACTTTGTCGCTCTGCTTGCTGTTGTCTTCTCATCTCTGCGTGAACCGAAGATTCTTTATTTCCTGCAACTTTTGCTGCACGGGGCTTTTGCTTCCGAGGCATTTTTAAAGAAGAACAGTAAGAATTAAAACCAAAGAGTAAGATCTAAAATAATAAATAGTATGTAACCACAGAAATGACAGCTAACCTCAAAAATTCAAATAGATCTATATTGCATATATAATGACAGAAAAATATAATACAATAAATAAAAAAATTCCAAACAACTGGAACTATAGTCCATTGGTTTGAATTTTGAAGTGACCGTTGGTAATACAGTAGAAGGGTATTACATTACTCAGGGTTGGAGCTCCATTAATGGAATGGTAGATGGCGTTGAGGAAGCTAGATTTTGAGATTTTACACAAAAAATTGTTTTATATCTCATAAAAAATAACTTTTTTTATAAAAAGTATACTATGTTATTTCTAATATTTCCAAGAATATGTGTACAAATTTTTTGATGATCGGTTAAGTACTCGTAGTTTTCTCGTGAAAGCGTAACAAACAAACTTACATTCACATTTATAATATTAGTAAGGATTATGTTGTACTTGGGCATAAGCACCATAAGTCTGTTTGCAAGTATCTCTATTATTTTTGCCTTGATGAATTTCTTGAATTGTGTTTTAGGTCCAGAAGACTAGTATTTCTCCATATTTAACAGTCTTCAAATCAAGAAAAGTAATTGTCATTTCAAGATCATAATTTTCTTTTTTTTTTAGAAAAGTGTATGAGAGTGGGTTAATATCTCCGCACTTTTTTAATTTTCAGCATCTTAACTCAACAAGCAATACTGCTTGTGTCAATAGGTATCTGCCATTTATGAAAATTAGAACAAGTTGCGTCATTTAGTTTGTGTTTAGTTAATGATAGCACACTACCTTATGATTTGGGGAACAAACCAGATATAGCGGAAAAATCCGTCACATCAATACCAATGGAAAAAAAGTGATTTACTGAATTTTGTTCTGGTCATACGAGCCCGTAAGTTACCATGGTTTTAACTGACTAGGTATTGAAAGTGCAAAACATTATGGAAGCCACATGGCCCAGTGGTTTCAATTTTAAACAATCACTTGTGTTTAGAAAGTTTTTCTTAAGATGGATGCTCCGTGAACTCCCATTAGACCACAGACGCAATCGTTTGACAATTTTGCAGAAATGTTTGGTTCTGTTTACGCGCAATATGGAGAAGTTTTTGTCTCGTTCGTAACCGTGGATAGAATGTGGATCTAACACAATACACCAAAAACCATATTATATGTCTCTTTTTTGATAGATTAACATGACGGTTGACATTTCAGGTATATGTATACTTTTATAGGGATACTGGTATTGTGCCTTACGTAAAAATGTTGCGCGTCGAATTAAAAAAAATCTTTTTTGCAAAAAAAAACGATTGTGCACAGCTTTTGAATATATTAATAAATAAAATCACATATCACATCTTCTTATTTTTTACACACACAACTATAAATTTCAATTGATTATTGCAAATACATCAGAAGTAATTCAAGATAATTATTGAAAATTTTAATAACATGTTTTCATGTTTTTGAAATATTTTCCAAAAGGTGATTGTTGGACTACTTCTTAATTCCTCAAATGAATTTTTACTTTAAATATATGTTGAAATAAACTTACATAAAAAATACATATTTGGTAATTTGACTAATAATTAGGACCCAAGTTTTAGCTTTATTATTTATATTTTTCAGGGCACATCTCAGTATATTATCAAGCACAATAAAAGTATAATTTCATACGTATTTGAGATAATATTTTGTATTGGAGTTTTGTTTATTCTTTGGAACTTAATCCAATGACATCGAGGTTAAAAAGCGCGAAAAAACAAACAAAATCCAGAATTATTAAATTTAGTAGACGACCATCTACATTATCTCCTACTATCCTCATTAACAATGACCGCCTTCCTGTTGTTGATCACTGTAAAATACTTGGTCTAACATTCGACTCTCGGCTCACCTGGAAACATATTCGAGAAATCAAAGGCGAATGCGGCAAAAGATTAAACCTTATTAAAATCCTTTCGCATTACCACTGGGGAGCAGACGAAAACTCCCTTATCAAAATTTATAGGGCCATCATTCGCTCGAAATTAGATTATGGCTGTCACATATATATCTCGGCCACAAAATCTGATCTCGATCACCTGAACTCGGTGCATAATACAGCTTTACGCCTCTGTTTAGGTGCTTTTCGATCTAGTCCTGCAGAAAGCATTTACTGCGAAGCTAATGAGCCCCCTCTTTGGATCAGACGGCAGCAAATTCTGCTTTCTTACGCAGCCTCCGTATCGGCTAACCCCTTCAATCCTGTCTACTCGCTTTTCACATCAAATTCTAACACGTTACACAACTCCTCAGCCTTGCCATTATTAAAACCTATCCCTTTAATTTTATCCCAGCTGATTGACGGCGTCAACCTCAAACAAACTAGCCCCCTTCCTATCCCCTCTACTCCCCCATGGACTATCAGCATTCCTAGATTCAACACATCCCTTATGAGATACAATAAGCATGCAACACCCAAACAATTAATTATAAATGATTTTAATGACATAATAATGAATAACCAATAACAAATTACCTCTCTACTTCAGTTTCTCAAAGATGTACAGCTGTACCACCAACTATAGAACAATTGTGTTACTGTGTATTCATATTGTATACTTGTATCAATGAACCATTTCATATTTAATGTATTATAACCGCTCCCGTGCAAGTGGCCATAGTAGCCGAGCACGTTAATTTTAAATAAAAAAAAAGCGTGGATTCTAACTCTAAGTCATCAAATAATTATCTGTTACAATTTTTATATGGCAAATATATATTGTGCACAAAATTCACAGAAGTTCGGCGTAAGTCAAAAAGCACGCAAATCCATTTTTTTCCTATATCAATATTTTAATACCATTAGATAGATAAGTTCTGAACGTATCTAACAGGAAAAATCGTAGAGATTCAAAAAAATCCGCTACAATTTGAAAGTCTAAATAGAAAACCTCGCAACTTCAGACCACCATTTCGTGTTAATTTACTTGAACTGTTTCTATTCAATTATTTTTTTCAAAATTCGATATTTCTCCAGTGTTTCAATCCTTTGTTGAAAAAAAACAGGTTAAGTATGTTCATTCAATTTTTTTCATCGTTTTTTGTGTCTACTGTGAAATTGGGTTATGTGAAGTTGCGAGGTTACCTTTTTTTAAACTATTTAACAAAACGTCTATTTAAAATACTTCTACGCCATCTGTAGGGGAAATAATTGGTTCATGTATTGTCATCAGATTTAGCAAGAGTGCGTAAGTCAACAGGTTAATTGTAGGTGCTCAATATTACTTGTAAAATTACATCAAGACAGACAAAGAGACAAGTAAAATGTTTCACTGTTTATTGAAACTTTAAATTTAAATTCAATTAACTAGTTTTTGTAGTAATTCGCAATCGCAGATCGAAATAGGCTACTTTAAAATAAAAAGAAGCAAAAAATTAGCTTATTCTAATAATTTCAAGATATCAGATGTCAAGAGTTATAGTTTATCAATTTCAGTTGTATTTGTTAACAACTGTTTTATATTTTTAAATTTTAATCAGTTTGATAATATACAGAAATTTAATATATGGACAATCAATGGATTATTGAAACAATTTATTTGCAAAATTACGTTCAATCTAGCGATTTAAATTAAATTTGCCAGATAAAAGAGGATTATTTCATGAACAGGAATAAGGTTTAAAGGGAATTATATTTTTGACTGAAACTTTCACTAAATCATATTAATAATAAGTAATATAAGTGAAGTGAAAATTCAACAGTCAGATTATTGTAATCAATCATAGCATGAAAAGTTCAAATTAGTATCGTTCGGCAACGAGCCAATTTAGATGGTATGACATATTAAGGTAAACAGTATATTAGGCCCGCGCCAAGGCTCAGTAATGCGCTTTTGACTACGACGCAGAAAACTCAACAATCTAGTTTTTTGATCACACAAGTTCAAAGTATCAGAATACCGAAAAATATGTTTTTTGAATTTTAATGCATTTAATATTGTCTTATGAAGCATCCGTAAAGATAAGATTATTCATGACTACAACAACAAAATGCAAACTAAATATATTTTAATATTATGATACAGCTATACCTTTCTCAACTGTTACTATAAAGAGTAAATTCCAATTTTCATATTTATAAAAGAAAACTATTTTTCGTGTATATAGTTGATTTTGCTAAATTTTGTATAATTCGTATCTTGTATTATCTTAATCGGTTAATTCTCTAATCATCCTGTATAGTTGAATACCCCATGAAGGGACAGTCGGCAGCAGTACGCCAAACATCTGAATTGACGACGACGCATCGTGACGCCTTCAGTGTACGTCGTAATTTCCCCCTTCCTGCTCCGCCTGTCTTGTTTTCCTTTACAATCCCCTTGCCCCTTATACCCGTTTTGCCAGTGAACTCAGGCATCATTCCAACGTTCCAACCGTGAATTTCTCTTAGTGCACACGTGCCCAAACCTATCTTTAGATCACGGCCCCTCGCGGCTCACTTTTTTCCTTGGATTCATTATCTCGACATGAGCCAACAAGGTGGACTGACAAAATATTTGTTCAAAACAAAGACTGGGAAACATACTGTTGATTTTTCGATAAGAAATTTTTTTGTTTAATTGAAAAATTTACGTTTTATTTTCGGAGATTTAATTGATGCAATTGATAAGTGACAGAATCATTTATCAAAATTAAATTAACAGTTAACAGAAATTATAGAAAAGCAAGCAATGTATAATTCTTTCGAAATTTATTACCTTTAAACCGACAAATAATATGTGAAAAATGTAAATGGTATGAACAGTAAGAATTGCATACTTTAAAAATAAATGTATTCTGTATTTTTGTCCCATTTACAATTAAATGGATAATATTACATTTGAAATTTAATATTTGAATTAACTATTGAGAAATATAATAAATGAAAATTTGAGTTGAGAAGTGAAAGGAATTAAATAAAATAATTAGAATTGAAAATATGGTAAAAACAATTGTAGTTAGTTTATATCTATTATTTATGAAAATATTTATTAAAATGTATTTCATAATTATTAGGGAAACTGTAGTTTCTGCACATATTAATATTTTTTCAATTGTCAGCTCACTGTAACACTGATTATTGTGACATGTTTACTTCCAATTGATCAAATATTAGACTTTTTTTCAATTTGGGGTATGCTTTTTGAATTTCACGAGAGTAGGAACGCAACAATTAGGGTGGTTATCCGTGGGCATAAGATGATTCTTTAAGTTCATATTCCGGTAATCTTGATTTCTCTGACTCTTATAGACCATCAAGAACACCCTTATCCAACTTTGGTGGACCATCCAAGAGCATTAATAATAGATTAGAAAAACAAGTAGAGCAGGTGTTTGAGTCTTCCCTAATCTATCCATAAAGTTAACTAATCCATAACATGCAACTATTGCTTCAACAGCACCGTACAGAAACGTTTTCTGATTGCTTCATCACTGGAGACAAAAAATGATGATACTCCAAAATGGAAATGGTAATGGCTCTCTATAAATTAATCACCACGTACTGCGAAGCCGGGAATTTTCAAGTGCTGAAACCTAGACAAACTTTTAACACAGATTTTATTGTGAACAATCGAGTGAACCAATCTTTATTCGAAAAGTATCCGGCGATTTTCGACGTCTGCAACATGACAATGCAAGACAGCATTGTACAAACCGAATCGTTGCGAAAATTATTGGATTGTGCTCGGAAATATTGCATCACCTAACACATGCATCATATTGCACCCTCGGATTTCCATTTATTGCTTTATTTTCTGTGTTAAAAATTTGGAAATTTGGATGATATCCAATCTGATATCTCGAAATATTATTCAAAAACTAATTGATTTTAATCGATCCGGCATTGAAAATTAGCTCAATAGATGGTAAAATGTTGTTGATAACGGAGGTGATTACAGTAAATAAAAAAATATTGAATAAAATAATGAAAATTTTAATGCCGCTCATTATAATGCGTAAAGATTGCATCATTTCCAAGAGCATGATGACATGGTCTTATAGAAGCTGTCAAGTAATAGAACGTAGTCAACCCTCCAAATGTAAGTTACTTGGAAATACACACTTCAACATATTAAAATTGTTACAAGAGATCGTGAGGCAGATTCGGAATTCGGAAAGCAGTATGATACTTAAATTTGCTATTGTTAACGCTCAGTTATTCATTGATCACGAAAAAAGGACGTTCTGTAGCTCTAGTTAAAAAAGTCAGCTATATGAATCAAACTGTAGTCACATACATGTAGTTTCTGCATGCAGGATTGTTCTGAACAGATAAGTCTCTTCCTATCTTCCGCCTTAAATCGTTAGCCCATAAAAGTTTTGCTCCATGTCCTCAGCTCAGCTTCTAAAGCTGTTTATCAACCACTTTCACTTTTCCTCTTTGTTATATAATCTTTTAGGGTTACCCTCAGCACATTATAGAACTTGAAATCGCTGCCAAACGGGAACCATACGACGTTACCACATGAAACTTCCATAACTGACTAATGTTGCTGGATTGAACCAAGACAAACTGAAGCTGATGGCGCATCTAGCGTCAGCTCTGAGAAACTTAGGGGGATGAAATTAGGCACGGGGACAAAATATGTCAGTGCATAGCAGACTATATTTATAAAAGATTGATATTTATGCAGATATGATTGGAGCATTTGATGAATTCAACCATGCAATTTATTATAGAAAAAAAGTTTAGTTTGATCTTTTGACTGATCTCTTCAAGCTCTTTAGCTATTTGAGCTAAAGACTGCAATGAGCCCATCAATAGTTTCCTATATCCGATATCCCCAGAAATCTGAGATTTTTATTACATATTATTTCCAGAAATATGCTCAAGAGATTGATATTTGATGTTATTGTAACGTTTAATAGAATATTTTAACGTGATTTATAGTCTAGTTTGAGCCCAAAATATTTTGTAGCAACGAAGCTTGAAAACACATCATACATAGTATTGAAGTACTTTTTAATAGATTTGAATAGTTGCTTTATATGAATATTTATATTTATTATGTCAAATTTCTGGTCTTGATGGGCTAGAAATATTTAATAATCATATTCATATACGAAATATAAAGGTAATATAGGTTAATTGATATCTTCCAAAGTATTACTCATGACTAGAAATGCACTTATACCAACGTTTTTTGTGTCAAATCTTAACCTTTTTAACACATTTTTACATTCTCTTCTTCACTTTACTTCGTCATTTGTTTGTTTGTGAATGAATCCGCCAATCACTCGATACTATTTTGATTTGATTTTTGAGATACCTTAAATACTTCTCAAATTTGAATCAATTAAAATGGATGTATTATTTGTTTCTAATATTTTTATTAACAGAACATACTTTAGCGAAAATAATAATAAAAACATACCATATAATTTCCACTTGAAAATCAATATTTTGTGCAGAATATATAACTTATAGGGTTGACATTAAGTCTTTTACATCTAACACTTAATATATATCATATGATTAGGATTAATTCTAATTTATGGCGCATTCAATTTATTCCACTGAGGTGTTGATTGAAAAGAATATTCAAAAATTCATTTTTCCATTTTTTATTATCAAAAGAACCAATGACAATAACCAGGGTTATAAACATACTCCCAACTTTAATTTACGGTAAAAAAATGGAAATTGAATCCGGATCTATATGAACTCGTTGTTCCAGGTCCATATTTCGCGACAGATATGTACTGCAAACACTGGAACATTTCGGAACCTATAATCGGGTTAACTGATCATGATCTGAATAGTCGGGAAGTAATCCGTATCCCGTTCACTGTCGTTAAGAAACTGAATGAAGCTTTAGGTCGCGCCATATGATGGGATTCTTTATACCCTAATATATCAGCGGTAAATTTGATCAGCTGACAGTTTGGTTCGTTTGTTGTTGTTTTTTATACATTATAATTACCTTATTTGGTTATTTATGATTAATTCTTATGAGCAGCGTAATTAACACGTTATTGAGGTTTACTACGATTTTTTTACTTTTTTGATTTTTGACATCAAAATAAATTATTGGTACTAAAATTTAACGTAAACTCTAGTTCTCTTCGTAAATCGCTTAAATTGTCAATAATAATAAGCGATCTACCTGATCCAGGATCATAGTTTCTAAATAACACCTCTATCTAGCACT
Source organism: Diorhabda sublineata (assembly GCF_026230105.1). Lineage (NCBI taxonomy): Eukaryota > Metazoa > Arthropoda > Insecta > Coleoptera > Chrysomelidae > Diorhabda > Diorhabda sublineata. The sequence goes on along the minus strand of NC_079485.1, from coordinate 20,316,676 downwards.
GAAGCCGCTTTAGCAACAGTTTGACAAATTTTAACTGATACAACATTGCCACTGCTTGTCATGACACACGAAGATATTAGACATTCTAATTGAAATGGGTATAGTGTAAGTAATTGCTGCTATAAAATGTCATTCAACGTTTTTTTCTTCTACAAATTTTACATACGAGACATATTTTTTAAGTAAGTACCGTTTTGGAATTAAAAAAAGAAGTGCAAAGATATCACGATAATTTTATTTTTACATGAAAGCCTGTACCTTAATCCACTTTTCTACATAATTTCCGTGAATATTGAGGCACTTGTCATAACGTGGCACAAGCTTTTGAATACGCTGCATTGATTGTCTCAATACGAGGCCGAAACTCCACTAGCAATACTCCTTTTCTGTCCCAAAAAACTGTGCACATGATTTACGGGCAGAAATTGTTTGCTTAAACTTCACTTTTTTAGGTGTGTCGCCATTCCATGTATTGTTGCTTCGACAAAGGCCACCCATGTTTCGTCACCAGTAGCAATTTGGTCTAAAAAATCTTCACCTTCATTGTGGCTCAAGGAAAGTCAATGCACTGCCTAAACGTTGAGTTTTGTGCAAATCCGTCAACATTTTTGGAACCCAACGTAAACACAATTTCCGGTATTTCAAGTTCTCGGTCACAATGCGAAAAACACTACGAGAATATTGAGGAAAGTAGTGGCACAAGGATGAAATTGTAAAGCGTTTGTTTTCTCTCACCTTTTCGTCCACTTTATGCACCAAATCTTCATTAACGACCGAAGTACGCCCACTCCGTTCTTCATCATGCACATTTGTGCAGCCATCTTTAAATGCTCTTAATATTCCATCAGACTTAATGTTTTGTCCGTAAACTTCATAGATCTCACGATGAATATCGATTGGTTTTACGCCTTTAGCACTAAGAAATCGTATAACAGCCCGTACTTCACAATCGGCTGGACTCACGATTGTCGAAGGCATCTTAATCACTCAGTAAACAACGTACACAATGAAGAATCAAACTGTAATGGCGTCAGTGCCTAAACAAGAGATGTAGGTAACCAGCGCGCATGTGCGGAACGCCGACCTTGGGGTTGCGGCGGCGGAATCGCAAAACGGTACTTACTTAAAAAATATGCCTCGCATGTAGTTATCACAGTTACGTTATTACTGACTCCGATATATTTGATGATTATCTATTACAATTAGGTATTATCGAAGATAGCACGAGAAGTCAAAAATCATTTCTATTTCCCTAAAAACAAGTTATATATTATAATATATCAAAAACTTACGTAGTATCAATTGTACGTATTATTTCAAATTTAATTTTAAGTATTTATTTTCAAATTTCCAAAAACTAATAAAATACACTATGGATTAATTATCTTATTCACAAACCCTTTTTCATACTACTACCCTGGATTTAGTTGCTTACCACATAGACAGATTGTACTTCCTGTTCAATCATATTATATCCACGTTTCATACAGATGTTTGATAAAAATTGAAAGAATTAAAATAAATTAAAAGTAATGATAAACTGAACGTTTTATGTGTTAGTCACCTCCGCAGCATCGTTGTTTGAACCATCACAACCCTCGCCGGAAAAGCCATGTGCGACCATCAAATCGAGAATTCGAGGATGAGCCAAGAGCCAAAAATGGGAAGTGAAACCAGATCAGTTCACATAAGTCATAAACGTAGCAAAGTAGTGACAACTGAATAAAAATGAGTCAAAGTACGTTAGTTAGGATCAGTGAAATATGAGAAAAGTTCAAGAATTACGTACCGAACAAGTTTTAAAAAAAGAATGTAGACTTCTAAATTTTTTAGTTGCGTACATAAAAACCAAACATTCAAATTTACAATTATCTTTTAATTTTTTCTATTGATTGTTTTTAGTCTTTGGGCCCAGCGTCAATTTTTTTATTCATGACCACACCGTTGTAAATTATTGTATCTGTTATCTGGGCGGAGTCGGACAAATGTAAAAGTTGGCGTATCATGGTAGTGGGGCGTTTTCCTATCAAGCTGTCATTAAGTTGCCAATTTTATGCAAAAACAAGTTAATGACCACATTATTTATCATATATATTTTAATCAATAGTTTCTATCATATAATAAGCAAAAAAATAATGGACACTTGACGCGTCGGACACGGCAAATCTGTCAAATTCATGAAAATAAAAAATTTATTAACTCACGGCTTATTCTTAAAATTTATGGTAGTTTTTTATGATAAATTCTCAGAATTTGCACCAAAATTGTCAATTTTAGGCAAATCTTTTATTTACTACCACAAATGTCATTTTTATTTCTTTATTATTATGTGTACCGATTATATAGTTGTTTAAAGACCAAAAATGGCATTGATAAAGTTCGATTCGAATTATTTGGAAAAAAAACATATAAAAATGGAAACATTTGGAAGAAAATCTAACGATTTATATCAGTAATATGTAGTGCAATGCTCATCTGAGGCGACAAACAGACCTCGACGTTGAAGAGTGCAGATGGATGAATATCGATAGCAGTTACCGAATTTTTTCTGGTTGAATGGTGAGCAATGTTCCACATTTTGAGAGATATCTACTTATTCAGGTAATAATTACATCAATTATTTTATCTATTACTCTGGTTTTTCTTTCAAAATTTCGTATTGTACGTACAAATAGATTGAAATTTTGATTTAAAAAATTTAGGCAATTACTTGCATTAGGAACAGTTTACATGCTTCATACTATCTTTTTTAATAAAATGTTTCATTTACAGGTTTTATTTCTAATGATAAAGGAGCTAAAGGGATAATCCGACGAGAGTGAAGATGACGAGAAATGGACTTTAGTCAGTGATTCGGAAGACGAAGTGATGAAGTTTAAAAAATCATTCAATTATTATTCTTATCCGCAAACATTTTTAAATGCAGTTCCTACACTTCCACTATGGGAACGTTTTTAATATGATTTTTGTTCACAAGTGATATCAGTTGACATGAGTTAATAACGAAGAACGACCTTCTACTTGAAATACAGATACAAATGTGCAAAAAGTGGACAAACTCGTTACTTCAATCATACGAGTGAGTTTAGTAAAGAAATAATGCACAGGTCCGTACAAAGTATTTAAACAAACGATTGCAATTGAGGCAAGTACATGCGAAATAGGTTTCGGGACATTTTCACTGTTCAACAAAATAAAAATTGTATTCCACTTTGCATAATATTGAGATCATCTTAAAGCAGATACGCTTTTCATTGCAAAAGTTGTTATTAAAGATGAAAATTCGGTATACGGCTATAGCAATTATATAAAAAAATCGAAATTCTTAATGGAAAACCAGGAACTAATTTTGCTCTTAAACGGTTTATTAATCGAATCAAGAAACTGGTCAGTATTTTGCGATCTCTAGAGCATTAGATTCGTTCCAAGAGAACAATTGTAAACCTCAAACTTTATAAGAGGGTACTGAATTGATGTGTAAAAAAAGAGTGGTTATAATGGAACAAAGACTTTCCTCTTCATCATGAAAATGCATCATGCTACAAGTCGCTTTTGCTTCGCGAGTGTTTGGCCTCCAGAAGTCTTTTTTTTTGTTCATACTCACGACTTAGCATCACTACTGTTTTGGCTTCTGACTAAAATAAAAATTGTGCTAAGAATCTCATGTTACCTACTTAATTTGTTTTCAGTAAAATCATTCATCGCTTTGTCAATTGTCTAAAAAAATTATGAACGTAGAAACCTTCTCTCCTAAGAGCAATAATGAAAAACCAGTACCAGGAAACATAAGAAAAAAAACTGAGGAATGTGAAAAAAAATCAATCGATTTTACAAAGCCGAGCATTTGTCAATGAAGCTGCAAAATTGATAGATCATTACTTTCTTGAAGCCGTAACATAAACAATTTCTGGTATATGACTTGAAGCTATTCTTATTGGGACCCCCGGTACATACGCTTTATGATATAATGATATTTTACTTGTATTGTGAATCCAGAAAAGCATCTTCTTTATTTTGAAAATGGGGCAGTAGTGTACGTAACAAATATAGACAGTGCATGAATCATTCTATAGTAAATTTCACATTAGCAAATGCCAACTTGGATTTTTCTTTAAAAGAAATATACACGATGACGTACACCAACATGAAAAAGCAAATTCAGTAATTAAATACTTTTATAAACCTATTTAGAATGTTTATTTCTTCCAGAATCGTGGCAATCAAAACTTTTAAATTACATGCATAAAGAAAATTTTTTATAACAGCTCTCAAAATTATAAACTAGAAACAATAACTCACAGCTACATACATAAAAAAATAAATTGTAGTTGATAATCTAATAAATTCTCAATTATTTTAAAATTTCAATTCAACATTTTCAAAATTTAAGATATATCCAAATTTACAAAAATTGAGTGATTATTACCTGGTGGTTCAATATAACATTATATAGTATAGAAACCGAGGGGCTTTCTTCCAAATCACTCACAGCAAGCTAATTCTTTGGAAGAAGCTTTTTATCCAAAACATACAAATATTCCTTCTGTGGAAATGGCGGAAAAGGCAGCTAACAGGGTGTACATGTACAAAAACATCAATTGAGTAAATGTGAAAATGTCATTAATAGATAGGTACAAAATACCTACCCGTCTTAGTACATATTTCAATATGAAAAAAATTATATTCCAAAAATGAAATACGATTGAATATCACAAGATTTATTGACGTATTATCAACTGATGTTCCTACCATCGTTAAGCTTATTATGAAGGATATGTTTCAATAGAAAAAAAATTGCTGTGAATAATTTTTCACAGCATTTTTGTTTTTATGAAAAAGTATATTTGTAAAGGTCTAGTTCACTATTTTTCCTTCACAAAATTAAAAACCAGCTAATGTAATATGTGTTGTAATATTCAAAAAAGCACAAAATATCATTGTAAAGGCCATATCAAATAACTTTTTCCTTACAATAATAAAATTATTAATATACGAGTATATCATTTCCAAAAAATGAATTATAGGAAACTATAATAATAAAACAGTGCTAGATAGAATGAACTGTTACTCAAATTAATTTGAACCAAGAAACAACAAATATTCTTGTATATAAAATCGCACCAAAAACTTTATGTAAAACGCCAAGACTAAACATACCATATGACTAGCACTGAAATAAGAAATCGCATGTAGAGCTAAACATCTAATTCTACACGCCCTAAGTTTACTAATTCTACTCTTTAGTCAAAATATGTAGCTATTTGTTAGGCCTAAAATAGCTATTGCATGAAAGAAAATATACCTGCGTCTCATACCCACGATATAGTTTGTTAAGTTAGAAGGTTCAAACTCTTATGCCCGTTTTCTTCAATCGTAGTTTTCCTTCGGTTAACGTTATTGTTCAAATAACAGATTATAATCGACTGTTGAGCTCTAATACTTTTGAAGTCATTTAAAAACCTCGCCAATCAGTTAGTCCAGAGTAGTGTTTCCCAACCTTTTTGTGCCATGCCCCACTTTGGCTTTTCTAAACTTCTTATGCCCCCCCCCCATGTAACATACATAAAAAATTTAATTGTTCACACAAGAAACTTGAATTATAGGTTTTACGAAGAAATCACCAGGTAATTGTTAACAAAGCACAGTAACACTAATACTGCCTGCACCATTCATGATAATAAATCAATTTGCCTTAAATCAGAAAATCTTTCTTTCAAATCAACGGATAAAATATTCAAATGATTGACAATGATAAGTAAAGTGGCATGGATCTCTTTACATTTTTGAAGCCAAGAAACTGTTCAACTCAATGAAGCCAAATATCTTTGCTTTTGCATCGACAAGATTTTTATTTGTTCTTTGATTTAATATACTTAGTTTTTCAAAGATATCGGCTGAATAACTCACAAAATGCTTACCATCGATTGTCAACAGGTACTTCATTTCAGGTTTGTCGCTTGAAAAATTACTAATGGAAACAAACAGTTAAAAGTCTCACATGGTCTTCACAAAATAGTTTGTAGAGACTTTTAGCATTAGTTTTAAAAGCAATAACATACTTTATTACTGAATTTAGTATTTCGTTTAGATCAGACGAGATGTTTGGGGCTACCAAGTTTTCTTTATAAATAACACAATGTACAAGAATAATTTCTGGAATCGCATCTTTCCCCAATTTTAAACAGCCATTTTTTTTACCCATCATTTGCAGCATAAGATTTTATATTTTTCATTGATATATCATTGTCATTGTATCATGATATAAATAGTTTTTTAGCTTGAATATATGTACCTAGATGTTCTTGATTTTATATAATATATATATATATATATATATAATTTTTTTTAAATTATTAGGAAAAACTAATTTTGAAACAGAAGATTTATAGTATGTGATCTTGACCACCTTATATCCTCTATAATTTTATATTGTAAATTAAATATGATACATATATTCTGAATAGAAACCCAATAACTTTAATCACGTGTTCTACAACTTTTTATCAGATTACGTACTCTTGTAATTTTAGATAGTTATTACAATAGAAGTTATCGAACCTAATCGACCTAAAATCAAGAACATCTAGAAACATAAACATATGAAAAGGTCTAAGAAATTGAAGAAATTTATGTTTATATATTATGAGCCAAACTAGTCGATCCTGATATAAATACGCACACTCTAGAATAAACTAGTATGGTCTAGTCTTAATCTATTTAGCAGATTGAGCAAACATGTCAAGACTTACGGGAGTTAGATTTGTCGTTTAAAACGCATTTTGCGTCTAGTTGCCAGCCGTGCGTAACGTATTTAATTGATGATAGCAGTTTAAAATTGAAAGTTTACGTATTACACTACACTATAAAGTTTTCGTCTTTTTCAATATGGATGAACTTTCGTTAAGTCGACAAGCAGATCAAACACAAAAGCGAAAATAAAAAGTCTTCTCATTATAATGTGTTATCAATGAGGTTAGGTTAGGCAATGATACTCTATTGTTCTAAGTGCCACCTAAGCACACCATGTAAAAATAAATAACAATTTTAAAAATTGAGATATGATTATGATTACTTTTATTAATATAAACTCTTATTATTTGTTATGATTGTTTGTATTACCAATGGCCGGTGACATATATATTGAATAAGGGAGCTTTTTACTTATTGAGGCTGTGAAATACTACTTTGAGAAGTCCGGAGTTTCCCGAGGAGTCAGTTGTTTGCCATAGGGAAGTTTACTTGACGACGCAAAGCACCCAGTTCATATTTTGGTCTTGTCAAGCCAGATTATATCTAATAATTGAATTTCGCACAGAAATCTAGCACTGCATTTAAATGACCCTAAGCGAAAGGGTAAACTCGTGTTGACTCAATTATGAATTGCCTCCCTTGATAATCACATTACCCCCCTGTATGGCGTGAGCCACACGTAGAGAAACACCGCTTTAGAGCGTGATACATAAACCATTCCCTAATTTAAATATTAGTTAATCTTCATAGGTATGGATCGGTGGGATTATTGTTGGGTGAGACTTCAGTACTTGTAAACCCTTCTTATTCTCCAGCAAAATGTCGTCAATCCTTCAATTTTTTCTAATTATTTCTTCAACACTTACCCTTTGTGATTATGTGAACGGTTTTCGACGCGCAATTAACGTTAGGACGACTGTAGTCTGCCCGATCCGGTGAGAGTTCAGCCTAAGAAATGTAATTGAAACTTTATGAATTTAACGAGTCCACTATTGAACCTCATATCTTAAAAATTTTCCTTGTCTGTCTAGTACGAGGGTTGGTACTTAAGTTTTGAGATAAAAAAATAAAAATATTTATAATTGGATTTCGTTTGATTTCTTTTTCAAAATATTCTCCTATAATATAATACACTTTGCATGCATTTGAACCAATTGTCGAAGCATTCTTTCCATTCCGATTGAGGTACCTCCAAAACATGTGCATTGAACGTATCTTCAGGTGTAGAAAAACGTTGACTTCGCAATTTATTTTTAATCTGAGGGAATAAGAAGAACTCATTGGGTGCCAAACAATGGATGACTTGGATTTTTTTATCTGATGTGTGAGAGCTCGCATTGTCTTGGTAGACAAATGGCAAACAAATACTGATGTATCATTCAAAATTGACCTTTCTACGTTGTTTTAATGGAACGGTGGCGATATGTCCAGTTATTCTGGGAAAACCATTTGTTTCAAAGTGCTTCGTGCATGAGTAACTTTTCTTGAATATGGCTTGTCCTAAAAGACCCATACACTCGATTGTTGTTTAGTTTCGGGTTTATATGCATAGATCCATGATTCGTCACCTGTCATGATCTTATAGACGTCTTTTGAAGCACCGCGATTGATTAAACCACAGCATACTGCTGTAGTTTAATACACGTCGAAAGTCGTAGAAAATCATCGCACGAAAATTCAATTTTTTGAAGAATATGAATGTTTCAATACGTTCGCCATTAAAAATGTCAAACTTTATGATATGAATGTCAGATTTGACATATTCACATCAGTGTTGCCACATCTCAAAACTTAAGTAGCAACCCTCGTGTAATCCAAACCCAGTTATAATTTCTCAATAAAATGATGAACTGCTTCAAGATAAGGTAGCGCAATTCGCATTGCTCGTCTTTGCGGGGAAACTATCGTGCCCCCAGATGATACAAAAAGTTGTTTCGGATAAATTTTGAGTTCTGTCATATAGGGCATTAATAAGCAATTAAATATTCCTTCATTTGTACTTTCCAAGTAGTAATATATGTTATACCTCTGCACCCGCCTCTTAAATTTTTTATTGTCTGACATTATTGGTACTAATTATATACTACTACTATTATAGCCCTTGTTATTTCTATTTTAATTTTTGCATTTTTCCTTCTATATTATTTTCTTCTATTGTCATGTTGTTTGTTTTTTTATGTCCATGATCACGACGTATTTTTAACCCTCTAAGTACTTAAATAGTAATGTCTCATTTATATAAATTCAAACGCGTTCAAAGCACGTCATATCTTGTTCCTTTATTACATCTTGTAGAATGTGTTAGATGTGTTAGAGGCCTAGCTCAGTTCACCGTGTCGCTCAGTACCAATACAAGCTAAATTGATGGCTAGATTTTGTAAAGCGTATTTTGGAAATATAGGGTGATATGTGTTAAAACATCCTACATGATATTTAAGTTTACGACATTTAATTTTTAACTCGTTGAAGTTCAAGTGACTATTCTAAAATGACATGTTTTTACTGATTTTGAACAATCCTTATAATTATATAACTAAGAATATAAATTGATTACTTGATCTTTCTAAACAATTTTTAGCTCCTTTTCTGGTTGATCTTCTATTCTATTTGGAGCAACGTTCTAAGTAAATATATTATGAGGTATATTGTTTTGGCAGCTTATGAAACTGGCCTATTGTATATACTCCCATTTTTGTTTTCTTTCGTATTCTCTTCTAACTGACCATCCTATCTTGGTACTTTGAATTTGAAAAGACAAAAAGGGCCTGAATAGAGATAGAAAACTATATCATGACACAATAAATTAATTTGGCCCCAACATTTTTACGATACAAATATAACTTTTAAATTAACTAAACTGTCCATGAAGGCTAGATACGGAGGAGGATGATTGCCATGTATTGCAAGCGTTCTAGAATCGAAGGATACATCGTTTTCGTAAATATGCTGCCAACGCGACGATGCGTTCCATAAATATGGTTTTTCAAATTTTAAGTGATCATATTTAATTGTTAATTGATAAAAGAAATAAAAATTTTAAAATTAAGTTTTCAATAATCTTATTGAACTAAAAATAAATTATCTGTGCTGCTCCAATAATGAAATAAATTTTGAAAAATAATTTATTAGCTTCATGATTGTAATTTTAAAAGACTAAAAACAGTAATAAGTTATTATTTATTTTCAAAAAAAAACACTTATTACAAACTAACTAGAATTTTGATAGCAAATTGGTTAAATTTATAATATCAAATTTGCTAATTAAGCATGTAGATTGGATATCGCCTTCTGGCTCCTTATTGTTACATTCTTATATAAAAGGTATGATTTTTATAAATAATGTTAATAATGATTTAAGACAACACCGTAAGGTGTTCGTTTCTCATATTACGAGTCTTTCACTCATATTTGAATTAATAGTTTATTAAAAATAAAAAAAATAAAGTATGTTACTTGTGACACAGTAAATAATGATGTATTGCTATGGTTAGCAATCACGATCACTTGCGCAAACATCGAATACACAACGATTTACCATTTTTATTGGGTCTCCTATGACCCAGCCATACTGATTTCTTGAATAAGTTTTCGCGCGTTAAAGGTACAGGTCTGTGCGTCCATGTAGCTTCAGTATTTGTTAACAGTATGCGATGACCACAAATATTTTTCGGTAAAAGTAAGCTTCAGATTAGTTGGGTGGTCGCTTTTGACCCCACGTTGTGATATACTAAGTGATGTGATAAGTTTTTCACAGTAAACTAGTTTTTCCTAATTAAAATTATAGGAAAATGGATTAGTTATACAGGACGAAGTGATTGAGTCTGCACTGGAAAACAGTCTTTGGATGAAGATATCGAAGATAAAGCCAACGATTCAGTACTTGACGAAATGACATGGAAAGAACTACAGGAGAAGATATCACAATAATAAAATAAAACATATAATAAAATACGAGTAGTAATTCATAAATCAAAATATAAATCGGAGCAGCGATATCTCCAAGAAACAGAGAAAGTGCCTTTGTTTGGAATGTTTTATTTCGCTGGAATTTTGAAGAACGCTAATCTCTCCTTAGAAAATAAGTCAGAAAAATTTAGTGTAGCAATATTTTGTAACACAAGGCCAAAAAACCGATTTGAATATTTTCTAAATTGCTTGCATTTCGATAATAAAGCAACGCGTGCAGTGGACAAGTTTATAACACTTATAATACGCAAATATAAGTCCTAAAGAGGATTCGATGCCAACAATCTAATCTAACCAATCACAACTTTAAAGTTTTTGGATGTCTTCTAATGACAGCAAAATATCTAACTTAGCATTGTCGCTTATTCCTGGCATCCTCGCGCTCCTAATTGCATTAAATTTTGCAATAATTCTGCCCACTGTGCTTCTAGCAATTGAAAGTTTTTAAAACGTGTTGCATTGAATAAAGCATAATAATAAAATTGGTATGACGCTAATTATGACTGACACTGACAAACAGTTTTTTAATTAAAGCGATTGAAAAAATTAATAAAAACAATTGGTACTAGGTAACTTAAAATTATCATTCTTTTACTTATGTAGTTTTCCGTAAATTGATTATCAAGTTTATTTTGTTTTCTAGTATCCCAGGCGTTTTCAAAAACGCCTGTTATACCAGCAATGCGTCGGGCGTTTTTGAAACACTGAGCGACGTGCAGAACAATTCTATTTTTACGCTTATTTTGATGATTTGGGATATTGCTTTTTAATAAAAATATTGTACGAATATAATTTGATAGATAAAAGCTTTTTATTATCTACATACTACTCGGTGCGTACTTATCATTTTCAAATTCAAATCGTCAGAAGTTACATTGATTCAATACATTGAACTTTCAAATAATTTGTCAAATTATAATAAAAAACAAATGCCTGTTTCATAAATTGATACATCTAACATTTTAGCCCTTCCAAAATGTGTATAATTATGTACGCAATTTTACTGTGTGAATATGCTTCTATCAAAAATACTATAACAATTGCATATGGAAAAAATTTGTAAAATTTAACCTAACCTAACCTAACCTAACCTAACCTAACGTTAGAACGTTTCGCGAAGCCACGTGTGAATAGACTACGTGATACCGAGGAGCAGTTATCCTGTGTTGTTGTGTACCACAACAGAGTAAGTAGAATCGATAGACTTTAGTAAATGATGTCACGATATGTTCAAAGGAATCATAACACGAGTGCGTTATACTACGGTATGACTTGGTTCATACTGCATTTTAAATTAATTGAAATGACTTTTTTTATATTTCAAATACGTTACATAAAAAATCAAGACTTAGCATATTCATCAAAATAAGCGTAAAAGTTTTGCGAAAAATAGAATTGTTCTGCACGTCGCTCAGTGTTTCAAAAACGCCCGATGCATCGCTGGTATACCAGGCGTTTTCGAAAACGCCTGGCGCGTCAGGCGAGTAGGATAACTGAACGACTCTAGAAGACTTTTCGAAAACGCCTGGGATACTAGGCAAGTAGAGAAACAGTCATCTCGAAGCCTCGGTTGTCCTACTCGCCTGAAACGCTAGGCGTTTTCGAAAACGCCTGGTTTTCAAATACGCCTACGATATATCCAAGAATAGGGTGCAACAAAGGAGAAACATTTCTATTATCAGTGGAACATGTCTGTTTTTTCTAAAGCTCCATAAATTGTATCATTTTATAGTCAATTAAATGTATAATATTGTGAAATGAAAATGCGGGTACTTCAACGGCTAGCACAACGTGTAGCATTGATTTTATTCTCTGTACTATATTTCTATTCTTCTAATTTTTTATTGCTTACATATTCAAACATGTTTTAATATGTATTCTCCTATTTTTATTTCTGTTTTACTTTTACTGTCCACATGTTTTTGAATTATTATAATATTGGGTCTGTTATTCATTCTTATGGAAATACTGCAAAGAATTTTAATAATTTTTCAGACATAATGAAAGAGAACGCTGATACGATACCAAGCTTTATTTCAATGAAAAAACATTCAATTTATAAAGATTTCCATTTTCGGCTTCGGAAACCTTTTAATGCTTCTTTTCACCCACGTACATTTAATTAACTCATACAAATATCTCCATTCCCTATATATTATTATCGTGCATGTAATATAGTTGGTAAATGAACATTTTCTATTTGTTGTGAACTTTTCTATAATAAGTTAATTCAATATCGATCTTGTTATACTTACTCGATTAATAATTTCATATGAAATATCAAGAATCAATTAATTGCAGGTTTAAGGATTTTACTCATCCAGAACTTCCATTTCATGCTTCATTTTTATCTTAAGCATCAATATTTTGTATTTGAAAACAATTACATACAACTTATATTGAATGCTAATCGTATATTGACGCATGAATTGGAAGACTGTATGTGGTACACGTACATGAGTTTGAAAAAATACAATATTTCACACGACACATTGTCGAGTTATTAGATATTGAAAAGTTTCAATTATTGAAGCTTAAAATTCAAAATGAATATATAGAATATTCGAATATTATTTTCAGCAATAACAGTACATAATTGATAAAGTTATCTTATATTCTTCAGTTTTTTGGAACAATACCAAAATCCATTACAGAAATTCAAACAATATGAAAGAAGTATTCAAAAAACACGAACAAATTAAAAATGTAGCAAAAAATTTGAATCAATCTCCTTCGAAGAACTGCATTTGATTAGCAATGCACTTATTGATTGAATCTATGAGTGGAAATATTTCTGGAAAGCTTATTTACTAATATCCTCTGCTTTATCGTGGCATTCTCATTAGAAGAAAATGTATCAAAACGGTTTTTTTGTAAGGCATTTCATAGAAATACTATTTTTCTTACTAAACTTACTTTTCTAGCAACTAAAACTAGGGATGCATACTTTTACTATGAAATCGCTTGAATATACCCAATTTCTTTGGTACACAAACAGGTTACGTTGAAATTCATAACAAGATCAGGTTGTTTTTCTGTTTTCATATGTATATCACAATAAAGGATCACCATTTTATTGAAATTTAGTTTAAAACAATGAAACAACACAAAATAAGTAAAACTAAAAACACCAATTCTGATGAGTTATTAGATGGCAATCATAGGAAATTGAGTCCCACAGAGCTTCATTCTTCGTTCTTATTACATATTCTTCATTCAGCTTAATTTCATAAATATTTTAAATGGTGTGGTATCACTTATATGCGGAAAACACTCAGCATTATTACTCAAATGAACAGGATAAAATAAGTAAAATAGGTCTGCATATGAATAAAGGTTTGGAAACTTATAGTAGCCCTTTAATTTTTTTTTTCAGTGTATGCTTCTAAGATAAAATCAATGCTTCAAATCAGATTATTATTAAATGAAATTTTGTGTCGGTCATTCACCAATTTAAAATTATACGATCCAATTCTTTGAGTAACATATAGAGATAAGTGAAAGACTTAATATAAAGCTACGAAGTATGTATTTGACCAAAAAATATACATTTTTCCGTGGATATTATAATAAACTTGACTCGTTTAATAATACGGTTACAGCTTCTTTGACTGCCCTACATTATCATGTTGAGTTCATTCAGACGTGACTTTATAATAGGAAATATCGGGCAAAAAAGCTTTGCTGGAATGCTTGTTTGCCAAAAACTCTTTTAGAATAAATGAGGAATGGGCAAGGGAGATGAGATGAGATATGGTATATGAATCTAGCTTTTTACAGCTTATTGTTATTATAACTGTTGCGTGTGTTTCATGAGCGGCATCAGGCGAATACAGTCTTCAACTAGACATCTCAGAAAATTAGGGGCTGGCTAAAAATAAAAATAACGTATGTTCATTTATGCTTACATGATTTATTATGCCATAATATATTTGAGAAAACCTCCATCCTTATACAAAAAGATGAAATTCCGGATTGACATACATGATATCAAAACATCTATCCCAGGATTTACGTGGAAGATTCGTTCCAGGAAAAACCATGTAAAATGCTTGCTTTGTAAAACCGTGTAAAATGAAAAGATACCCAAGTATATGCTCAATTCAGTCTTTTAATAATAATTTATCCATATTTAATGATTCGGTTATTTATTTATGTAAAAAGTCTAAAACTAATTTACCATCTGTCTCTGAAGACGATAATGTTTAATAGTTTCTTTAAATTGACAGTAGTAATTGTAAAAAGAGAGAACTATATAATTTGACTTTGTTGTTTTCAGCGAATCAGTTCGTTTAACGAGTAATTTGACTTTTTATTTAATTTTACATTGGTAAGTACAAATATAATACATCTTTAACTAGTAAACTTGATATTTTAAAATACCTAAAATGCCGTGAGACGAGAACATTATAACACACAAGTAATTAAACATGTATAACAGTAATACAATACCGTGCCATGTTCTTAACCCTCAGATTAAAGTCAGCTTACACTTTAAATAGAATTAAGGAAAATCATGGTTGCACATCAAAGTGCATGTATCTATACAGTTGCTTTTAGTTTCGTATCTGATATTCTTAATTCAATGTAAGTTTGATCATAGGGGTTCTGAATAATGAAAATTTTAGAATTCAAAAGTTTTGCAAATTTTTAATTTGATTGTGATAAATTATAGCTTCTACATATGCTGATTTCTAAGTTGATTACTATCTGTGAATGTTTACTCAATTGAGGTTGAATTTATAAGTTATATTTAAAAATTTCACAAAAATTGTATAAGAAAAAGCGTGAATTTATGAAAAAATAATAAAGTGTTGGTAGACTAAATACAACGTCACTTTTGTGAACTACATAAATATGTCATCCTGCAAAAAATCAGCACTCCAGTCACCAACATGGCTAATTTTAATTTTGGATTTTGTACAAACAATTGAAAAACTTAAATTTCTATTTTAATTATCAATTAGGAAAGGCCGACCTTTGGAATATTAGTCATAACGATTATTTCTACTGAGTTAACAGATATTTAGATTTGATTCATATGAATATTATTGCTGACGTATTAGTCACATCATGGAAGACCTTCACCGTTTCTACTTCACCTACTCTTTATTAGGAACAACGGAACAAAAAATTTTAAACATTAGTTTTATTCACTGTCATCACTTTGTAAATCATCTGTATTTTTTTCTGATTGGCATGATGTCACTTTCATCACTTGAGCATTCCTTGGGCGATCCTGTTTCATAAGTCAACGTTTTTCCATTTAAATCTTTATAAACTTCCTATAAACACTTGTTAATATCTCATTGGAAACGAATAGCTCGTTTAACATTTGTATCACATTGCAGACAATTTTCTTCTCAAAGCAAACTCCACACTGTTTTCTGTAAACGTGACTTTGTCTGGTTTGTTGGTTTATTCAATCATCTTCATTTAGTTCTTTATTGGCCATCATTAAAACTTCAGCAATACCGTTACTCTAACTGTTTCCAAAGATATCACTTTCCTTTTGATTGCTTTTTTAAAAGTTTTTGGCATTTCCAAAGTTTGGAAAATTTATACAAATTACACATATGGATTCGAAAAAAGCTATAAAATTTACAACCTAAATTATTTTACGTTCGCGTGAACTACTCTATGCTTGTCATGGACTCGTATGTACTTATTAAGGGTATCCACAAATTTATTTCACAATAAGGTGAGTCCCCCGTTGTTGCCGTCAGTTTTAGTTACATATATTTATATGCGAATTCGCACCCAAATATACATTTTCAACCGTTTGGTATGTAATTTATGAATTGTGTAAAAACGAAAACAGGTACCGTGTGAATCGTCTTTATTTAAAAGTCTTCTCTCATATCCAATGACTAAAGTAATCAATAAGTTACACAACGGACGTACGAGTATATTCTTAAAAGTATTTGAAATTATAAATTATGGGTGCCGATAGCACCTATATGTATAAGCAAAAAAAGTTCCTTTGTTTATTATCTCCGTACGTTTCGTTAAGGTTAAGCAACGAATAACTTACTTTGGAGATAACTAATGTTTTTTCTACCAAGGATATTTCCTAATAAAAGAGCCAGGATTTTTATAATAATCTTGATACCGGAATATTTATTATGGACATGCCTGTAAAATCCAGAAAATAATTTTTACTCGGTCTTGTATAGAATTCGAAACAAAGTCGGAACCAGAGAAAAATATTTTTTTTTATCTCCTGAAGCACTATTTCAAAGTAAATCGGGGAAATATGACCTGAACTTGATAGGCGATGAGGTATCCAGAAATAAAAGTTGTTTGAAGAAGTGTTATATTTTTATTTCATCTCTTTTGTCTCTTTTACTTGATTTTGGTTTGTTTTTCGGATGCCGCTTCGCGGCGAAAGACGATACAACCTCAAGCTAAAATCTAGTACTTCTCTTCCCTTGTATGATAAATAACTATTTTTAAGAAATTTTCATTGTTAACGCCCCGCAACACCCCTTGTGGGTGGAAGCAATATAGACAACTAAGAAAATGATCAAGATTAGTAGGAATGATTGAGTTTTGGATCCATTACTATGCAGAGTAAAGGGTGGAAACATCGAGGTTTCAAGATTTAAGATGCAACCTTCAGTAGGGAAAGTAATCCTACCCTTATTTTGGGATGCTGAAAGCACGGCTTTAGTGGAACCACAATTCCAGATACCAATTTAGTCTAAAAATTAAGTGAACTGGCCACAAAAGAATATTAGGTATTGAAAAAGAAATTGCTAAAAACTATTGTATTGTTTCTCGAAGCATCATCGAAAAATATTTAAAATTATGTTCTATGCGTCAGTTCAAAAAATCTAAGCAAAAAGGTTTAACTGATATGCAGACTGAACCGGATGGTCCCTATAAATTTATAATGAACAACCAAGATCACTCAACTAAATTTGTGTTCCTAAGAGCTTTGAAAACTAAACAAGCCGAAGAAGTTTTCTATAACTTAATGGACATTTTTAGTATCACCGAAGCTCCCTCTCTACTTAATAGTGACAATGGAAGAGAGTTTGTGAATCAAATATCTCAAGATTGTTTCAATTGATTCCTGTAAGCTAAGCTCAGGAGCGTCGAGCCCATGGGTTTCGTGTGCAATGTATTTAATAAATTGTGAAGCAACTGATATGATATATAACAATGTATCAAGATGACTAGGATGTAATTGGAAGTTCACAATTGACAGCAAAAGATTCAATTAACGCCTTTGAGCTGGGTTAGCAATCGGCTGAAGAGAATGAGGAACAAATCTTTGTTCTTATATTTAAACAATGTTAAAGAAAAAATACTGATGAACATTTTCATGCAAGCATATTATGATTTCTATTCATAATTTTCCAAGAATTTATACAATGATTTCCTAATGTAGAGTTTTAATTTTTTGTAAGAGTATGAGATATAAAATCTTATTGGATCCGTAATTTATCGGAGGAACTTAAGCAGAAATTCAACCAAGCTATCAGAAACTTTGATTGTGAAAGACAGTGATGAAATATACAGTGAATTTTTCATTTGTATATCCTTCATTTTGGAAAAGGAGTCTTTTGTCCAAAATAGTCTGGATATCCCGGATATATATTGTCTGGTTACATGTGTCTCCCTCGATATAAAAATATAACCTGTCAACAAAGAACTGAGACCAGATCACAGTTTCTCGATTTGAATTTCAAACCAGAAAATAAATTAATAATTTATCGAGATGTCTTGTCTTCCTGAAACACACTGAACCCAATTCTAGAAAGTTGGAGTTAATCTGGATTATTCATGTATATAGAGAATAATTTTCTAATTTTTACATTATAGTGTGCAAAAGTGGAGTCTTGAGGATCTGAAACTATAATATTGATCAAACTTTTGTCTAGTACTAATAAAAAAATTAACCGATTAATTTAATCGACAGGCTTCTTCAAGAGTGATATAATAATTACATTACTTCGATGTCTTTGTTGAACTATTTTACCTACCACACGCGTAGTTAAGTTTACAGTGCTTCGATCTGAATAACTAACTTCCGTAGAATATACGCTTTACATAAAAATAACTCATCGGCTTTATTCAAATTCACCGGTACGAACTTGGCAGAGCTAATAACTACAATTTTGTTTTTTTTTATTTATTTATTAGTTTTAATAGAAAAGATACAATTATATATGACATATTATCTAGATTTCAGAAAATCAGATGAATATTTTTGAAAACGAGTTCAATTAAACATAACCTCAAAGGCGCAAAAAGAATTCTTAATTATTCAGTTTATACAAGAACGATCCTACCTTAACAAAAATGAAGATTAACACTATTAAATCTTCCAAAGTTATTTTAGTCATTTAGTAGCTTTTAATTATTGATACTATCCATCCTAGATTTTACAGTTAATACGAAATTTTTTACTTTAGTCTGGTGTATGATTTAAAGCTGAGTTTACGACAAAAGTAATGTATTCTAATTCGAACTTGTGCCAGCGATTATACCACAGAGACTCGAGACCGAATGAAAAGAATTAAGTTAATTACCTATGTACCACGAGAGAATAATATTTGAATGTCAAATAATAAAAGATTTTTGATGAAATATATCATTGCAATCTTAAACTTTTCAGAATAAAACTGACTTGATGAGATCTAACTCAAAAACAATACGAGGCACATATTAGATTTTTTACATTTTTTCGCTATTTCGTGAGGTTCATTCTCATTGTGTTATTTTCTGTTTTTCTAACAATATAACTCCATAGAACCAACTTTTACAGTAGACATAAAAAATTTGACGATGAAAAAATTTGAATACCTGTTTTTTTTTAAATAAAAGATTACAATAGTAGCCAGATATCAAATTAACACGGAGTGCGGATAGCTTTAAACAAAATGGTGGTCTCGAGTTGCAAGGTTTTCTATTCAAACTTTCAAATTATCACGGATTTTTTTTGAGTATTTACGAGTTTTTCTATTATATGCATTCAAAAATTATCCATCTAACAGTATCAAAGTGTTGATATCAGTAAAAATGTAAGTTTGTGTTTGTTAGCATAAATAGAAATCAATATGACAAAAATAAATGATTTTATGTTAATAATGCATTCTTTTTCTGGTTATTAATTCATAATGACTGTGCTGCTTTCGAGTAATTGTAGTGATAATTTGTTTTATTTGGTGAATTTCATATTATACGTTTATAAAGATGACTGCTGGCAATGAATAATACTAAATTAATGTCTTAATATATTATGTAATATATTTTAATGGAAAATTTTTTGTGCAGTTTTCTTTTTGAAAATATATATTTTAATTTCCTTCTTATAAATAAATAATGAGGTTGTTATTATTATAATTAATTGAAAATATCACCGTTTTATCAAAATTTTTAGTTAAGTGAGAGAATTATTGCTTTTAAAATATTTTAGAAACTTAACCTTAAAAATATCATTCCCAAATTATAACTTTCCGCATTTTGTACTCAAAATTCCATTGTTTTTTGATAATATACCTCAAAAATATGCAACGTTGACTTCGGTTTCAATTAAAAAAGAAATATTTGGAAATTTATAAGTACTTGTTCTAAGATGTATGAACTACGGTAAAACAACATTTACATTTCACGGTATTAGGAAATTTACATTTATTAGTATTTTATGACGTATGTGTACTTTAGGTTTACTACTTAAGAGAGAAGCACTAATTTGCCAAAATAATATTGTAGTGAACTATCTAAAAATAGGTGAATTCGGGTTGTGAATCAGTTGTGAGAGTGAATATGCTACATTACTTGTATGCTCTACAATTCTAAAATAAGGAGAATTCATCCATGTAATGAAAAATTATCATAAAATTTACTATTACTGTTAATAATAGAAATTTTTTTTATAACAGACCATACATAAATGTAATAACCGTTGCCCGAATCACAGGTTTTTTAAGGATTGTACCCTTCTGATCTCATTCATCGGCGGAATGACCGACGATAGGGACTAATGTAATTGCAACACCTGGCTCTCTATCTATTCACTTGATAATAGTTCCCATTTTCACACCAATACACCATACGTAACGTACCAATTTAAACAACATCCACACAAGAAAATAATCCTAAATTCCCAACCAAATCATTCCTAACCTAATGAAAAACTCAAATAAGCATCTCTCTCTCAAATAATTTAAGTTTAGATTTATTACCTACAACTATATTCAATTTCCATTTATCAATGTTCTAGAATGTTTAAGCCGACTATCTGTGCATTTGAAATAAAGGTCGTACCTAATAACCCCCTTAACCTAACTGTATGAAGCAACTGTGCTGACAAAGAAAATGCTGTTGTTAATTCAACTAAATGATAACTAAAAACTTTTCTTTTTCACAATAACCGCAATCGCAATGAAATTTGTATAACATTCCCACTATTCTTTTATAATTATAAAAAAATCTTTTATTTTATATTCCTTTGTTTTAAAATCATAACTATATGCTACGGGAACCGAGATTTTTCATCATCTTAATTGTATAATCAGTGAAAATTTTTCGAAAAGTCCTTTCGTATTCCCCCTTGAGGCGCTAGTAATTTCTATAAAAAGTCAAATATTTATTAAAATATACCTATAATCAAAAGATTCATTGAATATGAGGTTTGTCTTCATTGCATTGTTTGCATCAACGAGTTCGCATGAAGTTTTGCTTCAAACCACATAAAAATGGAGCAAAGTGAAGACAATATTAATTGTTTTCTTAGATTATGAAGATGTTGTGCACCATGTTCCGATCATTGAAGATTACTATGTTAAACTAAAAAAGATTTCATGACACCAGAAAGCGATGATAGTTTGTTTTATTTAGCAATATTTATCAAAGCACCAAATTGTAAAGCTCGGCCAGCCTCCCTCCGTACACTCCTAGTGTATCCTCCTCTTCCCAAAACGTCGCAATAAATTATAATAAACTTGGTTCTATTTTCACTCCACACTCAAAGTTTCATAATTATTGTGACAATGCCAATAAAGTTAATATTAAAGATGGAGAGAGCGGCATGTAAGTTGAACTGTACTATAAGATAGAGAAAGATCATCGGTTTACCTCTATCTATATCTCTTTACTCGCTATTGAAACCCTGATATTTCTATCTTTCGAAACCAGAAAGTGGCATACCAATGTTTTTTCTCTCTTTATCAGCAGTTCGGACCCACTTGAACAAGCTTCCACACCTTGCTCTCCCTATCTTTAACATTAATTCTAAGGACATGTCACAAATATTTTAACCCAAAATAAAATGTTGGATCTTTTTGCTATAATAGCTTTAAAATAGAAACATTCTAAAACAAAATACTTCACAAGAATTGAAAATAATACCTCAAAATTCAAATAAAAATTGTCATTACGGATTCACTTACAAAGAAACAAACAATGAAGCAAAAGGATGTGAAAGATGTAAAAAAAACTAATGATATGAAAATAATTTATTGATAAATAATATTCAAACCTATTGTATACAAATAGACTTATTTTTCTCAGCTACTTAGCCCCAATTTTACCACAAAGCCGGATTTGGCTAAATTGGTTAATACTGCCTTTTTCATAACAATGTCATTGCTTCAAATAATTTTGAGTCGCACATTCATTGGTTTGATTGTGAAGTTTATTTAGGTCTATTGTCATTGACAAATTTATCATGTATTTCATGTATATGAAATATTGAAAAGTCTGTCTCACGTTAACAGCTTCACAATTTCCACACGAATTCTTCATACTCTACGCTATCATTTGAAAATGTAAAACGAGATCGTGCAAATTTAATTTATGTTTGAATTAAGTCTACTGTTTATCTTTATTTATTATTAATAATATGCTTAAAAGCTATGTCATTCTCCCATTCAAAAAAGATGAAAAACTGCAAAATTTATATAAATGTATTCGAAAATCAATTATTAGGTACTATATTTATTAACACAGTTGCCATTCACACTCCATCAAAATCGCATAAAATGATTTTTCTTCTGTTCACTGGATAATTAACAAAAACGTATAAAAAGATCTTGTAATTTTATTCAATAATTAAATAGAACAAATATGTAATATTTTTGTTTCATTCAGGGTATTATTTGAATACTTTTTCTATGCTTCCGTTAAAAATCATATATTTCTGAGTTAAAAACATCACGAATATATGAAGTATTTATAGGAAGTATATATCTCTCTCTAAAATATTTAGTTTAAAAAGCGACACACAATGATACTACTCGGGACTAGACGAGCTTATTCACGTACGCCGCTGTGTAAATTTACAGTAACAGAGAAACAAAAACAAGAGCATTTTCCTTCATTTGGTAAGTAATCACTCGGAAACGGAACCTACCAAAAAAATGCGATTATATAGTTGTAAAACGAAGCTTGTGTACGATAAGTGGGAAGAGAAAAGGGAGCAAGTAACCCGATGCAGTTGGCATCTGAATCGCGCCTTAAAAGGCATGGCTGGCCGTCCACTCAGGGCAATTGAGAAGGGGTCTGGTCTGATTTGTTACTTTGCCTGCCTGCGCTTTACGTTTAGCGTTTCTCGCTGTATTCCTGCGTGAGAGTTCGCCAGGTCTCGACGGCATGCTTGCTGTCGATCACTAATTCATGTAAATATACTGAGTTATTCAGTTCGCAAGCTTGTATTCATTTGTTATCATTATTATATTTTTTGTTGTAATAGACAAAAACATATGGTAATATTGTTAAATTGTTCATTATTAAATTGTAGATAAAAATTATTTCACACGTACAGAGTGTTTTAAAAATTACATCCAAAAGATATACCATTTTGACGTATAAAATCTGCAAGTATTTCTGTATAGAATTTATAGAATTTGCAAAGATTTGTTTTTAAATAAATGTAATACCCGACTCAACTGTAGATATTGTCCAATTAAAAAAATATATTTTTCTATCTTGTAGTTATATAATAGTTTTATAAATATAGGTTATTGAATAGTTTTAGATAGAAAAATTCTCAAAAAATGAATACTAATTTAAAATCCCCACCAGGCCGAAGATTATATATTTTATGTTCAGTTTGTGATTTTTATTTTTTGGACGTTTTTAGAATATCAAATAATATAAATTAAAATAACTGAGAATATGGAGAATGCAAAACTTCAATACGCTTAATATAGTCGCGTCAATGAATATATACAACAGACAAACTTCGGAAGTCCTCAAGAACAGCTCCGATTTTTCTGTTTTTTTTTTAAATTTTGTTTTTTTATATTCTTTAAAATCAGAAACCTCTTGGAGTGAGGACGGAACTATTTATCTTGTTTAAACAAAATCTGTGATATTTATACACAAAAAAAATTTCTACTATACAATATCCATTAAAAACTTGAAAATATATTAATGAATGTTATAAACAATTAACTATAAGTTTGTTCTGTATAGTAATGATATGGAATTAATTTGTGGACCAAAATATAAATTTTTTATTGACCATAGAAAATTCATTATTTTATATACAAAAAAAGTACATTTGATTTTCATTCTCATTTCGCGTTTCGGAGACTTCTTCATCTTCTTCAAGTGGTGGGTGGTTACTGCAGTCATTTCCACTGCAAACTATGCAGGCTGGTGAGCAATGAACACCACTTTTTCTGCAGCCACACGCTGAACCGCATCCTGTTTTGCAAGAGCAAAATATCAATTTTAAAACGTTGTCAGGTTCTGCTGGTTGTGTCAATTTGATTGGTTTTGAATAATTCTCTTTTCGCCAACACCATTCTTCAGGTGATATCGATGAATTATTTTTCCATTGCTGAACTTGTAAGTAGACTCTTTTAATATGTTGTTTTGCTGCATCTTCTGTCGGATGTAAGGAATTAAGTTGTACGCTTTTATTTTTTGAAGCAATGCTATGAAACGTTTATATCGCAGTTCATTCAAGTATTTGGCAGTTTTAGCACCATACATTGTTAGAATGCAATCAATACCATAATTAAAAAGCACTTCTTCATTTTTCTCTTCAACCATAAAATTTTCAGCCGCTGCATGTAATTTTTGATTATCATCAAAAACTTGAATAAAACTATTTTTTCCTTTGTTATAGAAAGCGGATGTAATATCACATCCAGTGAATGCATGAATAAAAAAAATATAGTTTTTTTTTAATATTTGGATATTTCTCTAATATTGTTTTTGTTGATTAAACTCGTTGCAAGATATTATTTTTTAGTGGTTTAAAAAAAAGACATTTCTTTATCATCAGGTGCTAAAGCCATCAATAAAACTAACACATCAATATCTTCAGCTATAACAACTACTTGAAGAGAGGAAAAATCTATAGCAGATTGTACAATTAATCGATCAGCATCACTTTCGGCTTGACTCCACTCAATATTATTTTATTATTTTTGTATATAATATATATATCTATATTTATACTTCTATTGTACACGTCCTCCTAGAACACCCTGTAGTAATACTCCTAATCACTTATCACGCGCAAGTTTAAAGAAAATGATTCACCCTCTCGTCGATCCTGCCTGGCTCGTTTCGTTCGTGTGTCATTATACTTCTTGCGCTTATTTCGTGCAGGTAAACAACGCAAAAAACGAATATCGTGTTCTTATCAGTAGCGAAAAATTTATTCCAACGGTGTTTTCAGTTTTAAAAGTGATTGTGCATAGAATTAAAAGAATGCCGAAAGGAAAGAAAGCCGAGAAAAAAAAACAGAAAGTGATTTCCGGTATTCGAAGGAAAATGAAGAGACTGGAGGAAAAACTAAGGGAATATGATTCAAGTAAGTTCACAGTTATTACAAATACAAGTATGTTTTAGAAAAGCAGCGAAAGAGACACCATATATTAATCGTATGATTAATATATTCGGCATGGGTTAGTCTACCTTGTAGACACATGAAAAAAAAAAGCCACGATAACCCAGCATAGTTTTTGACTTATGCACGCCGAGTCTCGCATCAGCAACGGTCAGCGTGACGTGGCAACATATGATTCTGTACGTTGGTACTTCCAATACGTTACAAGAATATTAAACAAAATGGTGCCTAATATATTACTATGGTGCCCAAAATTCTAAAATAACCAGATATCCGCTTATTTTACAGTCTTTTTTAAGACAATACCAACGTTATGCCTACACAATACGTATTAACACAGGCCTTCTTCAACAGGTTCAGAATCTGAATCCTCTTCATACGCGGATAGCAACTCCTCTAGCTCCGGCACTACTTCGGATAAAAGCGCTAGAATGGGAGAAATTAAAACCATTCTTGGGGAGGATCCGACTGAGGAAAAAATTTATGGACCGGAAATATCCTCAGAGTTGGCCAACCGCTGGAAAAGCTATCTCCAGAATGGCATAGACAAGGAAACAAAGAAGACCCCGATCCAAATATTACCAATATGGTGGAAGCGGGAAAAATGCTCTGCGCGGTTCACCACGCCATTACCAACCACAGAAAATTTTTACTGTGCCATAATTTTAATCAAAAGGTGCAGAAAGTGGCATCTATGCAATTAAGAGACTCCACTCTTTTTGGGGAAGACTTTGGCGAAAAATGTAGGTCCGCCAAAAATATAGAGACTGCAGCAAAGGAACTAAAGCCCCAGACTTCAAAAAACCTGAAGACCTACGCCTCCAAAGATCGATGGAAGACACAACAAAACAGAGAAGGGAGGAGAGCAGTCAAATCTAGCAAAGCCATGACCTTCAAGCGCCGGAACGAGAGAGAGGCTCCGAAAAATCGGAGACAGGAGCACAGCTCCTACAGACGTCGTCAGATATAGAGGTAACCTCTAACACAAAACTGGCTGGACGAATAAGGCTTTTCTTCGAGGAATGGGAGAAAATAACAACCAACGGTAAAATTCTAGGTTGGGTTAAAGGTTACAGAATACCTTTTAATGCAACTCCTGTTCAAAAGAGGCCTCAAAATCCCCCAAATTTAAGTGGGAAACTAGAAAAGTCTTATTCAGACAGCATTACCAAACTTATTGATATGGGAGCCGTCAAAGAAGTGACTAAATGTAATGGGCAATTCTTATCTAGTTATTTTTTAAGAAAGAAACCCGACGGCAACGACAGGTTTATACTTAACCTTAAAAAACTAAATACATTTATAACACCGCCCCATTTCAAACTGGAAGACAACAGAACGGCAAAAAATCTTATCTCACAGGACTGCTATCTAGCTTCAGTTGATCTAAAAGACGCATACTTCTCGATACCCGTAGCCACTGAGCAGAGAAAGTATCTTAGATTTCACTTCAAAAACAAAATTCTAGAGTTCCAGTGTCTTCCTTTTGGCCTTGGCACTGCTCCTTACGCATTTACCAAAATTTTAAAACCTGCTATTGAACATTTAAGGGCGAAAGGTCTGTCCTCTGTAATTTACTTAGATGACATATTGCTCATTGGGAAAAGTAAAACAGAATGCCGGGATAATATAAATCAGACATGTAGTCTTCTTCAAAGGCTTGGTTTTGTAGTAAATAAAGAAAAAAGTTGTCTCTCTCCTAAAAGAGAAATAAAATTCCTAGGATTCATTTTTAACACACAAAAAATGACAATGCGTCCAACTACAGATAAAAAATCAAAAATTACTGCTATGGTAAAAGCAATCTTAAAAAAGCGAAAAATAAAAATTAGAGATTTTTCCAAATTTGTCGGTCACTTGGTTTCAATTTGTCCAGCCACGTAGTACGGGTGGCTTCACACAAAACAATTCGAGAGGGAAAAATATTTAGCTCTGAAAGTCAGTGGTGGAGATTATGATAAAATTATGAAAATATCTCCCAAACTGAAAAGTGAATTTTTGTGGTGGTTAAATAATATAAAAGATTGCGATAATAGCATTGCAATTCCGAAGTACACACATACGTTGTTTACAGACGCGTCCAATTCAGGATGGGGGGCTTTTTACAATGGTCAAAATGCAAATGGTTTCTGGGATTCATTTGAAAAACAGAGGCACATTAATTACTTAGAATTAAAAGCGACATTTTTTGGTCTCAAGACTTTTTTCAAAGATTTACGAAACAGTCACATATTGCTTCGCATAGACAATACGACGGCGGTGTCCTACATAAACCGAATGGGGGGCGTTAAGTATAAGTATCTAAATGATTTAACTAAGGACATATGGCAGTGGTGTGAGGAAAGAAATATCAAAATATTTGCTTCATATATTAACTCAGAGAGCAATGTTTTGGCAGATAAAGCTTCGAGATCCAAAGAAATAGATACAGAATACTCATTGAATGTCGAAGCCTACAAACAAATTGTTGAAAAATTGGGTTGCCCAGAAATAGACTTATTTGCTAGCTATCTTAATAAAAAGTGCAAAAAATTTGTTTTTTGGCACCCTGACCCCGAAAGCCAAAATGTTGATGCATTTACACTCTCTTGGGAGAATATTAAAGGATATATTTTTCCCCCGTTCGCCTTATTACCGAAAGTTCTAAGTAAAATAGAGGCCGATAGAGCAGAATGCATAGTAGTTTTCCCTATATGGAAATCCCAACCATGGTTTCCAAAACTAGAAAGTCTCATGAGTTCCACACTAATTAGATTACACCCAAGTCCTAATTTGCTTTTATCCCCTTTCAGAAAGCCTCACCCACTGTGGCCCCGACTTACCCTGGGAGCCGCGATTTTATCAGGGAAGCCTTCAAAATGAAAAATATATCAGGAAACGCCGCAGACCTGATGCTTAAATCTCTTAATGAGAATACAATCAAGCAGTATAATACAACATATTCAAAATGATGGGAATTTTTCGAAGGGAATAAGCAAAAAATTTTTCAACCTACTGTTCACAATATTCTTGAGTTTTTAAGTCAACAATTTCAAAATGTCTCAAGCTATTCGAGCATCAACACTCACAAGTCTGCACTAAATCTTATCTCAGAAGCAGGGAAATCAGACACTGTGGAACGGTTTATGAAAGGGGTTTTTAAAACTCGCCCAAGCTTTCCAAGATACGACGAGACTTGGGACCCATCTCCGGTACTAATTATGTTAGAAAAACTTTACCCATTGCATACTCTTGATATGAGCCAACTTTCAGTAAAGCTAGTTGTACTGTTAGCCTTGACCACAGCCCAAAGGGTGCAGACCTTCTCTAAAATAAAAATAAGTAATATTGTGAGCTCGGATACAGGAATACAAATAAAAATAACAGATATTGTGAAAACCTCGGGGCCGAAAAAACCTCAACCACTCTTAAAGTTTTCCTTCTTCAGGGATAATCCAGCGCTTTGCGTTTGCTCTACCATTCTACACTATATCGAACGAACAAAAAGTATCAGGGGTAGCGAAGACTACCTTATTTTAACTGCCAAACGACCATATCATTGTGCTACGACTCAAACCCTCAGTCGCTGGATCAAAAATGGATTAAAAATGGGGGGAGTTGACACTAAAAAATTTAAAGGGCACAGTACCAGACACGCTGCTTCTTCGGCTGCCCTTAGATCTGGGGTAAATATCGAGAGCATAAGAAGTGCAGCTGGGTGGTCTGAAAAGTCAGATACTTTTTGTAAATTCTATAACAGGCCTTTGGTAGGCACAGAAACGTTTTCTAATTATATTGAAAACTTAATAAAAAACAAATGAAAAAGTTTTTGTTCGGTTTTGCATTCTATGAAAAAAATATATAATGTTTTGTTCATTCATGCAAGTATGTTATGTTAGTTCATAGTATTAATAATACTAAAAACGAAAAGGGTTTATAATTAATTTTAGATTTAAAATTTTTGGGATGTACTTTTTTGTTACACAAATGTTACTTTTCTGGGAAATAAAAATGAATAGAACTGTAATAAGACTATTTTTATTCTGGTCAAGATCGCCTCTACAATCTTCTCTAAACATCTACAGGGTGTTCTAGGGACGTGTACAATAGAAGTATAATTAAGGATTAAACGACTTACCTTAAGGTGTTCAATCCTAATTATACGATATTGGACACGTCCTCCTAGAACAAACCCACCCAGGAAGCAAGTGACTTGGGTTGTCAATACGAAAGGTAATAGTACACCCGCCCCAGAGGCGATCTTAGTACAGAGGCGAAGTATAATGACACACGAACGAAACGAGCCAGGCAGGATCGACGAGAGGGTGAATCATTTTCTTTAAACTTGCGCGTGATAAGTGATTAGGAGTATTACTACAGGGTGTTCTAGGAGGACGTGTCCAATATCGTATAATTAGGATTGAACATCCTTAAGGTAAGTCGTTTAATCCTTAAATATATATATATATATATATATATATATATATATATATATATATATTATTTATAATACAACTTTGAACATCCTTAAGGTAAGTCGTTTAATCCTTAAATATATATATATATATATATATATATATATATATATATATATATATATATATATATTATTTATAATACAACTTTAACATTAGTGCCATAATTATTACGTAAATATCTAATATACTGTTGACAAAATAACAAAAACTTGTTTGTAACAACTATTTGTTAGAATAAGATTAATATATGGAGATTTTTTCACAAAAAAATAGAGACCAAACTGAATTTTTTATATAAACGTCGTTGATATTGTTTAAACAATATAAATAGTTCCGTCCCCGCTCTAAGAGGTTTCTGATTTTAAATAATATAAAAAAACAAAGTTTAAAAAAAAACTCATCAAAATCGGAGCTGTTCTTGAAGACTTCCGAAGCAAAGGCTTCATTGACGCGACTAATAATACCTAAATGATAAGACGTTCGCAGCCAAAATACATGAACGACGACATCATCGATTGTCGAACGTATTAAAATATATTTGAGGTACTTTTTATACTATTTTTCGTGTTTTAAACTACTGATTTAATGGGGGCCCAGAACTAAACAATCAGTGGATTTATTTCTGGACATCAAAGAGGCAAGTGCTAAATATAAATATAGATATTTTCTTCATAGATATACTTGAACACCCTTTAAGTGGATATATTGGCGGTTAAACAATACGGCGGGTGGAAATCTTCTACCGTCGCAGAAGGCTACACCGAAAATTTTCTCAACAATAAAAAAGAGATGGCCCTAAAAATTGTTAATGTCGAAAGTCAAGAATTTGAAGATATAAATAAAATCAGTTTTTATGGTAGATTGTTAGATTATGTAACTTAAGTCGTAAAATTTTGTCACAAATATATAATATTTATAATTCTGTTTTCAACACAAGTATTTTTTGATCTAGTCGTAGATAAAATATTGTATGATACGAGTGCGCAAAAGTATCATTTCACTTAGTTGTATCATAAATAACTATTAGTTAAGTAAAATCAATTACTTAATCAAATTGTATAGC
The DNA here is from genome assembly GCF_026230105.1 of Diorhabda sublineata. NCBI lineage: Eukaryota > Metazoa > Arthropoda > Insecta > Coleoptera > Chrysomelidae > Diorhabda > Diorhabda sublineata. The sequence continues at coordinate 20,285,622 of NC_079485.1, read as the reverse complement.
ACTTGGGCGTTTTTTTCAACTCCATTTTTGTATTCGTCACGGCTTTGGTTCCTTGACTAATGCTTTACAGAATTTGGATATGAAAAATGATAATAATTTTACGTCCCTGTGTATCTCAGAATATACACCTGTCAGAAATAGATTCTAACATTTTTTGAATGCGGTTTCGACTCCAATAGAAAACGTAATAGAATATTCAGTTAATTAAGAAAATTTTCAGTGAATATCGAAGCACTTATTTTAACATTCTAACCATAAAATACTGTTAACTGTCGTTATAATTTAGGTAAAAACACTGACTAAAAATATATTCGGCTTATTAATTGCTTCTTTTGGAACATGGCTACCAAAAATAAACAGGACTTTATAGTATACAATGTTTCTTCGAATTGGTAAAACGACACTTGTAAGAGATAAAAAATTCTCGATTTCAATTTTTATTTTTTCAGGTTTAGCCCTTGACAAAATGTCTATATAATTTCAGTTTCGAAAAATCAAGTATACCTCGGAAATTTCACATGTGTAGTGTGTTTTTCATGTGGCAAATATGAAAAAAAATTTATAATCAACCTCTAAGGCCATACTCTAAATTTCGAAATCAGTTGTCAAAATTTTCAATTTGTATTATAATAAAAACTTCACACTAACTTTACTCATAAGTTAAAAACCTCAGATCAGACTATATCATTTTTCAATGCGTTTTCAAAATTGTCCAAAACTTGTCTCTAATTTTTCTTTAGTCATTGAACGAATTATTCAAGATTTTCTGTTTTTTTCAAATATATTTCGTTGGGAATATGTTCCATACACAAAAATTCATCACTAAAACAACTTTCACCAAACTGAATATTTTGCCATTTAATAATTCTTTGTGTTCAATAAGTACGGCAGCCGTCATATTGAAAGATATGACCCCGTCGAATATTCAAAGGAATTTTGTTTATTACTTTGAGGTAAAAGTACTTTCGTCTGAAAAATTATTCATTTTTGAAAATTTATGTTTTCTAAAATTAGCTTCCACAAAACACCTTCTTCTAAAATGTAACAAATTCTGACTTTAGACGAAAAAATTCTGTTCTGTCTTCCAATTGGTAGATCTGCAATCTGAAAATATTGGTCGTCTTTATAAGTTAATGGTTTACTTATTGAAATTCTCAATAGATTTTTAGTCGTATTTTCTTGGGAGTAAAGGTAAATTTAGATTGGATTTAACAAATTTTACAAAACTAAGCTAAATTTTAACTGAATACTATAATCTATAAATTAAGAACAAGTCTATTCTTATTCTTCTAGCAAAAGTTTTGTTTATCGACTGTATATGGCATATTTTGCATATAAAAGCAATTGACAATTGCTTTTCTCACAAGTATATTTATAGGAAAATTATATCTTACAGTTTATTTTCATTATTTTAGTTAAGTAAAATTCTTATCTCGAAGTATTTTTTCCCTTATATTATGTCTTGCCCGAAAATTGCCCCTACTTCTTTCGATTTACGATACCCGCACAGAAAAAATCCTTGTCGAATCCACTGAACCTTGTCGTTCAATCTATCTAGCACGATACAACCTGTGAATGTTAGTTCCAAATTATCGAATCCATATAAATTATCTTCTGAAATTTCAAGGATTAATGGCTTTATTGCATATTCCAACATCTCAAGATAAACCTCAGCAGTCAATAAATTCCCGCCCAAACGTTCACTTCCTCGGGAATGTATTCCACCAAACATGATATTCGAATAAAAACTACAAAAAACTAAAACAGATTGTTTTGACACAGTGTGGGGTGGCTGTTGGTTAATTTTCGTGTCCATATTTTAAAAAAATTTATACATTATTTATACTGTAATTGGACGGACTTCAAGTTTTATATTCCAAGAAAAGATTTTACTGCTACATAAAAGGTTATGAAAAATATAGATACAGGGTTTCTCAAATAAATAATGTCGGTTTCCAAAGTTACAAAAAGAAAGCCTCAATATTCGAAGTAAAGCCCATCCTATTCTATGGTTTTAGCCCAACGTCCAGCAAGCTCTTTGAGACCTTGGTAAAACCAGTCTTTGGGCTTAAACAAAAAAAATTGTCACCCTGCATTTTCAACATCTCCTTTGGATACAATTTTTTCCACACAATAATAATAACAATAATAATATGAAGGTATAAAGCCGAGACTAATGCTGGATGTGGTAGGAGTTATATACCACCAAGTTCTTCGATCTTATTGGGCATAACTTTCGCGATGTGGGGTTTAGTATTGTCTTGTTGTAAGAGAACCGGCTTTCGGTAATCTGAACCCGGATTGTTCTCCGATAAAACCTCATACAATCGCTTCAGCTGTTGACTATATACCTCGGCATTGATACCTCGACCATCTGGAAGGATTTCGAAGTACACTTATTATCTTTCATAATTCCACCAGACATACGACAAGAATTCTGACTCTAATAAAACAATCATCTTTTGGCAGGGCCAGGAGCTGGTAACACACCTCTTCTCGACGTGAAAAAGAGGTCTGACTTGTTTTGATTAGCTGCAATACAAAAAGTGGTTCTAGATGTTATACTGATTAAATTTATGGATATATTTATTTTCTCATTTTATTTTTGTTATTGTTTTCATTTTAGAAATCGGCTACGTATATGTGTAAAAGGTATAGAATTGTTTCAATGATTGCTAGTTAACTGTGAATACTTTTTGTAATTGTTTCCATTTTTCCTCTCAATCAAGTGAATTATGAATTCATTAATCACCTAATAAATCTATTTTCATACTTTACCATCGGTTTAATTGTACTTTAAAAGATTGTTTATCATTTACTCGTTTTAGTAATTTTAACAGAATGATGTATAGAATGAAAATCACTCGAGTAATGTAAGTCCCGTGAATGATTATTTTTACATTTATAATGATAATTTCAATGTAATGATAACAATAAAATAATAGGAGAAGCTTATTTGAACGTGAGGCTTCGAGTTTAAAAAATACGTTCTGAAAAGATTGGTTGAACATTCGAAGTTAGAAAAATAGTTGAAATGTCTGACTTGGGCTGGAACAATCAACACATTACGAGCCTCATAAAAACCCCAACACGTCATTAAAGATAAAAAATAAAAAGAGTGAAACAAGAGTAATCATTAACCAAAAATGCACTCAAAGGATCGGTGCATTCCTTCCACCTATGAGAATAAAATATAGAAAACATCGAAGGGCCACAGTACATGAGATGTAATATTACGTAGTGCGTTTTAAGAGTTCTTGGCTTCACATAGTAAATAGAATGGGTTCGAAAAAATACTAATGCTCGCGTCAGTGACAAGTCTAAACATGCTTGACACAAAGTTCCAACCTGCTACCTCGATCCATTTTGTTATAGAAGATCTCGGACGACCACTTAGTAAATCTGTTATGAAAAATGTTTCAAATTGAGTTTCGCGTTGTTATAAAATTTTTTACTGAATATTGATTAACAGCAACACAAATCAAAAACAGACTGGAGACTTTTTGTATGCATAAGTGACCGGCGCCTATAAACAAAAGAAATTGCAGCTCAGACCAGCATTTCCAAAATTATCGTTCTAAGGATCCTACATGAGCATTTAAATATGACAAAAATTAGTACAAGGTGGATGCCTCGAATTCTCAGTACACTATGAAAGCAGTGTCGAGTAGAATATTATAGGTGATTTTAGAGCTTAGCCCCGAAGAGTAATATATGATCAATTGTAACAGGTGAGGAAACTGTAGTCTTCTACTATGACCCAACATCCAAATAGAGATTCCATGGAGTGGCATCAGAAAAAAGAGCCCGTGCCAAAATAAGCAAAGCACCAAAGCGGTGGCTACAATATTTTGGGACTGCGAGAGCATCCTTTTGATTGATTCCAAATGATCAAATACAACCGTGAACACGGCATATTTACTTTGATTTAATAAGGCATGGCAAAAGCGGCCGAGGTGTGCTCCAGTACTGCTTCGCTTTCCAACTGGGCTACTGGCTACTGTACACGAATTTGGCTTCACATACATTGGACACTCATATTCATTATTCTTGCAATTTCTTGTGAATTAAATAAAATAAATAAATAAAAAAAAATAAATAAATAAAATTTTTTTCAATATTTTAAATTTAATTGACCAAGGCCGATAATTGAACAAAATAGAATAATTTCATTTGATTTCCTTATTTTGAATTTTAATTGTTTGATAACACACTTCATGGACACACTTAAAAATTTCTACATTCTTGTTAAAAAATGAATTTTGATGATCGTGGTTAGTAAAATATCGTGTACTAGTAAGAACAGTTTAAGCAACATTTACAAACGATTATGAAATATTGTTACATTTAACTTATCGACTATACAATGGCAGAAAAAAAGTTTTTAATAACATCAAGAACATGTTTAATAACGAGTGTTCCTCCTCGAGTTTCAATTACTGCATTCATTTGTGGAGACCCCTGACTGATCGATACCCATCACAGGAAATTATGAACTTTCTGATGTTCTAATATCATGCAATTAACTTAATAGCTGGCAGCATGTTTTAGGGAAACCAACATAGCATAATACTTCTACTTTCACATTATTTCTTGACACACCTTTCTAGTACACGAAGCTAGAGAAGACGTTAGATCGAGCTGTGAGCTTACTCTTGGGACAGTGAGCAGATCTCAAACGCCTAGGTTTCTTTAATTTCTTATTTCTTGGACCTTTTGATATATTAATGCATCTAAATGTTCTAATTTTGAAACAGAAAAGACCTAAAACTAAGAACATTTAGATGCATTAATTTATATATATATATATATATATATATATATATATATATATATATATATATATATACATATATATATGATATTGACACTGACAATTTGCGTAACATCAAAATAAGAATAAAATAAAAATAGAAATTTGGTCTAATAAGAAAAAATAATTCTTCAGTTTTTACATCTCAAATATGTAGCAGTATTTAATCAATTATTTTCTGTTGTTATTATATATTTTTATTTATTATACTATATATATATATATATATATATATAATAATAAATAAATAAATAAATAATAATAAAATAATATATATTATATATAATATATATATATATATATATATATATATATATATATATATTATATATTATTTGTAGTTTTATTAGAATTTAGAATAGAACTATAAATTTTACTTAAATTATTTAAATCTTATTTATCATTTATAGCTTTTTCGTTCTTATGAATGTGAACTATTTCTGAAAATTCTCTTTTTCGTGTATTAGATTCCGTTCTAAGAATTTTGGAATCTTTATAATTGAATTTATGTTTTTAATGCAGTTAATGCAGTGTGGTGTGGTGTGTATAATTTTACCATAATACGAGATACGCTATTATGAGATAACTATCAAAACATTTTAAAACAATGAATACATTCTCCTACCTAAGTTATGAGGGCGAATGTAGTTGAATCATCATCTTCAAATGCAGATGATAATTGGATGGACGATGTATTGTGATATAATATATCTTCATTAAATACTGATATTGCCTAAATTCAGAATCAAGATTTGGATAAATAGTGAGCCAATATTTTCATGCCTCTATTAATTAACGTGTGGGAATACAAAATAGTTCGCCACCTTCGCATTTGACGCCTACTAGGTGAAGGTGAAATATTATAATTTCTGAAATTAGAAAAAAAAGCGCTTTGATACATTTCTAAATATACAGGCACACCACACAAAATTATCAGGTTAGAATCTTTGCATTTAGTTTACTGTATCTCAGATTCAACTAAAAATAATTCAAACAAAATGACTTACCCCTGTTCCTATTTCTTTTCAAAAGTTCTAACCATCTGAAAAACAGAAAAAAGCACATGAAAAACAAAAAAAATACATGTTTTATTTGTTTCTTGATATAGTGGTGAAACTTGAATATATAAATGTCTGATGAAATTAGAATTAATATATATTTGCACAGTTATCTTGTACATCATAGCATTTGTCTTCCATTTTTTATATTCAAAACATATACAGCTGATCCCCATGCTTCGCTCCAGACCCACTTATAATTAAAATATTGGAAAAAGATATGATTCAATTTATAGAGGTTTCTTTGAATGAGGGATGTCACTCACCAGACGAGAGAAAATAACACTAACGCCAAGATATGAAGATAGTTTTTAGATAAACCTTTTATCTTGTGACATGAAACAGAAAAATCATGAATGAATCTTTCGCTTCTTAAATTAGAAGTTTATATTAGTGCTACATGATGTATCTGAAAAAAATATTTATAAGCTATTATAAGCGGATTCGGATTGTATGCAAAAAATTCATTTTCCTTTCCAAAAATGGGAACATATTATTTTAATTGTGTTTAAAGCTTTAACGCCATGACGATTAATCAAGTTTTTACTAATTATAGACGATGAAGAACAGCATTCGAAAAAATCCCATGCACACGGTCTTGAGAACAGGAAATTAGGAATAAATATTTGCCAGTGATTAAATATTTCCCTGCTCGTGGCACGCGTCTCTCATAACCTAGGAAAGGAAAAATGTCGAATGTGACCTCATTTTGTAGAAAGATATTGAAAAAGTAAATAATTCAGAAAATAGGTCATGTTTTTCTGTTATTATTAAAAGTGTGCAATCAAAAATTAGTCAGTAAATTGGAAACGCCAACTATAATTATAATTTATTTTGTAAAGGATGAGTCGAATAAAAGGGTATAATTAATTTTTAGTGTTTATAAGAAAGTTAAGTAGGAAAATTTATATACCAATACATGTTACACCACCGCGCCGTTCTATAATTCACTTTTTGGCCGCTAAAAGTCTATCTAAATCCACCATACTACCAGAAACAGCACAACGTAACTTCTACTTTTTCTCGAAAGATGTGCTAAGAAGGAAACGTTTCGACATTGAGAAGGCCACAACTGAGTAAATGAAAGCCATTTCGATTGAAAAAAAGGTTTTAAATCATGAAATCGATATTTGGATAGGTATATTGCCAGTTGATCGCCGAAATTTCCGATCACACCTTGTACAAATTTGAAGAGTAATGAAATTACAACACTAAAACCATTTCCATAAATATTCATAGAGTTCTGTCAACAAATAAGAGATAAGAAAATTTTCTGAGAAATTCTTTACGTATTTGGTTTACTATTTAGAATAATATTTTTATGGCTGATACTGTGATCAATTTTAATTTTTTTTGCGTGCTATTTAAAATTTTCAGGTAGCTTAATGGAGGTTGTCAGGATTGAATTATATTGTTCAGCAGGTGCTAGAAATTGAACTTCATACAACTTTTAAAACACTAAAAATCCGTACTGCTTCTTAGTCAATTTAAGGATAATAGTCTGTTTCATTTAATCTTCAAAATGTCGCCGAAACCTTCAAAAACGTGAATCCGCAACTATGCTAATAATCTAGTTTCGATAACTGAAATTAGACTATCGAATTGTTTAAATAACTACCTTCACGAACCTCTAAGTACGTGGTAGTTCTCACAAACCAAAATTGAATTTTTAATAAAATTACGTATTTCTCAAATCAAAAAAAGAATTAGAGCTTACGATGATCGTCACTTTTTGTAAATGCCTGATTCTAATAGAATAATAAAATAAGTGAGACGTTCACAATCAAGTTGTCTGTAAAACAAAAAGAATACTGTGATTTGCTTCATAACAAAATGTCATATCTATATATGCTGCTTTATAATTTATTCAGTGTTAATTTTTAGGTTACAATTGAATGGAAAAGACACAGAACCAATGATACAGCCGAAAGAAATTATTTTTTTTTATAATTTGCAGTTATAGTTAGTAATGTACGTTTAGTTATATTGTTGTTGGAACTAAAAATATCCCTTCAAGTGAGTGATACTTCCTATACTGGACAATTTATTTTCGGATATTTTTAAATTTATTTGATAGTCGCGTCAATAAATACATAAAACAGACAATCTTCGTCTCAGAACAGCTCCGATTTTGATGTTTTTTTTTTAAATTTTGTTTTTATTTATTCTTTAAAATCAGAAATCTCTTGGAGTGGGGACGGAACTATTTATCTTGTTTAAACAATATCTGTGATATTTAGGCACAAAAAAAATTTCTACTATACAATATCCATTAAAAACTTGTAAATATATTAATGAATGTATCAATATCTTCAGCTACAACAACTACTAGAAGAGAGGAACAATCTATAGCAGATTGCACAATTAATCGATCAGCATCACTTTCGGCTTGACTCCACTCAATATTATTTTCGCCTAGTTTTTTGCAGAGAAGATTAATAAACCTATTTTTATTTTTGCTATTACCTAAAAGTTTCTCTTTCGTTGGGTTTTCTTCAACTAAATGATCAATGGAAGTATTGCCGATATATCTACGATTTCTATCAGACACTTTAGTTCCATCATTACTATATCCATCAAATACAACTTTAACATTAGTGTCATAATTATTACGTAAATATCTAATATACTGCTGACAAATATCTGCAAATTTTTTATTTTTTTCCCATTTTAATCTATGAAGTAGCATACCACCATTAACAATATAGAAAAATTTAGTAACATCCGTTTGGCATTGTACAAAGGCATCATATAATGTTGATTTGGTCGTTTTCCTCACTCCAGCGTTATCAAACAGTGAAAGAGGATAGGGAGTCAGCTCGTAGTCAAAATATTGGAGAAGTTCATCATTACTTTTTCTTAAAAAGCATAAACGTTGGAAAATTAAATTTGGATCTATAGCGACTGCAATATTATTCACTTTGATTTCACTGCTCATGATCAATAAAGATTTAACAGTATCTTTGTGGTCATTTTCATATCTTTGAAGTTAAAACCTCTGATTTTATTTCTTGATTTAATTCCAACATCAAATGAAGAAATCCTCGTCCACATATGTGTAAGCAAAAAGAAGTATTTGTAGCGTATGCAGGTAACACATAAATGTTTTTTTTTTTTATTTTAATATTAAATTATTGTTAAAAACTTGTTTGTTACAACTATTTGTTACAATAAGATTAATATATGGAGATTTTTTTACAAAAAAATTGAGTCCAAACTGAATTTTTTATATAAATGTCGTTGATATTGTTTAAACAATATAAATAGTTCCGACCCCACTCTAAGAGGTTTCTGATTTTAAATAATATAATTTTATGAAATGTTGGACTTTATGTTGATTTTATTAGATTATTATTTAATAAAAATAAGTAAAAAATGAAAATAGCTGTTTTCTCTCGATTATTTTCAAATACATACATAAATTTAAAAAATGTGTGATGTCACATCAGGAGGGGGGTTATAAAAATGTGACAACCTGTGACAAGGACGGGGGGAGGGGTTCAAAAGTCCTAAAATTCGTGTGACGTACTTTATGGATGGCCCCATAGTTTTAAATATGTATATTCAAACCATACCAATGTACGCGCAGTAATAATGTACCACTTAGCAATTCGAAATTTTACAAAATTATTATTTCGATATAAAATATCATGTGATTTTTTTATACCTTTTTACTTTTGTCGACACTAATGCTTCGAAGAAACACCACTGTTTTTGTTCATTAAAAGTTGAAGCCCTATAGATACCTACATAACTTAAACTAATGAATGTCGCAGTCGACAATTAAGTTTTCATATCCCCCAGAAGTTTTATCTTATTTCCGATTCGTATGTAACCAGGAACAGGATGATCCCACATGAAAATGTACTATTCCAACTAATAAACACAAACATCTGATACATGACACATGTGTGTTATGTGTTCCTGCAGTTTTGTCTACTATAGATAAAGGAGGCTGCCACTGGCGTACTTGAAATATTAAATTGAGAAACAAGTCTATTAATTAATTTTTTGAAGGAGACAAGTCGAGTTGATGTCATTTTCGTTAAGTCAATAAATTCAAACAAATGAAATTTTATCATGTGTTCATTTTCTAATAAATAATCTCGTTATGAACAACATACACTAAACTCAATGACATTAGAATTGTTACAACCATAAGGAATAATTATAATAATGTCAACATTGATTTCTTGGAAATAGTAATACAAAAAATTAATTATGTAATTGGTTACACGCAGTGCCAGATTCACCGCTAAACCTACTAGTAAAGTAAAATTAAAATATTATGTATTAATATAGAATGTGCTTCATACTTCAATTCCACAATCGTGAAGTCAAAGGACATAATATAATTGCTAGCATCCATCAAGGTTTTTCAATTGGTGTTATTGTGTTCATCTTTAATATATCCCAACTACTTCACTACTTGCTTTAATGTGACATTGAAATAGGTACTCCTCAATCTTCCACTAAGGGGTGGAAAAGGCGGAATTGCTCGTGTTAATTTGGCCTAAAGCCGAAGTACCCTAAATTCCGCACTGTTGACACCGTAACTGAATACATTTCTGAAGTTCTAATGTGCTTCATCCTTAAAAAGTTTACAAATTACTCTGCGATAATTATGAAGGAATTGCATTATTAGATGAAAGAAAATAGATACGTATACCGAAAAAGAAAACATGAAGCAAGACCTAATAGATCGGTGATAAACCTCAAAGAATTATAAACCACTTTCTATGAATTCGTTCATGGTTCGTAGTACAAGGGTTGCTAATTAGATTTTGAGATATGTCAACAATGATATGAATATATCAAATCTGACATTGTCATCATAAAGTTACGATATTTTTCATGGTGAATATACTCGGAACGTGTTTTCATACGAGTGATATTTGAGTTGTTCACAGATACTTGAAATATACATCTTGGTCAAAAAATATATTGATCTTAATTGAGAATATTTTGAAAAGCCATAAAACCATATCTAATTATAAATATTTGTTTTTATTTGTCTATCTCAAAACTTGAATAGCACTACCGACAAAAGTAATAATACCAGTAATGATGACACTAAATGAAACAAAAAATAAGGTACTGTGAAGTATGAGTATTAGTCCGAAACATTATACATCAACAGAGTTCTAGGCAGATCTGGTCTTTAAGGTATTATTTAATATAGTCCTTGACGTGATCCGAAAATCCTGATTAAAAAAGATTCGGGACAATTCTGAACAACGACTGCCAAAACTCTGATAGGGATATTTGGAGGTAAATCAACATATGACTAAATATGTGGTAATCGCGAATACTCGGAAAGAAGGCTATGTCTATCCTTTATATCAACAAAAAACAAACAGTATGAGGATCTCCAATTTTATATACCTAGCGGTATGTATAAGAATGAAAGGAAAAAGAAAAATTAGATCTGCAAACCAGACTAGCAAAAGAACAGTAAAGTTGAAAGTGTAAGAGCACTGATGAAATCAAATTACGTGTCAAAAAAAAACTGAAATGATTGTATAGATCGATAATATGACCCACTGCTACATATGCGTACGATACAACGATATTAAATAAGATCGATGAAGATATGGGAAAGAGGAATATACGGCGAGAAAGTACTGAATCAAGCTTGAAAAGAAAAAGTGAAAAACAATTTTATAGAGATAGGTCTACAAAAACAAATTTTTTGTTTGGTGCCGCTAATTCTATGTTATAATTTGATTGATTAGTCCGCAAGACGCCGTGGTAAGCTGTCAAAATCGCGAAGCTACGTTAGGGTTGTATCGATGGATCATAACCAGTTTAAGTAATGAAAAACTAAAAGCTTGTATTTTTGATGGTCCACAGATTAGACTTTTAATGAAAGACAACGATTTCATTCATTCAATGAATGATTTAAAAGCAGAGGCTTGAAAATCTTTTGTTGCTGTTGTAAAAAATTTTCGAGGAAATCAGAAGGCCGAAAATTACAAAGAATTAGTTCATAAGCTCTTAATTAGTTTTAAAAATCTTGGATGGAATATGAGCATAAAAGTACACTATCTAGACAATCAATTAAACAAGTTTCCTGAAAATCTTGGAGCGTATAGCGAAGAACAAGGAGAACGTTTCCATCAAGATTTAAAGGTGATGGAAGATAGATAACAAGGTGCTTCTAACCTGTGAAATAATGTTCTCTTGTTTTTTTAATGAAGTTATTAAATGTTTTTTGATTTATTTACTCTTGCGAAATCTCGAAAACTACACGTAGCATTAAAAAAGTAAGTATCAATTTTTTATCAAGGTACCGAACGGACTTGAAATCTGTTTTACTTTTAGCGGCACCAAAATCATTGTAGGCCTGTGTAATAAGTATGGTAATTCGTGAACAAAGACGGCTGAGACGAAAAGAGGAAGGACAAAACAATGAAGCCATGGTATAACTGTATTATGAGAGACCTACGAAAAATCAGATCTTCAGAATTTTAAAAAAGCTGTGCACAGAAATAAATGGAGAAACATGGTGTGAACAATTATAAACGAAACGCCTACACGGCCTGTAGAGAATAGTAAAAAATAGTTCCACCATAAATTGCGAAATTTCACATTGATATACACTATAGTTAGATTATTAGTTCCTGATCCCTCTCAATATAAGTTTCATATAAACAGAATTTAGAAAAAAAAAGCGCCGAACTGAAGATTGATCATTATAAAAAATTATGAGAGAATGTTCTAGTTTTAAATAGGATGAGAATTACTTTGGCAAAGAGTATTATTGAAGAAAGGAGTAGATTTTCTACTTTTTTCAATAGTTTTAATTCATCTTTCGAAATGACTTTTACCTGTTGAGTCGTAGCTTTCTCAATGTCAAAAATGGTGTTACAACGTAAAACGTTTTCTTTCGGTATTTTCGGGAAAAATTGTAGTGATACGGTTCTAAATCGGGCGAGTAATGCAGATTTGGACAGATAGAAAGACTTTTAGTACCCAAAAACTCGGGAGTCAAAAACTAGCATACTCAGAAAAAACTATGACCGCTATGACATTGAGGGTTAACTTTGATTATTAGGCGGCTTAGGGTGAAATGAGTAACTGGTTTTCCACTCTGAATTTTCGTCTTACGGCTATAGCCACAAACCCAACTTCAATTACCTGTATGAATTTTGACAATGTGATCCAGATTTATTAAAAGAAGAATTTCAATTCCATTCAAATTTGAACATATCTTTTGTTCATCAGTCAACAGTCTCATAACAAATTTGACTTCACACAAAATACTTTGGATGAAAGATTTCAAGTAGTTCATTAAACTCTTGAATAGTCAAACCACTTGTAGCTAGTCTTAAAAGTTACTACATTGTTATTATACAGATTTTAATAGTTCCCATGGCACTTTCCAGCTTAAAGCAAAACTCCATACTTAAGCGTTGTTAAAGATACATATTTACGATAGACACTGACAACATGATCTCATTAACGCAGCTATAGTAGTAGATTGACATGCCTGAATAGGTAAAAACCTGTAACTACTCATCTCCACACATGAGGTTATAAGACATATTAGGATAAAGTAAGTAAATGCTGCTATAAGAATTCGTTCAAGGGATCTTTGGTATCTAATATCTCCTATTAATATCTACAGTTATGAATTGATTTCTATTCTATGATTCTATTAAGTTATTTCGTCTTGTTGTTAATTTGAAATTTTCCAAATTTATGTATTGTATGTTACAATTTTTCTCATCTAAAGAATAGAATATGGGTTATAAACGTATTGGAATGGAATCTTCAATAGTTCAAAAGGCCATAAAATTGATTGAATGAAATACTTCCAAGCTAGTATTAGCTAAAAAGCTGCTTTACCGATTAAATAGTAGTAGTATAAATTTACTATAACAGGTTAAATATAAATCAAAAACGAGAAAAAGCAACAAGATTTGAAAGAGCAGAATCACAGTTTACAAACTGAGAATGAATAATAAGACTAATTAAAAAAAAAATAAATTCAAAGCCTCGTAGTTGGTTTCAAGAATAAACTAAGAATAAATTATTCATTATTGTAATTACGTCGACAGGATATTATAGACAAAAGATAAAGGAATATTTTTTCACGTCGATAGTATTTAGTTTTATATTATATAATTCAATCTTTTCACAAAAAAAAAGTGAAATGTCTTCTTTACAGAAAATTTTAACCAGTTATCAAATATAAATTAGGTTATAACTTCACTCGTGATGTAATTATTGAGAACTTTAATAAGGTGAGCTTCATTTCATAAGATTTTGATTTCTTACAATCAACGTAACGTGGCGCCCTCTATTGAATACCCATTCGACATTATTCAGTCGAGACGTATCTGTCATATTGGTATAAATATAGGAAATTTTTTCAGTAATAATTCATATATATATATGGATTATTATAAGAAATTATTTCTGTCGATATGTTACCTTAAGAACTAGACAATATTATCATTCGTGTAATATTGAATTTTTATTGTTGTTTATCATTTTATTCCTCGTGTTACTACGAAGCTCTCTGACTATACGTGGGAGTGGCAGTAGTCTTTCTTACGCACTGCCTTCATATATCGTGAAAGCACTTGAAACGCGGTTGGAAAAGCACTCGCGTAGCTTTGTGGAATCAGCAGAATAATTTTTTTTACCATTTTTGGCACTGTTTATCGCGGCTTAAAATCAAAAAATTACCACCGATATTCAGCGACGGACCGAGTCCCACTAACCAAAGCAGATCTCCTCATCAACGCTCAAAATACAAGTTTTATTTCAGTACTCCCATAGCACAGCTTTTTGAGTATTTTTGACCTGACTAAGTTGCACACAGCAATGCCCGAACAATTTTTAATGTTAATTATAGACATAAACAAACAAAAATATCTATCTATACATAGATTCGCGGTAAACTTACTCAAACGGCTCCATCAACCTCGTATCCAACAGCTGATTGTGCCCACACGGCTTTTACTTAACAACACTTAATCAGAATCGGAGTAGCACAAATGCAAATATCTTCCTCGATAGTACTTGTGGAAAATGTTATATAAATTGCCATATACTGTGTGTTGGTTTTATTTAATATATTTTAATATTAAACTATAAATAATATTAATTGGCGGTTACCACTTTTTTTGGAATTAATAGTTTTTAGAATGAAAGAGAACATCTTACATGGTCTTGGTATCAACCAAAAAAGGGGTGATTCGTCGTTGCTTGGAGTAAGTAGATTGAGACCACCACCACAGAATTTTCAAAATTCCAACGGGGTTCAACCCGTGAACCTAGTTTTTTTGTGAATGTGAACCATTTCTAAGAATTCATAAGAACGAAAAAGCTATAAATGATAAAAAAGATCTAAATAATTTAAGTAAAATTTATAGCTCTATTTTGTCATTTTTAATAAATTTAATTAAAAATTAATTTTTCTTATTGGAACAAAGTTGATTTTATCCTTATTTTAATATTCATGATGAAGGTGATCTATAGATCTATATAAATAAGCAAAATGTCAGTGTCAATATCATATTTTGATAAAGACTTAAAGAAAAGTCGAAACGTCAAAATTTATCTTTCTTTTAAAAATATCAAAAAAACTAATTTTGAAACAGAAGAGACCTAAAATTAAATAAGGTCTCAGAATATATATATATATATATATATATATATATATATATATATATATATATATATATATATATATATATATATATATATATATATATGCGAGAAATAATATGGCGCTACTTAGTGTTTGCTGGTGGGAAATATTTAACTACATGTACCGAAATAACCCGAACGAGGATTGTTAAATGCTCTGATGAGACTTAATAACGTCGATACTATCCAGTAGTTACAACCTCTCCTTACAATTGCGACCAATTGGGGATGTTAATATCGACAAAAAGGTCGATTGACATCACGCTCTTCAGTGGAGTTTTAATTCTATATTCGTCGAGGCATTAGCCAGCAAAATAGTTGTTTTCTCCTTTGAAAAACGGTGGAAAACATTTTCGAAAAAATGAATGTCGTAATTATATCAGAGGTGAACAGTAGAAATCCTTTATTTTGATACATCTTACACACCCCATTTACCATCGGAATCTATATTATCGGTGACTACTTCTACTTGACGAGTAGTTCGCAGTTGGAAGTGAGGTTGGCCCACTTAGCGTTCGCTGTGGAATGTACCAAATAATGACACTCTTTGACGTTCGGGTCTCAAACCAATACAAGGGTTATTAAACAGTTCTGATGAGACGAAATGACGTCGAAACTAGTCAGTAGTTACAACCTCTCCTTATAATTGCGAGCCATTGGGAATGTTAATATCGTCTAAAAGGTCGATTGACATTGACGCTGTTCTGAGGAGGAGTTGTAAATGAATATTTGTTTCTAAATTCATGTGACAAAATGCAGGAGGCGATTACTCGTATAAAATTAAGATGAATCTTTTCTATAACAAAATTTCCTCAACCTATACCTTTTCGAGATATTACCCTTAAAAGGTGGTGTCTAAAATTGAGATTTTGTTACTACAATTTCAGTAAGGCTAGAAATTCTGTAATTTCTGTAAGGACTAAAAGTATTTTTCAATATTTCTGTTACATTATACGGGGGGTGAAATTAGCGATCCTTACTTTATTTCATATCAAAACCTTTTTTCAAGATGAAGTTTTATGAAATAAAATTACTCGTATATTGTAAAATCTTTGTTATATTTAAAACTTTTGATTTTTAATTAATTATAATTTTCTCAATAAATTTATTCATAATAAAGATTCATAATAAATACTGGAAATAATTACCTCTAGTCAACATACATGTTAGTTTTTGTTTGTGTCAGTAGATGTTTCCTTTTCTGGTAGATTAACATCCATTAGAAATGATATACAACCTTTACAACATTATCTCATCTTTTTCTTTGAGAAGTGTCCACTGGCACTTTTTGTGAATGCTTTATGTTCTCAACATTGTATGCGAAGATTTCTGTTATTTTCAAAATCTCTGATTCCAAAGAAATTTGTTATTTCGGTAACCTTCTAAAAACATAAATGTTTTTTTGTTTGTGCATTCCATGACTACATCAAAAGTATTCAAAAATATACGGGAGAACTTTAAAACTACACGAATAGTTGCTCCTTTTTCTATTTTGTTGTGGATCGACAGCAACAGGGCGCAACCGGCAAAATCAAATAGCAAGGTCAAATGCGTCATTGGCAATAGTTATTAAGATGTGGTATGGAATTTCCCCGTTTATTACATGTTGTCAACCGTTGCCCTATAGTCTATTTCAGAAAGGTATATAGCAATAAATTGGGGAATTCCGTCCAGTTCGGCTTAATTTCGGTGTCAGTCATAGGTGTATATCTTGAATTATTGTGTAAGGATTACTTAGGTAGTAGATTATACAGTTACGTTTTGCGTAAGCAGAAGCGAGCAGAAGAAAATCTTTCATCTTGATGAGACGTGAATTAATGAAGGTTATACAGCACCAAAAATGTGGCAAGACAAGTATATAACCAGTGCTCACCAAACTTCCAAGGAAGGCCTATCAACGGGTATTAAGGTGCCTTCAGGTAAAGGGAAAAGACTAATAATCATACATTTGCCACATAGAAGACCTGGATTCGGATGTTTTTGAAGACTATTTTGGTGAAATGATAAAATATCTTCCGGCTGATTCAGTAGTAGTTATCATTCTCGACCGACGCATAGAGAAAACTCCAACTTAATCTTGGAGAAAACAAGAAATTATTGACTGGTTAACCACCAAAAGTATTGAATTTGAAGATAATCCGATAAAAAAAGAATTATTAGCTATAGCAAATTTACACAATCATCGTTTTATGGAATACGCCGTGGAAGATATAGCAGAAAAACATAGTGTAACTGTGCTGTGCACACCGCCATATAATTGCGAACTAAATCCTATAGAACTTATATGGACACAAGTGAAAGGATTTGTAGCAAGACACAACACGACATTCAAAATGAAAGACGTTAAGCTACTGTTTGATCAAGCCATTAAGGAGGTGATACTAGAGAACTGGCGAAAAGCAGTCCAGCATGTCATTAAAAAAGAGGAGAAAATGTGGGATCTTGACTACTTGATCGATCGGACCGTCGACCCGTTAATTATAACGTCAAGAGGAGATGACAGTTCCTCAGATGAGGATGGAATATTATGATTTTCTACAATTTAATTTCTCTATAATGTATTTTTTATATAATATTCAATAAAAAATAAGTGGACCTAAAACTGTGTACATAATGCTTAATTTTTATTTTGTTATAATAAAATTCTTTCCTTTTTACTAGTATTCTACCGGCACGCTTTTAGCACATTATTTTCCATATATTGACCCCAATCCGGGTGATACTACCTGCACTTGATAAAAAAAAATTACAATGAAATCAATGCCAAACTATTAAAGTGGCTTAAATATTCGTTGGCTCACTCTGTGGTCCCTTTGCATATCTAATGAGCTTTTATTGCTATATACCTTTCTGAAATAAACTATAGTATAAGGCCAGTTTTAATGTAGTTAGGGTATGTTCAAATGAAAAAAATGTAATATTTGAGTTGAGATACTCAAGATACTCAAGAATAACAGGAAGAAGTTGGTTATTGTTAAAACTTTGAATGAAAAACATAAAGCGATATTGCAACTTATAAGAAAAATAATTAGAAACTGTCGCACACATCGAGAACACAAACTACTATGAAAACTAACTTGTGGAAGTAGACTGTTCACAAAGAACAAGATTAAATGGTGTTATTTCTACTATTTAATATTACTATTATTAATTATTAACATTTTCTATTAGATGTTGATCTATCACGAGAGTGAATATCTACTGAACAAATGAAAGTGACGGTTTTTTTGTCGTTGAATCAAAAAGAGATACGCCGCAACTGCAATTACTTTATCTGACATAATTAGTTTACCTTCGGCTAGTACCTCTTGATGCAGGCAAATTCAGTTGCGTTGATATAAATGATTTTCAATATGCTACTTAAGTCGCACTACTGGTTTAAGCGACTGACGATTTCGCAGAAGAATGTATGCTACTTATTACCAATTGTTGCCTTGTTGTAAGGCCGGCTTCAAATATACACTTCAGAGTGTCCCATATATAGCGCAACGAACAAAATATTGCGCTACAAAAGTATTTAGTGGTCTCGTTCCTTAAGACTACATGTCCTTGTATTGACAAGCTCCAATCAACGAAACCGTTCTTTTGCAGCCTATTAATTACAAATTACAAATTACATAATAGATAATAATTATAGAATATTCTCACTACGTTAGATTATTTAGTAAATGAAACGTACCTACGTCATAGTTAAATGATTAACAATTTTGAAGGAACTTGTCAATTGAATCATTTATATAAACAAGAGAAATTAATATGAAAATTGAAATAACAGTTAGGAAATGATTTAATGGGGCTGCACTTAATGATGTTATCGAGATGAACTTCAGAAACCTTATAAAAGAATCGAGTATTTTTCCCTTAAACATTGTTATTAAATTAATTTATTTTATGTGTTGTTATAAAGAGTCTCTAATTTAATGATAGAAATTCAGTGTAAACATGTTTTTGTAATAATCGGAAAGGTTACTTTTACCACCTTATCCCTATTAAAGGTGATAAATATTTATTTATTTTTTCAACAACAGAATATCTAAATCAATTACGGTAAGTATGTTACTTTATTTTCAAACTTCAAGGATTCTCATGTCCCCCAATACTTATCAATACTTTATCATGTCGTTTTAGTATCGATTATTCTACTGGGTTTTATCACAATTATGTCGTTTTATTCGGGCGATTTTTCCTCTTTATATATGATCCAAGAGTTTTAATCTGAAAGTTACTTCCAGATCGTCTCAAGAATCTCCTATTTTTTTGTTTTATGTAGTATCCGTTTTTTGTGTTTAATGAATAATACACTTAAAAGAAGTACAGTTCCTTCCAAAATATTTTGGCTAGACTTATTTCTTGCAAACCAACAATACATCTCTGTAAATTGCAAAGTAGGAAAGTAAACACAAGGTATTTCTTTTTTCTGTCGTATTTACAATTAGAAAGATTTATTACATATGAAATTCAATATTTTAAATAATTTTTGCAAAATAAAGAATGTTGAAATGGCATATGTAGATTGAGACGGTGGCGGAACCGTTAGATTTAGACGAAGATTTGAGTGATAGGTTTTCGGAATATGATGAACACCAAAACAATCTGGAGATGAAACATATATACCCACCCCACAAAAATTATCGCATTACTGGTATTTTAGGATATTTTTAACACTCAATTTTAGTTTTTTGGGACAATCTGTCCCAAAAAACTAAATGCTCGAGATCATTTCTGTCTTGGAAAATGCATTGAGATTGAGAACTTTCTAAGCAAATTGTGTTATTGTATAGTGAAAATTTAAATTTATTTTGTTAATAATGGATATGTCTCAACGTTTTATAAGACATGTGATGAATGAAGAAACCGCTAGAATCATCTCGCTCATACAAAATGGCCGCAATCAAAGATACGTTGCCGGGGTAATTGGAGTTCAACAAAGTAACTTCGGTACTAGATGATCGTTATTTGAGGTTAACGGCGTTAAAAATTAGGCATACCACCGCTCGAAGGCTGCAAACATATCTGTTGGCTGCTCGTAATGTCCGAAGAAGCCTGTAAACACTTCGAAATAGGCTGAGAGAAGCAGGTTCTCATTGAACTTTCAGCTATTTTGGAAGCTCAGTTTCTGTTTGACACTTGTGTGAGTTGTTGTGAAAACTTTTTTGAAAATGGTAAAAATTCAGTATCGAGTTGCAAGTAAATATTTTTTTTAGAAATGCAATACGCATACGCACATAAAAAATGAGTCAGACACCGTGTACGGAGCACCATCTTTTGCGACCATAAAATTTTCGACAGATGAACATGATTGTATTAGCTAGACTGACATCGATCGTTGGGGAGGGCCAAAAACTGCGACAACCAAATGGTACTGATCGGCTGTCGAATTAAGGTTAGAGAGGCTATCGTCATATCAAAAGAACGCAGTTGCTATATACTGGCTGGAGATTTATGCGTACGTAACATATCCGCGCATTGGGTGCCGCCTATGCTCACTTTCGACCGAAAGCGCAATCGAATGAACATTTCCCAGGCCTTATTGACGTGGTTTATTCATAGGATTATGTTCATCGACCGTCATCAAAAAGTGAAGCAATAAGGGAAGAATATTACACATAATTACGCAAAAAGCGGCAGGAATTTATAAACAAGAAACTGCTTTTCTATCAGGACAACGCACTTCCCACACTTAGGTGGTCGCATGGTTAAAATCTACCAATTGCACTTCGAATTCACCAGATCTGGCCCCCAGCAACTTCTCCTATTTTATAACCTCAAAGTTTCACTTGTAAGATAGAGATTTACATCAAACGAGGACGTTATCGCATATTTTAGGAAGAAAGATGACAATTATTATTTGGAATGGTTAAAAAAATTATTGATGCCACTAATTATATATATTTAGAAATAGACAATGTTGAGAATTAAGGGACCATTTTAAATGAAAAATGATGCAGGAAGTGCAGTACAGCGACTAAAAGAAACGATAAGTAGAACTGGATGAAACAACTTCGACTATAATTAATACCTAAAATTTCTGTAAAATGACTACAATCTAGTGTAGAACAGCATGATGTGAAACCTAATAATTGCGGAATCATAAGTACCAAAATCAATCAAGAATGTTTATTGTCTACCACGCATAATGAGGATAAGATCGATAAAATAACCTAAAATTATTGCAGACTACAACTTGAAAAAAGAGATAGTCGATAAAATGAGAGGCGATTATTAGTTAACAATAGATTATAGTTAAAATATTTGGATTTAACAGCAATTTAATATTCCTAGAAAGTAGAATACATTTCTAGAAGATATTCGATGGCAGAACTATTACGAACACCCACTTAGAATCAACAGATTCGTATATAACTATTGCTCAAAATGTGAAAATCCTATTAACAGAGTATCGATATCACTACCCTACCTTACCTACTCAGTTTATCATTATTATTTATAATATGACATTATGTATATTTTTCATAAATATATATTTGAATAATTGAATAATTTTCGATAACTCTTGTCAAAAATTAAACATTACAGTTTGATCCTGAAATAACTGAATGTTGAATAAAATCAGACACGTGAACAATCTTGTGAATACGATGGAGAATTAAACACTGCAAACGATCCTGCTCAACCAATATTCTAGAATTTCTTCTGCATTTTTTGCTCTAGTTAGTAATTTATTCACCTGTCGACTCTGAAAACATGCATTGTCCTTCACAATAACAGTGTTTATATTAAGTGTATATATTAAATTAAATATATTAAAGCAAAAAGAATTTGAATCCCGTTTTTAAAAATTCCAACAGTGGTATCCTGACGGTAGTCAAATTTGAAACCTGTAGGTATATTTTTTGTTAAGATATTTTGAAGCCAAACTTCTCTCAATTCGGCATGAATAATTGTTATGGTTTCCTCTATTAGATGCTGCTAACGAGGGTATGTAAATTCCCTAGTGTCGAATCAGTCGGCAAAAAACTATTGGAATTATTAAATTTGTATATACTTAACCCATTCATAGGTATGTTTATAAATACTTATAAACACTTCACAATAATCATTTTAAATATTCATTCAAGTAAATCTTCACAAAAATTAAATATACAAAATACTTTTTGGTCTTAAAGGGTAACATTCCATAGATAACGAAATTATTAATTTAGCGCAGTTGAGTCATCCTTTCTTTTTCACTATGTGGAATATTTTTAAAGAACGATCTGTATTCCTCAGGAACCCATTGCAATAAGTTAATGAGGTCTCTGTACTTTTCTCTACTTATCGGTCTTTTAGTTAATCTCATTGGTGGGATTGACGCTGGTAATACAATCCCTTTTTCCCTCCGCTTTTTTTTAAGATCAACAGTTTGGAAGGTATCCTTAGTGAAGCTGGTTTTATAATACAGCTTAGTATCTCCTTTATGAAGCTGTAACCAGACTGCATGTGATATTAAAAATGACTCATTGTAGGTATTTTTCTTCCTTGAAATAAATGGGGCGTCTTTATTCATCAAGTGTAGAAAGTCTAAGAAGTTTTTGAGAAGCATCCTTCGCTCTTTCGATCACACTATGCCTGCTGTCAACTTCCATGTGCGTATGTCCAGCAAACAACAAATTATATTCAATACTGCTTATAGTTGAAAAATATATTCTCACATTTCCACTTGTGGTCCCTACGCGGTAAATCAGCATTCTGAATAGGTTTGTAATTGAACATGTGCTTTACAGTGATCCTAAATTGGTTACCAACTGATTCGGAATCCATTCTAAATTGACCCGCGAACAAAGCTGCCTGTAGCTGTCACGAACGAGTCTGTGATCAGCTGTGATGATAGAGAGAAATTGGGAGAGGAATAGATACGTGAAGAGGGAAATTTTATCGACTGATTTTTGTAACTTACGCTTGAGGAAATAGTCAGATTATATCTTTCTCGTTATCCTTGAATTATTTCCTATTTACAACTTTGTGGTCCATCTCTTTCATTACGCCACTTTAAAATTGTCAGATTTGTGGGATAGACACTTTTTAGCATCTAATTAACACACCTTGCCTTAATCTGACGCGTTCAAGAAATTGTGATGATCAATTTTTTTCTGCTAATCTGATATTTGATTCTTGATGGGCGGCCTTACATATGGGGCTCATATTTTGTTGAGGTACTTGGTACTAGGTATTAATCTGCCGCGCTTTAGTAAATCCTGAAATCCCCGCTTAGGCTACTCTTCTATTGAGGCTTGGATGAGATACGCCAATCTGTCACTATCTAAGTATTATAGGACGTCGTGTGCCTGTACTAGTTTTTTAAAATTTCCAACTACGTACTGAGTTATAATTGCAGGTAAGTAATGATGTTTAACACTCATTATAGTCAAGACGAAATATTTTCTCCTTGTTTCTATATTATAAACAAATCATTTTGACACTGTTTTGCAGTGACGTAATTCACAATTACCAAAATGGTATCGATTGCCCCAACTTACCACCCTTTGATGGTAATAATTTATGCTATGTAAAACGTGTACCTTATTTACTTGAGAAACGCCCTATATTCATTAAGCTTAAACTACGAACGAAGGAAATACTTTTGATTTTTTATTTCATCAACAATTTCAAACTAAGAATTATTTAGTACAACAGCAATATTAAGTGATATGAGTGTTAATAGGACAATTATTATATACATGATTCATTAAGAATGTCCAATCTCGGAACTGTAGATTCTAGACCTCAAAATATGATGATTCTGCTCAACATGCCTTATGCAAATATTGTTAGTTTTAAAGTTTAAATTTAAATTTTGATTTTCGCAATAAGTTTTTATATTTTCACAATTTCTCTTTGAAAATTGGCAAATTTACGTTTTTTGGCATGAGGAATCATAATTTGCACTCTAATTTAACATTGCTAATAGAGGGCGCTAGTTACACTAGTTTGTGTTAATTAAATCAAACTAAACTTTTTTTGGGCTAAACTTACAACTAAAATAATAAAAAAATATTAAAAAGCGTTAAATTCTACAAAAAAAAGTTACTCTTCTTTGATTCGTTTAAATCAATCGGTTATCATCTTTTTTCCTATTTTAGATACTGCAATTAAATAAAGTGCTACTATAGAATAATATAACCAGAGTTGAGGAGTTAAGAAATTTAATAACAAAGAATATTTAAACATTTAATATTTTGTGGGACTCTCATTTTCACGTATCACAGTATCTTCTTACAATGCTTTCGCCAAGTTGTCCAATAAATTTTATACGATTTATGGCCGAAGTTGTTGAAGAATATTTCCTGTAGCGGATTGTAGTATGGCTTTTGTAACTGATCTCAAGTATGTTCTATAGGATTCAGATCAAACAGCCTGAAAGAAACCAGTAGATGAAAAAAAAACCTTAATTTTCTTTTTTTAAATGTTGGTCACTTTATAAACCACCACTCCTGTAATATTTCTTGTACGTTAGAGTGTTAATGGATTTATCTATATTCTTTCTAGTCTACTTTCTGAAAACGATCCATAAAGAGACTCAACTGAGATGATAGCGTTACTTCCAATTATTACTCCAGTGTTAATGTCCCAATCCCCAATTAATCTTTGTTGGCTATGGGCAGCTATCACTGGTACTCTCCTTAAAAATAGCTTGGATTTTCAATTGTCATTACGGTCTTTTTCCAAATAAGCAATTCTAATTTTATCTGCATATCACAAAAATCCAATAAAAGAAGTAACACCAAAATAAAACTCATCTATTTTCTCTCTAGTTATAGCAAATTTCATTGAATATATTCAAATAGATCGATTTAGTGCCTAATACAATTTAAAAATATCCTCAAATTTTAAATTACTGTATACTATCTCAAAAATCTGTTTTATCAGTTAATAGATTGACTTTTTGAAAACTTTGCTACAGGATAAAATTCTGTGAAAATGATAATAATGAAATTCACATGATTGACCAGAAACTTTAATCATGCTGACTCAAAAATTCGTTTGTATTAAAATAATAAATAAATAACACATCATATTTATGCATTCAAGTTAAATGTGATATGTTCTGTCATAAATAATCTTTTTAATAAAAAATTGATGGTAGAAACATTCATATTTTTGTAAACCCAACGTAAACCCTTCCGCTCTTATTTTTATAATGATTGGCTTAGATTTAAATAATAAAGATACTCTAAAAGTGGAGAATGCAGCGGAACGACAGTGTCTAGTAAATAGGGTAATTTTATACTTTCGCAGTCGCCTCGTTTTTTGGCTCTTATTTTTTACGGCGAATTTATGAAAAAAAATATGGGAAATATCTCACCTGGAGATTTCATATAGTTTTATGACTTCAAGACATTAAATGTGATCATAATCGCATTTATTTATAATCGTTCATAACTTTTTTACAAAGCATTAAACGCAGTTCATATATTTTTTTTAATTTAAACAAAAAATCCACCATTTTGGAAAAAAAATTAGAAATGTTTGTTTATTCATTTTATATCTCCAAAAATCAATCTTAGTAAGATACAATTTTTTTAATAGTGAAAATTTTCAAATTTTTAAAGTTAACTTTAATACTGTACACTTGATTGCAATAGGTAATTTGAAGAATGTTTTTGTTCATATAACTTTAATGATTACTTAATAAAAAAGGTACTACAAACGATTATTG
Organism: Diorhabda sublineata; assembly: GCF_026230105.1. Taxonomy (NCBI): domain Eukaryota; kingdom Metazoa; phylum Arthropoda; class Insecta; order Coleoptera; family Chrysomelidae; genus Diorhabda; species Diorhabda sublineata. Next base: position 20,259,431 of record NC_079485.1, on the reverse strand, counting down.
TTTTTATTTTCAATTGTAAAAACATTTTTGTATAATTTTTTTTCAATGTGTTCGTTTTTTTTGGTAGATTATGAGAAAAAATATAACATCATTTGATTATTTGGAAAAAAGTTATCGGCAAATACACGTGAATAAGTGCATTCTCATGAACATTTAAAGCCTTGAAACTAATATAAGTATTCATTTTTTTTATGCCCATAATTTTTTTCGTAAATCCGCCGTAAAAACGAAGATTTAAAAAAAATTTATCGAAATCGGATGTTTTTTCGATTTTATAGATCGAAAAAACGAGGGGACCGCGAAAGTATAAAATTACCAAATAAAGTACTAGGAACTCGTAAAGGTTATATTTTAAGGGGAAATAAATTACTCATTTGAACTTTTGATTATAATACGTCGCAAATCAGTTTTTTGGGTCACCATGTTTTTATCGCAATTTTATTGATTTAATTTGTTGGGTAGACGTTTAGACATGAAATTTAGTAATAACTTACAGCTATATATCATTCCAAAATAAATATAGGTTCGAACAAAGGAACATATCTTTTTATAGGAGAATCAAAAAAAATTTTTACATGTTTTCCGACGTTTTTTTTTCATTTTTTTTATACAATTGGAGGGAATAGTTTTCATTAGAGTAGCTTATATATTATGTATACAATTACAAATTCAAGATTGTGTTCCATTGATTTTTGAATATTGAATCAGATCGAATTTTAATAAATTCAGAATTAATATCATGTAAGTGACCTTGAATTTTATAGTCCGTTTCAAACTCTAAAATAATTACGTCATCTTTACCACTATGGGTATTGATTATTTTTTTATTTTCTTCAAACATAGCGAATTCTTGCAGAAATCAAGGACAGAAGATTGAAACAGTGGTTCATATATTTAACAGGCTTCGCGACGTCTAGTTGTAATAATCAACGAAATACGTTCAAGCTCAAGCTTCAAGTTCTTTTGAACTGAGAAGAAAAGCATGGATATACAATAAAATAAGTGAGAGAATGCTATTGAATAAATTTCCGGGGGTGGTATACACGTGTTCCTCAACGTGTCCTTCCCGAAAAGTGGAAATGGGGGGATGATAGGTGAAAGGGTGGGGATATCCACCCTTCGTGTGCGTCACTGCCCGTTATCGATTCTAGAATGCGTATCGCTAATGGACTTGTCAGAGTGGAACGTCAAGGTCACCTACCTATAGAGTGTCCTAGTTGCCGCATTTGCAATTGATTTTTTTTGCATATCAGTAACTTGCATTTATTTACTGCTATTATAAAAATAGCACAATGATAGATATGAAACTGCATATAAAAATATTCAATGTCAACATTTCCTTTTCTTAATCTAGAAATTTATCAATCACAAAATTTAAAAGAAATATGATAAAATATAAAAAAAGATAACTATTTTAAATGCTTCGCAATCAATTTATCTTCTACTAATATTTGTCACTAATTTCCAATTTTTATTCGTTGAACAATATGTCTAATAATTTAATTCCAAACAATATGTAGAAACAATAAAACTCCGAAGAACAGTTCGAATTAAACAAACCACTCAGTAACTTAACCTGGCCTTTATCTTTTATCATATCGGAAATTCTTAACGGTATGGGACGCTAAATGTTGAAATGTAGATCCAAGTTTTCTTATTTTTCTCATGCTACAACTTTTTCTACTCTTCTTCCAAAAGTTGGATAACAAAGTCTTCAATCAGTTTTAGTGTTTCTGAATACATGTGTCATCGATCTCCTTCCAGAATATTGAAAATGTTGTCAAAATACGAATACATTTGCAATTTTCTAGAATTTCTATTTTTTATTTTCTAGAATACGTGTTTTTTGTCAAGAATTAGCTTAAAAGAGGTTGAACTGTCGTGTAACAGTTGCGTTATTTTTTTTTTCGATTCTGACTTATATAATAATATAAGTATAATATAATATAAAATATAATTGAATAAATTCGAAATTAAATATTGCATAAATACCCCATTTGTTAATAAATACAGAAAAAGTTATTATTTAATTGATGCATTATTTTATTCATGATATAAAAACTTGTTGTTCTTGTTACTGAGAAAAAATATTGATAGGTACTCCAAATGAAATAGGGAGGGGTTCGTAGAGAAATCAATTACAATTGTGAATAAATGAATTATTGTTATTTGTAATATCTGCGGTAAACCCCTACAATATGCAGCACTGGCTCGGTACCCGCCTATGACAGCCAGACATCGAATTAGTGTTGCCTCAACCATCGAATAATGCTAATCATTCATTCCTTTGTCGTTTCTTGTAAAGTGTGAATGTATAAGACATTTTTCATAATTATAAATATAAAATTAATGCCAATAATACCTCCATATTTATTATTCGACCGCCCCGACTGTCCAACTACATATCTTGTACAACCTAAGTAGGGATATAGCCAATAGTCTGTACACTATCTTCTTCAGGTATCTTAAACAGGATTTTTTGGATTCTCATCAAAATTTTGTAATTCTACTTCTGTTCGTGATGCCTTCTCAATTTTTATTATTCATCTGCATCGTTTTTGGCACTTTCTTTTTTTTTCGATAGTATTTCTTATTGACTTGAAATTATTGAACCATTGGTGTTTTTTACTACCCCTACACGATGTTATCATCCTCAGAGATGTGATAAGAAATACTGTAAATTATTTTATTGAAAACACATTCCGAAAGGCGAATCAAATACAACTCGTGGCACGGAGCGATGTCATGATGAAGAAAACCGTTTTTGTACATTATTCTTCGCAAACGTTCCAATATTCCATTGTAAATTCTGAGAATACAATTAAGACGAGCTCTGATCCCACAACTTACGGACACAAACAGATTTTAACATCCGTGGGCTTTCATGACAGTTTTCTCAACTTGATACTAATACTAATGCCTTGTTCAAGATCCACCTTTCAGGACAAACACCGCAAATCTGATTTCATTAAAGAGGTAAGCTTGAATGGGTTCAAACTTGTGAATACTTGTCTCAACATAAGTAATTTTTAATAATAAAATAGAATGTTGATATAGTTTTATGATATATATTGAATTGTGGGCCGATAATTTAGCAATAATAATAAGGAATGTGAAAAACTTATAGAAAACATTCTTAAATATCGTCCAAGAGGATAATAAAAGGAGACTACACTAAATGAAGGGAAAACTGAGTACCTATAGTAGGAAAGAAATCAGTGATGAATGAGATTTATATATTACATAAACATTTAGCAAATACGGTGAGTGAGACACAATAGACTAACAGATAATAGTAGCCAAGTTAAAAAAAAATAATTTATTGGAAACCTTTAGGTAAACGGTTCAGAAGGGGACCAAATAGCAAATGGAAAAGTCGATTTTATCTAAATGCGGATGTGGCAATGGTGAAATCATATTCAGTATACTAATCTTAAAATTATTATTATTATTATTATTATTATTATTATTAACTCGGGTCACCACGTGAAATGAGTCAAAAACTTTTGATTGAGCGGCTACTATTCCTATAGAAATATACAATCAATTTAGTATATTGGGTTTTTTCCTTTTATTTTTTCAACTTCAAGTTTTATACATGTCTTTTTCTCAAGTGACTTTTCTTTTTTGACTTCTCATCTATTCTGATGTCGATTTTATTGTTTGATGTGTTAGTGCTTAAATTTTTGTCAGTTTTATGTTTAAATTCTAATCTTGAATATTATGGAATGCATGCATTGGGAAATTTTAAAATTAAAATCAATAATAAAAGAAAGACAAGAAATATGTAACTCTGGATCAATTCAGAATTTGTATTGAATAATGAAAGTTATGAAATATTAAATATTTTTTGTATTTTTTATCTATATACAAGAATTGCCCAATTCCTAATACATATTTTCAATAATGTAATCATGAGGTTAAACAATCATAATTTTGAAACCATTAATGTGAAAACTCAAAAAGAAATCAACAAAGATAATGTCTATGTTGTTTCAAATTGTTTAAAATCATAAGAAGGTGATAAGAGCTCAACATTAAAAATAATGGTAGCCACTTAACTTCTATAATTATTATTGTTACGCCAAGAACTGCCGACGTTGAGTGGCTGATTTTATGAGTTTTTGGTTAAATGTACGTTGATAATTTGCTTTAAAAAATGTTCCTTATGAGTGTGTAATTCGGAATTAATTCAATACTTACTCCAAGTACTGATTTTATTGCCCGAACTCCTCAATTATTTCCAATCATGATTTCTAAAATACAATATTAATATATACAGTGTGTCAGAATTTACAGATATGACATTCATTTATTTTGCCAATGTGTATAATGATAATTTTATGAAAAAATCAGCAATATAGGTATTACAAAATGTGGTTTTGTTGTGGTATTTAATATGTCAAAGATGTTCTCAATTTTTTTTTTAAAATATCGGTTACTAGCAAAGTTAGTTCTTTCTCAGAATTCGTTATGGTGTATTTGACTAAAATGCACACGAAGAAAATTATGTCTACTGAGATAATATAAACCCCAACCTTCCACCCATATCGCAAATTGGGAAAAACGGGTAAATAAGAAAAACAAGTACAAGGACTGCCCTTAGTTAAGATAATAAAATGAATGTATAAAACTCTGTTAGTATAGTATAAACAAAATAATTACTGTTCAAGGATTTATCTCCTATCTAATCTAAATCTAAAAGGATTCGGATTCACAGAGTAGATGTAAACACTGGATCCCCATAATAGATCCTTTGGGTCGCAATGTATATGATACACTAATTCCACATAAAGACATCTGATCTAAATTATCAAGGGATTATGCAATTACATATAACATAATTCCATATTCTATATAAAAAATTGTCAGTTTGCTTCATTTCGTTCCCGTAGTCAAAAGATTAGTTGAATTTTGTGAAAAAGAAAGACATTTAATAAAATCAATCCTAAATATACGTTAAAATATATATTGTGTGTCTAATGTAGTAGATATAATACTAAGTCTTGAAACTATATTTTTGTACAAAAAATATTCATTTTCACCTGGAAATATCAGTGCTTATTTTAATTAATTGTTGTGGCAAAATTCAGCTTTTCTCATCAAAATAGAATAAGAGGAACAGAAAATAGATACACTTTAAATTAGTGTTTTAATTTCAAAAATGATTTTAGGGTGTTTAAGTACCTGTAAATTCAAATCAAAATTGTGTCAGAAGATTACGATTTATTCACAAACAATAAAATACATCGAAGCAAAGCGCAAAAAAGAATTTAAAATGTTATGGTTGAAAATCTAAGATGAATAAGGGAAGGCCTTGATGAAAACCCAGAAAAGGTGGAAGATCATAGAAGAAATATCAGTTCGATATTTGAAACTCTTGCAAGAAGAATTAGTACCGCTAGTTCAGAAAAGAAGCGCATAGTTGTAACAAGATGGTGCGTCTCCCCCTTTCGCAAAGCCTGTTCTGAGTATCTCGATGGTGCATTTCCAGATCAATACGTAGAAGAGGACCTATTGGACCACGAGATCATTAGATCTCATTCTTTTGGACTTTCCATAGGGATAATTGAAAAGCAAATCCAAAAATAAAGAGAGAGCCCAAAAGCATGAGAAAGGAAAGAGTACACACATATCAATTTCTAACATTGTCATTGTAACTGTTCAAAACAAATTTGGATTGCATTGTCAAATAGTCAACGGACCCAAGTATGAGCACGTAGTTATCTTTTGGATTCCGCGTGGCTTTATTGTTTGCTGATTTTTAAGGTCATTTTTTAGTGCTACGAAAATGCGTATTTAAGATTTACCAAAAACAAATTTTTCGTTATTGTTAATGATCTTAATAGAACTGGCTTTACTTTTCTTGATAAATGTATTGAAAACAATAAAGATGATAGCATACTTCATTCTGACGGTAGGAAGGGTTATCAAATAGAATAGAAACAGAAGCTGCAGTTAATGATAAATACAAATTTATAAAGCCTGATACAAAAGTTCATACACAAATAGGTTAGAGAATGTGGGGCAGTAATAAATGGAGGAACAAATGACATTGGAGGAATCTTATTTAACAGCGTTTACAGCATTATGAGAAAGAAAATAGAGACTGTTTTGAATTTATGTTATTCTATAAATAGCTTTTAATTTGTACTTCGTAAACCTTTTTATGTTTTTCTTGATAAACTGGCTTGATTTTTGGTCTCTTCTTATTGGAAATCCGTTATTGGAAATAATAATAATATTGACGTTTCATCCTATATCGGTCTTCATCAAAATATGACTTGAAATTTTCCACCGAAATTCGATTGATTACTCTACACTGTATTTTGTTCATCAAGAAAACCTATTTTTTATTATTAATCTATTATATATATAATTATGTATTATTAATCTGTAATATAGGAATAACTTTGTAATAATGACTTATTGAGGAAAAAATACAACAAACAATAAAAAATTAGGTAAAAAAAAGACATTAATAAGTCGCGTTTGTACATTAAGAACACAACTAAGGCCAAAATATTTCTCAGAATAAGGTACACAAGATTTAAAAAAAAATAGAGGATTACAATTTACAACAAAATGGGACTACAAATTTTAAAAGTAAAAACCCAATCAAAAATTGAATTTTTCATTGCACTCATTTAATAAATCATCAAAAAAGTACTCTTCTTCAGTTAGTTCTAGAGTTACATCTGAAATGTGAACGTACAATGAATTCGCAACATATTAGTTGCAGTTTCAGAAAACAAGTGATACTTCCTTCACAGTTGGACCTCCTAAAAGTTTGACGTTTCGACTACTTTCAGTCGGTATCAAAATATGATTCGACATGATTCAACACTGACAATTTGCGTATTTATATTATCAATGATCACCTACATCATGAATATCGGAATAAAAATAAAATCAAAATATAAATATAAATCTGTTTTAACAAGAAAAATTAATTTGCTTTAGTTTTTACATCTTAAAAATATGTAGTAGTCATCAATCAAATTATTTGTAATATATATATATATATATATATATATATATATATGAATTATATATAATTAATTAAATATATTTTATTTTGAGACATAAAATTAGTTAAAACGTCAATATTTATCCTTAGTGACTCACTTAAACTATAAAAAAATATAATTTTTTTACTGGAGGGCATGTGTCCAAAAATTTCGAAAATGTGAAATAATTAAATGGTGGACTTTAGGCATACTATGCCTGATATAAAGTTATATTGAAATATCGCGTAGTTTCCAAAAATTTAATGAAAACAATAGCATTATGTTTATAAATAAAGAAGTTTGGGTACACTTCCGGTATAACCGGAAGTTTCAGAAGACTGAAATTATTTTAGCTGAAACCTGTGCAAGCAACCATATATATATATATATATATATATATATATATATATATATATATATACAGTGCTTTTCAGATAAAAGTATCCACCTTTAATAACTTTATGGTATTTAGAAAAAATCCAAAAACACGTCAATTTATGTTGGAAGGGACAAGCATTATGGCTTATTTAAACTTACTGGAAAAGCCACCCACTCACCCCTAGCAGCATCCCCTTTATTTTTTTAAATTACTTTTCATATTTTTTATGTAAAATTTGGATACTCCTCTTTGAGCTGATTTCAAAAATGTATAATACTTGTAGGTTAAAGTGGTTAGTTTATGAGATAAACAATTTTTCTTTTAAGAGCACAAATTTTACTTATTATTTACTTTCACCTTATTTGCCTGTACTAAAATGGGTTGTACAACAGTTCAAACTCTTTAATCTTTTTAACTGTGCTATTTATTATGAAGTTACAATAAGTGTTCAAAATGAGTACCATTCACTTCCATACAATGGTATAATCTGTTTTGAAATGCCTCTCTGACATTGCTTAATACGGCTGGATTTAATTGTCGACATTCATTTCCTATTCTCTCTCGTAAATCATCCAGAGATTTTGGTTGGGTAGCATAAACTTTTGTTTTTAAATACCCCCATAAAAAGAAGTCTAGGGGTGTTAAATCCGGTGACCTAGGTGGCCACTCCATCATCTGCCCCCTTCTACCTATCCAACGAGCGGGGAATGTTTCGTTTAAAAATTGTCGGACAGGCATAGCATAGTGTGGGGGAGCTCCGTCTTGTTGAAATACCAGTAAATCTTCGGAAAGGGGTGGCTTTTCCAGTAAGTTTAAATAAGCCATAATGCTTGCCCCTTCCAACATAAATTGACGTGTTTTTGGATTTTTTCTAAATACCAGTATTACAAAAGTTATTAAAGGTGGATACTTTTATCTGAAAAGCACTGTATATATATATATATATATATATATATATATATATATATATATATATATATATATATGCTTTGAATGAAAATTCCGAAGCAAAGAAATTAATTTTGAAGGGAAACCACAGTTTCTTAAAAAACAATTTTGTATCTTCCCCTTCCAAAACTAAGAATTTCATTACTGCATGATTTTATGTCACATATTTTTATTAGCTCCAATTTATATTGAAATAGAGAGCTATAATAGAATAGTCGATAAGTTCAGTAACTGATTATTTGGATAAACGAAATGCTGCCGTTATTTTGATAAGCAATAGCATCAAAATTGGCTCAATCTTTTGAAACTATTATCAGTATAATTTGTATCTTTTGGTTTCACCTATCTATTGCCAATTGTTTTTGTCGTCTTGTTGTCGCACTTTAATAATATATAAATGTTGCGAAGAGTTTGGTGATTGGGTTGTATTCTATTAGAACACATTATTGCAAAACTTTTTTATTTCTATATCAACATTGATTTTATTGTTTAAGTTGTTATGTTTTAGACTGTATTTATTAATACAATCGTTTATTCATTAATTGTATAATGCCATCTCAAGATGACAAATGAATCCATTTATGAAATATATCTTCGGATGTGTATAAGAGAGATATTGCAATTTTAACTGTAAATATTTCGCAAAACCTTGCGTAAATCAGTAAAGAGCAAGCATAAAATAATTATTCATGTAATTAGGGTGTAAAGTAGCCTTTTTTCGACGAATGTGCGAGAATCTCATGAGTCGAAAATGCATACAATATTTCTTCTACTACCGAAAATATTATCGAAATCCAAACGGTGTATAGTAATTAGTAAAATAGCTTAAATTTTTCTGTAGAAGAAACGATAACGCTTTTGATACCTAATAAAATATATTACATATTGAATATTTTGCACTTTTAATCAAAATTAGACTTAACAAAACAGAATTCAATTATTTGCGATACCAATTCGAAGTGCAATTTGTGCAGTTATTGAACTTTAACTTTCTTTAGCTTGCTCTAAAAAGTTGTGGGTATATTCAGCGGCGTCGCGAAGGCATTTTAAGGGGGGGAAGGGTAGAAGAAGTAATATTTCCCAACTGGTACTCAAAAAATTCCCAACTAGCATGTTACTTTCATAAAGATGATTAAATTGTTGTATTAATATGAGTTATTGAAACAAAACGGGTATATCACATAACGTTTAATTAAAAGAGTCTGATAAAATTTAATTTTAGAAATATTAAAATACAAGACTAGTTGTTTAAGGCTTTCGCGGCCATCGTCTTATGAAAATTGGATTCTCGTGTTTCCTTTAGAATCATATTGTCGACCAAGTCATTCTCGCTTTTCATCAGCATCAAAAAACTTAGCCTTTCTTCGGCCATTGTCGTCCTGTAGGCATTTTTTACGAACTTAGTAGTGAATACTAGTTTGCAAATAGACGTTGTAAGAATACCGTATTCCACGTTATCAAATAAGGTGTTTTAAGCTTTAGCATTAGACATTAGAGAGCGAAAAATATGTATAAAAACATAAATCTGGCTTTTAAGTATCACAATGGACAATGGGTTCATCCGTTCATCAAGCAATTCAGAGAAGATATTTAAGATAGTACCTACCTAAAGCAATCTCGCAAAAATCTGATAAAATATAATAGGCAGATTTTACTTATTTATATAAAGGGCATGGTTTCCTTCTTATGGATTTCTTACACCGCATTTAGGAAACATCAGTATGCTATTGAGGAAGTTATCAAAAAACTAGACATGACACAATGTAATTTTCTTTTAGCATCTTTTATTAGTATTGAAGAGAATAGTAAACCTAGAAGGACATAGTGGATATGTATAATTACACGATTACACGAGTAATTTTTTACCTATCCTAAATTTCCCAACTCGCCTAAAAATTTTCAACTTTCCCAACTGCCCCCTGCAAGTATGGGGGGAGGCTCCCCCTACCCCCCCCCCATCGCGACGCCAGTGGGTATACTCAGAAACTGCAGTAGTATTGCTAATGTTAGCTATTCCAAGGGATGAAGAATTGCCGGTTAAGAGCGTGAGTGTAGTAGAAACAGTGTTATATTCTATGATCCTATGACAATTATTTTCGAATGTATAAGAGATATTATCATCATCCATTAATATTATTCCTTTTACTTAATGTAGAGTCCACGTAGCCCTCTGCAACTGTAGACGAATTCCAGTCTCCGTGTTTTCTGGTCGTTATGAAGTCTCTTCCAGAGTTCGCTAGCATGGTTGACGATGACCTTCTAATCTAAAACAATGTCCTGTTTACATAGCTGTATCAGGTAAATTAAGGTACTTTGCTGTAATAGATGGCATTTTGTCAAATTTATTTATGCCCACTGATTGTTTTGTGCAATTATTATTTGCATATTTTATCTGCATCTAGAATTATCTACTATAGGAAGTCTTATAGCAATATATTTTCTAATACAAACCGAATAATCTATTTTTGAATTAGTTGGATTTAAAATAGTAAGAACCTGTTTTGTCCCATTTTTACTTTCAGGAATTCTAATTATTAGGATTGTTTCCTCATCTTCAATATTTTCGATTCTTAGTTTTGTCAACTCTTCTCTTTGGCATGCACCGTAAACACCGATTATAAATGCTACCTAAATATTTATTACTAAATAAGTAAAAACATTCTAAAAAAGGCATGAGTGCGACTCGAACCTGGGGACCTCTCTCATGTGAATATTGAACTTTAGCCATTATGCTTCGAAGACCTTAATAAAATATTTGGAAATTCGAGTATACAATCGCAATGCAGCTACAGACACCAAATCGACCAGCAGATGTTATATATGTGGAGCTACATCAAAAGATTTTAATGATTTAATAAAAAAAAATGATGTATGCCCTGGAGCTCTTGAATTTGGCCTTTCCGTATTACATGCAAGAATCCGGATATTCGAAAGTGTGCTGCATTTAGCATATAAATTGCCTGTGAGAGACGAACAGAAGAAAAAAATCTAGAAAAGCAGAAGAAACTTGATATTCAACAAAGATTTAGAGAGGAGACAGGTCTCTTAGTCGATATGCCAAAAAGAAACTTCGGAAACACAAACGATGGAAATACCAGCAGAAGATTCTTCGAGAACCCTGAATTGGCTGCAGAAATCACTGGGATAAGTTATGATTTGATTATTAGATTAAAAGTGATATTAGAAACCATATCAAGCGGCCATAAGATTGACGTAGCAAAATATGATAAATACGCCATGGAAACTGCGAAACTATATGTTGAGTTATATGGCTGGCATCTTATGACTCCAACGATGCTTAAGGTCTTAATCATGCAGCTTCAATAATAGAAAATTCGTTGTTGCCGATAGAGCAACTTTCGGAAGAAGCTGCTGAGTCCCGCAATAAACATTTTAGTTCCATGAGAAAGACCAAAAAAAAGCGCTTCAAAATTATTTTTGTCTGAGACAATGCAGCTATTAATTCCTGCTGAGCCAAACCGACCAATGTAAATTGATAAAAGCGGCGAAAATTTAAATGTAGATGAATAAGTTTCCAATGTATGATTGATTATTTTTAGTGATTATCTATTTATCTTATGTAACTTTAATATTCTATAACGAATGTAAAGATCCTTTAAATAATATAATATAATTACTTACTTATTAGAGCAAAATAAACTTTGTTTTATTTAATAATAAATACCTGAAAGTATTACTAAAACGTAGACAGCTGTCCCTCCTTGGGGAAAGCCGTGAGTATGTCATATGTATTTTCAATATAATATTAAAAAACACTTTGAAATCAACTACGATCTCGAATAAAATATTTTTTGATAAATAATCACAAGTAGGTGCGCCTAACCTCCGTGCACCAACAAATAATTTCGATAAGTTATTCCAAACACAGAATTCTTTTTATGTAACTATTTTTTAATATAAATATCACATAAAATAATTTTGGCCGCCTAAATCCTGAAAAACAATCTATGTGCAGCGTTAGATGAAAAATATTATTGCAAAGAAACATTTAAGTTAAAAGACAATTGTACTGTTGAATTGTTAAATGGACGCTCTCCTAAAAATAGTGATATAAATATCCAAGAAAATATATTAGAACAAGTGACAAACAATGAACTCTTAGTAATTCCATATTTACAGACTGAAATGATTTCCAAATGTGTTTCGGACCGTTACTTGAAAATAAGTTATCCATCAATTATTCCAAATAACTGTAGTATTCAAATAGAAACTCAATTATTCTCAACTCAACAAATTAAAAAAGGAAAATCGATAATATTACCGAAATTAAACTTCAAATTTTTAAATAATCAAATTTATAAATCTCCAAATTTAACCAACATAGATTTTGACAAATTATATGAAATAAACAAAATTGCTAGAAATATAAAACCAATTCATGAAATTTATAATCCGCAAAGCCATGTATAAATAGGACTATTTGCAATAATAATAATAATTTGTGTAATTTTAATAATATTATGGTTAATTCGAAAATATAAAAGAAAATTTGTAAGAAAACAGAAATTTGAAGAAATTGAAGAGAAGAAGACAACGAATTAGAAGAAGGAAGAAAAGAAAATGTGGGAAATACCGTCATACCGTCATTTTTCACTCTTAGGGAAGGAGGAGTTACATGGAGAAAATTCCAGAAGATTATTTAAATAAAACGCAATAGGATCAAATATCATAAACACTTTGTCAGCAATTATTTTATTATGAATACAAATGATTGTAAATAACTTTTTAATGAATATATGTATCGTTCTTGAATATATAGTTCATTCAATAAATTATAGTAATTCGCTTGTGAAGGTAATTGTTACTTTGGGTTAAATAAATTTTTAAAAACATATTTTTGGCCATCGAAAATATAATTAGAGTAACTATTTTTCCAGAGAAAATATGACTGTGTCGAGTTGACGTGTGCTACACAAACAACAAACTACAATAACCGTAATGATGGCAGTAACATTATTAGTAGAAGTGGTATTCCCAAATATGAAATTAATTACGATGATACAGTATAAAGCCAAAATAAAACTAAACCAAATTTTCTTGGTGGTAATTTTTTGATTTATGTACTATATTAACGATAATTATAAATTACCGGTAAACCAATAACCAATATAAATTCCCTCTATGGATCGTTTTGGTCATACAAACGTGGAAAGCTCCTGTTATTGTCCGTTAGTGTTCCATGCAAGGGCATTGCTGACTTTCAGACACTGCTTTTTTCTATTTTTTTGATATCAATTCTGAAAATAAAACACCACGGCGAAAATCGGCATAATAACGCGAATAATATTTTCATAAGCAAAGGACAAGGTTGTTGTTAACAAAACATACCACCAATACAGACTTAAATAACGTATTCTGTGCTCATACCTCACAAAATTGAGGAATTAAATAAGAAGTAGAAAGTTGGCGAACTCTTAGTTTAATTTTAATTTAAAGTTACTGTTAATTTTGTGCATGAAATAAAAGTATCATTTCAGTATTATTTGTCATCAAGTAATTTTAATTTGTTAGTTTAATGTTGATTTTTAAATTGGGTTGAGTAGAAAATAATTTCGGGTCGTTCAACTAGATGCCATAAAAATTGTGAATGTCTAGGATTGTTTATTTAATACAATTATGCTGCAGGTTGTACTAACATAGTTTGGTATATGAGTTATTTCAAGTTTGTTATTAAGATAAAATAGTAGATATGTTCAACATTCATATTTTCAAATTATTTTAAACTCTACAGAGTGTTGTAAAATTCCAAAGGATTCCGGAATACACTGGAATGAAGGGAAATGGAATAGTAGACAGACAGATCCCTGCGGTGACGTTTCAATAAACACCTGAAGACGCTAGGATTAGTGTTTTTAATCATCAACTTTTTTTAGATTTAAAGGGTTTAAAAATGAAGTCAACGAAATTAACTGCATGAATTAATATTAAGTTAATAGTTTATCAATTAAAATTTTTATTATCAAGATTGTTAGGAATATGTTGAATTTGAATGGTATTGAATATTTGGACGGTATTTTCGGTTAAAGAACCGGTATGCGATCGTGTCCGTGGTTACTAGCTTTACTGGTAGACGAATACTTCCTGGCTGACTACTTTATCAAAGTTTTTATTTTCAGTTATGATTTCATTAGAAAAAGAAAAGTGGCAAGAATTGAAAAGGGTCATATATTTAAACTGAATATGTCCTCATCTAATTAACGTTCGGGTTTTACAATCAATAAAAATATGTTTTACAAAAGTTGACATGAATTATAAAGAAGTCTCTGCCAGCTATATTATGAGCGGTTTCTTATTGGCAACGTGGCAAGGAAACACCAACTTTAATATATATAATATGGAAGCTCGAAAAATATATTAAAGTTAGTCCACTTTGGTGTTTCCTTGCCACGTTCCCAATAAGAAACCGCTCATTATATGTATATTTTATGCTCATTATTTTTAAATTAATTTTATATATAATTTGTAAATTATGTATTTTCACCGGTCTTGGGCAAGTTTGGAAATTTTATCCACCATTGCAAACTGCTCAAAAATCGAATTTAAAGATTCCATTACTTAAATACATACACCAAGCTACAAAAAGCGTTTAAAACCGTGTTTTCTATGTGCTCATTAGGCATTTTTGCGAAAGAACTACCTTTCAAACCAAGATTAAGTGATTTACTAAATGTCTTTGTGGAGCATAGAAAACGTTCTTGTCGCCCAGTTGAGTTTTCCACACCAGAAACAATGGAAAAAACTCACGATATGGTGTACGACTAGGGATTGAAGTGTGGTAGATTGTGGAAATCATAAGAATCTCATATTTCAGTTTGAGAAAGCTTGACGTAAGATGGGTGTCGATTTTGCTTATAATTGACCACAAACACAATCGTGTTTGATGGTCGACACAATCGCAATGTAGACGAGTTTTTGTGCATTTTCGTAACCGTACACGGAACATGGACCCATTGTAGTATACCAGAATCCAAACAGCAGTCAAAATAGTAGGTTTTTCTCAAGAAAGCCAATGAGAGTTTATCAGACAATGAAGTCATTGCAACTATTTTGTCGGATGCACACAGTATAATCCACTTTGACTATCAACAAAAAAATAAAAACGATTCAATAACAATTTGGAAAATCCGATTTGATTCCAAAGATCTATCTACAAATGTTATTTTTTTTTTGAAGGGATACAAAATTGGAGAAATGTTGTTTTGAATTCAAGGAGACCAAGCTGAAAAAGCAAATGTTTTGTACACAAACCTGTTTTATTCAGTAAACCACAGACCTATGTTAATTGTAAACAGTGAACAACGTGTTTTAGGCAAGAAATTAGAGGTAAAAAACGGAAAAATAATTATTTTTGAAAAAAAAACCTCCCGATTGAGATTGTGTCACTTTAAGTTTGACGTTACGCCAGCTAATGTAATCTGATTTTTGAGAAAAATCAAACATATCCATGTTTGCGGCAGGTAGCAACGAAACATACACTAGTAGTCTTGAAAATCCCATTGTTAACTAAGGAAATGGTCTCAATGATTTAATCACTCCTTTTTTGTAACCAAATCCAGGGCATCGTGGTATTGATGAAATCGATAAATCTATACATCCTGTTTATACTGTGTAAACAGGGTATTCAGTATAAGTATCACCAATGGTTCCAGAATACTCAATTTAACCCTATACATATTCAATGTTTGATTTCCCGGACAAGATTTATGAAAATTGTTTTTATTTAGTTGTTTTAGAAATTAAAAAAACTTTCACTAAGCCGCTACGTGGTAAACCACTATGAATCAAACTTCTGATAGACATAACATTTTTTTACGTTGATACCTACTAAAAAAATATAAATTTTCTATTTGTAATATGTATGTGGAACCGAGAATTTATTAGTCTATTTAATGAAATGATATGATCAAATGCTATTTAAGAAAAGTTGAACTGAAAAAGTCATAGTTTGTGTTTTTTTTCCTAATTATGCTTTCGTATTCATTATTATTAGAATTCTAATATCAAAATGGTTCATATTTACCCAATGACTGTACCCATAGAAAATTTTTATACATAGTGAAAACAAATTATACTTTTATATTCATGTGGTAGGTAATCTATTAATTCATATATCTAGTTGTCAATGTGGTAATGGTGGCAGAACACCCTCAATATGTATAATATGTAATAAACTTTTTATTATTAAGTTAAGCATCATTTTTTAGTATGTTATTGTGATTACTTCATAATGCTGGTTCCAACTTTCTGGCAGAATGACTTAAATATATCGTATGCGCGCCCTTATTTAGTGACCTTTATTTCATAATTATTTACGTTATGAACGCTTTAAATGTGAATAATCAATCCGTTCCTTCACACACAAAATTGACATTTCGATATATATATATATATATATATATATATATATATATATATATATATATATATATATATATATATAAATATATATATATATATATATATATATATATATATATAAATATATATATATATATTGTTTAGAAAGTACCGCTACTACTATACTATTAATGTGTAACATGAGATGCAATTGCGCAGGAAAGTAGCCGCGTCTTGGTTTCTGGCTTCTTGGGGAGATGATGAAATGAGGGATGTGACGAGGCCAGGGCGGCGGCGGGGTCCGGGGCCCGTTTCTGGCTGGGGAGCGTTGAGCAACGCCACGTGTACGGGAGAGATGGCTGTTCACAGCTGGATCACGGACACCAGGAGACATATTTACGATGTACATGTGTGTTTTAACTAGGGGCAATGCCGGTGCCAAGAAAATGAAGAGCCAAGTAGGGTTAAGAAATTAGCAGAAACTATTCATACAGGATTGGACTACAATTATTTCTCTTGTTGTATTTCCAATCGTTTTGATGTCGTATAGCGTGTTGAATAAAACTAGAATTTTTTCTATAAAACTAGATCACGTTTTTTAGAATATGTGTGTTAACAATTGGCGAAACATACGAACCATTTCCGCTAATTACGAAAAAATTAAAGGTTTGTCAAGAAAGTTATGTACGCAGTTTACATTCATAGTATAGGATTAGTAAAACCAATTAAATATCAATGTACAGTTACAGCAAACTGAACACATGTATGATGATGAAATAGTCGAATAGATGATCAATTTCTTGTTATAATTCCAAAAGATGACTAGATGACATATTAGGAGAATTCATAATTTTTAAAGTTAAAAAAACCATAGAAATCATTTTTATTTTACATCACAGTGTCCTTTTAAGTGTATAGACATTTGACAGCGACGATTCAACTTTTTTACCCGTCTTTCCGCTCAAAATAGGTGTTTACATATGTAATAACGTCCTCATCTGATGGAAATTTTTCACCTGTATGTGAAACTTCAAGGACCAGATCGGGTGAATATGGTCGCTTATTTACAATGTCTCCCTTTTACTTATCAAGCAATGATACGTAATACTCTCCTGTTACTGTTACACCTTTTTGAAAATAGTCGATGAACACAATAACTATTCCAAAAAACTGTCGCCATTACATTTCCAAACGAAGCATACGCCTTAGCCTTTTTTGGAGTAATCGAACTAATTTGACTAAAAAGCAAAATTTTTCCACTTTCAAAAAATCTTTATGTATGACTCTTATACGATTGTCAAACAGAAACATCCAATGGCTGAAATTTTAGTGAGAATCTCTCAAAGCATGCGCAAATACATTTCCTAAATTATATTGATAAAAATTGACATCTTCAGGTTGAGGTATAAACTTTTCAAATAACCAAACAACCCTTGTATGTTCATATAATTATTACCATATTTATGATGTAGTGCTTTTGGGCAAGTTGAACCTGCACATATATATTTTTTAACCATACATAGCATCCATAAAACGAATAAATGTGCATGTACTCTCAGGGAGGTAATTTTGAACTTTTCAGCTGTTATTGGTAACATTAATACTTACACGTGACACATAAGTTTTTTGTTTCGCGCTTCTGCACGTGTTGCAAATGGAGGTAAATGCAGGAAATGTATTTTTAATTGATCAAAGTTTAACGAAAAATCATTATTTAAATGGAAAATCCAATATACTATTACATTAATACCCAAACATCACCTTTATTTTTTGAAAATTCTAGGTCGGATAAAATCTTGTGCTTAATAAACAAAAGATTATGTTCTAGTGACAATGTGAGATATCCTAAACACACTGTTTATACTACCAATACACCAACACTAACAATTATACTGTCTGACGCGCGTTTCAATAACCAAGAGTCTGAAGTCTGAAAAGGATAAATATTTTGTTTAGTTGTTTAGTTCTGTTGAAAAATAGGCTTTTTTGAACAAAAGGAAACTTGAATTGCACAAATTAATAATGAAATTGTATATATAATGAGAAAATATTATCACATATAAAGTTAATTACAAAGACTTGCAAATTATTAGTATTACCACCGAATATTAAAAGAAGAAGGTTCAATCTAGGCTCCTTCCCTTGTTATGCCTATCTACTTGAATATCGGATGCTACTTTCGATCGCTCGAAGTCACCATTCATACACGTCGAGTCGTAGAGAAAATGCATAAATATACCTTACTGGACGTAGTGATAGCAATTCTTTTTTAAATTAAAGTAACCAATCGCACAGTATTTTCTACTACAATAAAATTTCATTGTTCGAAAGATTAAATTCGGTAAGTAGCTGGTTTAATTTTTTTTAATGTGAATACTAAACAATTTACTATGTTAAAGAAGATTCATGTTATCTTTCGAATTTTGTATAATATTTTTGTTTCTATGACCATCTAGAAGTAAAATTGTTACTAATAATTTTTGATGTCAACGTTTGAAACAGGCATAGGGATTTGTAAACAATCAAAATATAGCATTCAATATTTCAGATGCGCCTCCAATAATATCATCAGATGTCGCAACCCAAACAAATATCGAAAAAGTAATGCCGAATAATCAGAATGATAATTTCGTATTTTTTTGTTTCATATTCAAAAAAATTTTGCTTTTAATAGAAAAAAGTACTTATATATAATGAAATGTATAAATGCTATCTTATTTTTTTAGAAAATGTTTATCAAATCCGCACCGATGCTTCTTTTTAAACTTGTGTGTTTACAACCCTGAAATGCAAAAAATATTCATTTCTCTTAACAAGGAACCTAAATCAGGATGGTCTGGAGAATTCTTTTGGGTTGGCAAGAAATTGTTGCGGAAATTCGAATACAACCCCAATCCAAGTTTGTAGGGCCTTCAAAAACTATTTACTTTGAATATTTCAATGATGTTCAAGGTGCAAATGGCAAAAAAGATATTAATACAGTTTGGCTCAATATATCTTCTGATATTCTACAAAAATATAAACATATCGATGTACCAATGGTAACTATTAATAAGTTTTCACAAGCCAATATAGAAATCTTTCAAGTACAGATGGTAATGCTTTGGTTTATATTACTGGCTATCTATTTAAAAAATATATTCTGCAAGACTTTTGTACTACTTGTATAATGAAAATACATTAAAAAAAGAAGTTGATATTTTTTAGAGCTTAAAACATATTATAATTCTAAATGCTCTGGACGTTTCAATTTACCTCCAAGTAAAATATATAGAATATGTCAAACAATTAGAAGATCAGGTTGTTTATTTATTTTACACTTAAATTTGCAAGACGAAATGTGAAACATATTTATTCTTCACAAAATTCGATAAAACCCAACATCAAATTGAATATTTTACATTTTTAATAATCTGTTAATTTTAATTAGGGAAATTTTTGAAACATTGAATTCATTTATTTACGTAACTCGTATTTCACTGTTGTAAAAACTCTTCGCTAATTTGGAACAACCTGTATAAATTTTATAAAGGTGATAATTTGGAAATTAGAATTCTTGTCGATTTGGTATTTGCAAAATTCTTATTGTGAATTTTTATAACCATAAATCTCACACATTATTACTTTTTTATTAAACTTTTTGTTAAATCCACCAAATAAACAACTTAAATCTTTTCCCGTTGGTCGTTTAATGCACACAAAGTATTGAATCACCTCGATAGGTGAAAAT
Source organism: Diorhabda sublineata (assembly GCF_026230105.1). Lineage (NCBI taxonomy): Eukaryota > Metazoa > Arthropoda > Insecta > Coleoptera > Chrysomelidae > Diorhabda > Diorhabda sublineata. The sequence continues at coordinate 20,239,006 of NC_079485.1, read as the reverse complement.
TAATTCGTTCCTATCTGTAACAATCTCGGTTAAAAACACTGATGATAACTCCGAACGTCAGCACGCCTTTTTGAACCCGAATCAATCATTCCGCAGAGATTGAAATTTTTATTAATATTCGGTGGCATTCCTAAGAATACCGCCGGTCTTAGTTGCCTAGGTAATCCTGTCGCAGTCTCCTTGGGCACATACAGAAGCTTTACGAAATTGGGAAATTATTCGAATGTTGATGGCTTCAAAGAAAGGCTTTTCCACTAATCCAAATCCTCGGATTTTCTTCTGAGTGACCATAAGAGCTTGCCAGTTTCATAGAATGTGTATCTGTTTACTGAGCTGCAATATTTTTGCTGCTTTGTATGAGGGATTTGTCTCACTTATGAAGATTAGCCTAATTATTGGTTCCATAACTCTTTCCTACAACTCAAGCCATCTCTTAATCTGCGAGTAAGGGATTCCCATTGCAGGTTCGGACCCTGTCAATGGTTGACTGCATCCAAGCTTGGTCAGGTCGTCGGAAATTTGATTGCTCCTGAGACCCCTATATACAGGAATACATAGCAGCTTTACTGCCGTTTTGCCAGCTATCTTTTTGAGTAGCGTTAAAGAACCAACTTTGATTTGGTGGTCATGCTTGGCAGAGCCATTAGTGCCGCTGTACTGTCTGTGCAAATGTTCATATTAATGTGGCACAAGCCCAACAAGTTATTTTGCATACATTTCATTGTCTTGAGAAAGAAAATATTCATTAATCTAATAATGCAATCAAAATAACAAAAAATGATTAAAACTTCCATTTATCGTTTGTTGCTTCTATTGGAAGAACCAATTTGTTTAAATAATAAGGACTGTATTGAATTTATAATTTGTTTATTGAGTTGTAATATTGGGTAGAGTACGAATCAACTAAGAAAATGCCACAGGCGTCATCAATTAGTAATCGTCTGCCTCACTTTAAAATATTCCCTCTCCGCCGCTTCAGACTGATATACCAGTGGCGTAGGTTCTTATTTAAATAAAAATTAATGCAGTTCGCAATAAAACATTTATTAGATTAAAAAATACAAAAAAAAATATATTTTAAGGATTTAAACATATATTACAGTAGGTACAGTAGTTAATTTTATATATATATATATATATATATATATATATATATACATATATATATACACAGTATCTTATAGAAATAGCAACTGTTTATTGCATAGAGGTTTGGTGTGCATGGTATGTTTATAATAAACGCAGTTTTTGCACATGTTGAGTGTAATATTTTATCAAAAAACATTATTCGCTATCCGAAACTAGAGACGAACATCCTAGTTCATCCTCTAATGAACTATTAGTATCCTCGCTGTTTTTGTCCTCACTTTCTTCCGATGAACCCGTATTTACTGTAAATATTAAGTGATCTAGAGTGTGGTCTAAAATGTGCTCTTTTTGTATAAGGTCATTCTCATATGTTTTAACATGTTGGCAAATATTATACCACTCTTGTTCCGATACCTCCTCAAATTTTTGCCTAGCGAGTGCCTCCGTATCGGACAGTTTAAATGTTGTATTGTGCGCAGCTACCCAATTTTTTACTAATGCCCAGATTTTTTCGATCGGGTTTAATTCTGGATGATAAGGAGGTAAACGTAGTACACGGTGCCCATGTTGTTGTAACAGTTCGTCTAGTTTGTACTTTATGGGGAAGCGAAATTTATTTTTTTCAAAAATGCGGTATAGTTCTGGTTTTGTTAGTTTGGGGTCTGCTGGTAATCCATTTTCTGTTAGCCATTATTACCTGAAACCAATTTTTTTAAGGAGCCGATTCAAGCTGCTTATACTTATTGCTTCTGTCAAGATTTGCCGGTCATTAATTTTCTGCAAAACACCTGTAATTTCATCATAATTTAGCATTGCACGTTTGCTCTTTTAAATTGAATAGTAACAACAGTAAACCTTAAACTAAGTAGGTACATGACTTTATAATACTAATTAAAACAATTTCTTACACTTTTACGTAGGAAGTCTCTTCTCCAGTACATAAAAATCGTAGATAATTTCTCTTATAGATTTTATCTGATCTGGCGAAGTACGATCCAGCTTTCTTTTTTTAGTGTTACGTATTTTTTTCGGCGATTGAAAAGATGTGCTTGGCCCTCCCCACTCAACTTTTTGAGCTTCTTTTGATATCTTCTGAAAAGTGTACTTTGACACCCCAGTAGCAGCTAGTACTCTTTCCCTGAAATATCAAAATATGTTAATATTCTAATTTAAAATATGACACTCAAGTAGGTGCCTGTATAAAAATGTGTAAACTCCGCATTTCTTCAACCTACTTCTCGAATTAAATCTTGCTACATACCTGTAATTTTTCAAAGGAATAGTAACTCCTTCATCTGCCTCTTTTTTCATGAAATTAATAATATTGCTTATGATTTCTCGTCCTTGGCTGCGTATAATAAGACCTTGCTTTCCAACTTTTTTGGACATTATTTAAAACGATTTTGCCCCTAATGTTCAAAAACAGTGCTATCTGTAGAATAAACTATGGCACAAACTAAAAATAACACCGAACACAATAAATCACACTATTTAAATACTGAACAACGAACAATACTAAATGCTGAATGTCCGATGTTCGGTCGGTTATGCTTCTGCGCATCCATAAGCGCAAATTATTTATAATATTACCGTACTTTCCTTCCTAAGCTTGGCAACATCGAAGAGGGACTCGCAATGGTAAGAGATCCATGGTTACGCGACGATTCCCTTCGAATTCTGATTTAGAACATGCGGCAGTCATGCAGCGTTGCCAGTCTATTTAGCACTTGCATTTCTATATTAAAAATACCGAACAATCGTAAAAAACGCCACTGTCACATAAATGGGATGGGCCTAAGAGAGAAGGAAATTATTGCGGCCTTTGTCAGGTATGACGCGTCTGGCCTTTTCTTAGTTGATTCGTACTTTAATATTGATAGGAAGTTTATATACGACACCGTTTATAATTCATATAAGAACATGTTTGTTATATTGTAGTGGAACAGAAAAAATTACCAGATTAGCGAGATTACAGTTCTCCCAACGTGGAGTGATTGCGTCCAATTCTAATGAATTGTGGTTTTAAACACAAAAAAGTGGATAAGAGCGTTGCGATTAACAAATCACCAAGGATAGTACAATGTGGCAAGATTATTTTCGTATTATGAAAAAATCCCAAATATTCTAATAAACTCATTATTTCTTTTTGTGGTACATAGTTCGAAATTCATGATGCATTCTATTCAATCAAATGGGCTATGCTCTGAATGAGCAAGATGTATAAGTGGTTTTATTAAGGATCCAAATGATACATGGATGTTTTTCAAACATCAATATATCTTTCCCAAATGGCCATTGTTTTGTTTGTTGTTTGACGTTCAAAAAATCCCGAGAGTTCTAATCAATTAAGCAAATCAAGTGAATAGAAAACTCAATTGTGTGTTGCTAAGTAAGAATCTATTATTTCAACAACAAAATTATACACTATTTCATTGGTTTAGTTTAAATAATGAGCTTAAAGAGGTAAACGTCTATAAGGTCTGGTTATTAAATAACGAGACTGCACGCCTAGAGGGCGCCCTTGACGGGTGCGGTAAAAAACGAGTAGTGCGTTGGGTATCTAAATATCTTGTCTATGCACGTCCAAAAACACGTTTCCGTCACTATTATAGTATTTGTGCAGTAGCGGTTTGAAACTAAAGTGTTTTTTTCTCCTGCCGAAAACCATGTGTGACAAAAATCAGAAGACAACGTATCAATCTCAAATTTCTCGTTAAATTGAAAACAACTCCGATTGAGTGCTATAAATTGTTGCAAGAGGCCAATGGGGATAATTCTGTTTTTGAGCGGTGTAAGCACTTTAGTGAGGGCCGAGAGAGCACTGAAGATGACCATCAACCAAATTGTGCGTGCAGATTGTGAAATTAGCATCCGGATGATTGCCGAAGCTGTAAACGCCGATAAAGAAACGGTTAGAAAAATTTTACGGTAAGAATTACATATGAAAAAAGTTTGTACCAAAAAATCTGACTCCTGATCAAAAGCTCTTGCGTTAACGGGTTTGCTTAGATTTCCTTGAAAGATTAGAAAAAGATCTGCTTTGAAAGGGACCCGATTTAAGTCGATGGAAGTGTTAAAGCAAAAAACGACAGAGCTCCTAAAGGTCCTCACCAAAGAAGACTTTGAACAATGTTTCCATCAATGGAAAAAAACGTATGTAAAGGTATGTGGTGAGGGGAGAAGAGTATATTGAAAGGGAGCATTCAAATGTAGAATAATTTTTATAATAAATCCATTTTTCGTAACCAGTTCCAGTTATTTAATAGCCAGACCTCGTATTTGTAGGTTATATGTCTAATTTGGTTGTTGTTGCTTTGACTTATTGTATTAACTATGTAGTTTGAAGCTAATATTATTACTTAACGAGGTAATTAAAATTATTTTTACAATAATTTAGTTACAAAAATAGTGATGGGATGTGTATATCCATTAATGTTATTCTGATATTATTTGCACTACTAATTTATACTTAATTTTTCTTAAGGTACTTTTATTTATTATCCTTTATTATAATGTGAAAACTTTTCATATCCAAATGTGAAATAGCAAAAAACATATTAGACAAGTATACCTTACTGATATTACTCGAAAATTTTACTTAAAAATAACACAATACATTAATATTAAATAGACAATTGAAACAGGAATGAAATGATAAGTATATTGTCAAGATTTCAATATTGTATTTTGTGAAGGAATTGTTAAAAATAATTTTAATGAAAACCGTTTTAGATTTGCCCCACGCATTATGATTATTTTGACTTACATGATGATGCGTTTGAAATTGAAAGGTTTAGGATCTCATTTATTTGTTTTTGTATAATAGTAATAGTCTAAGATCCCACCGCTTCATCTTGCAGGTATCTTTTTTTTTAATGAAATTAATCTTTAAGGAATCTTAAGGATGTATGGAATGGATTACGCATAGGTTGCCTTGTAAAAATTAGCCGCTATTACCTGTAATTAATTTTAATGTCATTAATATGATAATAAGATGTGCAGCTATATGTTTTTAAGTCAATCTTACAGCATTTGAAAGAGAATGATGTCACAAATCAAAATAAAAATGGTTGACAGCTCCCAGTCGGTCGCAGCATTAGGGTTGCCAGGTGTAAACAGGTATACTATTGTTAATTAACTGCATTCACAGTTTTTTTTTAATTTCTATGCAAGATTAAAGTTTTATATACATTGAACATGAAAAGCCATGGCTGCCGGTTGCACAATAGCCGCAAACAGAGGTTGCCATAATGCACGCATTGTTACGTGCGATGAATAAGGACAAAGCATGGTAGCTACGACACTTATATACTTTATGTGCAGTTTAGGCATTTCGTATTTTACAAAAGGTGAGTACGCCACTTTGTCTCGTTTCCGAAAGGTGAACACTTCGTTTTCAATTTCTTGAAGATTGTTTAGTGTTTTTTATTTGTGCTTTATAGAAATGGAGACGTATTTTTTGTGCCACGAAGGTGGAAACTTAACCAATTTTAATAGCGAATCATTTAAAAAGTGTGAGTTTATGTCGTTGTTTCGTTAAAAAAAACTATAAATACAGCGACATAATCTTCAATAGTGATATGATGGAAGCACATGGTTATCATCTACCATGTTAAAAGAAATTTACCGTTTTAAAAGAAAATGATAAAAATGAATACGAAAATTATTGCCAAATGCAAACCATAAGTAAATTATTATTCTTAATTAATTCATTTTTGTAATGTAAATATATTTCAGTCAATTTAGGAGCATTTACTCCATTTAGCCCAGTGCAACGAGAAGAGTTTGCTCCACTCATACAGGAAACCCCAGAGTTGACAAAGGGACCAAGCCTGGGCCAGTTCTGGGAAGCCTAGCCTCGGCGTACTTTTATTGGCCCATGCGTGGGCCAAGCTACCTAACTCAGCTTCGGCCATACCAATGATTACCCAAGCTTGGACCAAGCCTGGCTTACAAGCTTGGCCCAGAGTTCTACATAGTTGGGCCAAGCTTGTACCCTTGGAACTTTCCTCTATGGGCATTTGCTCCAAAATTTTCTTAAGAACTAGATGATTTTTGATTATCAACTTCAATAAATGTTTTTTAGTGCATTCCGACGAGTGATAAACTTGAAAATTGAAGCTTATTTTTTAAGCGTTTTTTCTCCCATGTTTCTGATGGAGATAGCGTTAGACGCGTCGCTAAGTATTAGAAAAAGATACATAATATTCCAGAAGCAATATTCAGCAATGCAGACGAAAGAAAAATTTTTAAAGAAAGTCATTCGCTTTGATTTAAAATTAATTCCACCTTGTTGGAAATCATTAAAGCAGAAAGTGATAAGAAATATTTTCATAAATTGTATGTGGCAAAATGCAACTGAGCCAAGTTGTATCAACGTCAAACAAGAAGACTACGGTTGGTCAGTGATTGAAGGAAATTTAAAACCAACGTGGTTCATTGGCGATCCGACACCAATAACGGTCGAAGACATCTTGTTAGCATCGCAAGAGTTAGCTTTAGACGGATCAGCAACAAAATATAGAAGAAAGTATAGAAATATACAATAGCTCTTATGATTCCGATGATGTTGATAGTGACACAAACGATGAAGTAGAAAACTAAAAGATGTATTCAATTATAAAATAATATTGTTAAAATAAATAATAAAAGCAAATGTAGTTCTTAATGAAATAAGAACAAAAATGGGTCTTTACCCAAGCGATGAAAATTGTCATTATGCCCAAAAATTTATGTTTAATAAATAATAAGTGAAAAAATAATAAAACTTAATTTTCACAGCTTTATACTATTGTTAATAGCACAGTAATAGTGCGTGCATCTTCTCTCTTGCGCTTACACTTACCTGAAGCGAAAGTCGTTCAAAAAAATCATGACAACCTCTGTTTGCGGCCATTGTACAACTGGCAACCATGGATTTTCATATTCAATGTATACAAAACTTTAATTGTGCATAAAAATATAGAAACAAACGGTGAATGCAGTTAATTTACAATAATATACGTATTTACACATGAGAACCCTAATGCTGCGGCCGAGTGAGAGCTGGCAACCATTTATATTTTGATTTGTGACATCATTTTCTTTCAAATGTTGTAAGATTGACTGAAAAACATATAGCTGCAAGTCATATTAGTATATTAAATTTAATTACAGGTAATTGCGGCTAATTTTCACAAGGCAACCATTCCATACATTCTCAAAATTCCTTTAAAATTAATTTCATCAAAAAAAAAAACAGATACCTACAAGATCAAGCGGTGGGATCTTAGACTGTAAGTATATTTTATCTATTCTTGCTCGAAGGGGCGAGTTTTAGAGAAACGCCTATAATACCCATTCACACGAAAGAAGTAGCGATTCGTATTCTCCCCGGTAAAAAATCAAAGTGTCGCCGGAGAACGATTGATTATGTCAAAAAAGTCGCACCATTATTTGCATTAAATAAAATATTCAGTTTTTCTGTTAACTGTGGTGGTTAGCAGTATTGTATTTAGTGCATATTATAATTATTTCAAATTGTTTTTCGGACCTCACATTAGTTTTGAGATTTTTGTATTTGATTTTATTGTTTTGTTTTAATTATTATTAATTGTTAAAATACATTGACGGTGATAATTTTTTGGTGATCATTGAGGTGAACGATATTAGTGAAAAAAGTCGGAAAAATATTTATGTCCAAAGAGTTTGGACATAAAGATTTTTATGTCCAGTTACAAAAGGTTATTTCAAATATGTTATACAAGAAGATGGAGATCAGTCAGAAAATAAAATTTATTAAACGGATTGTATGATTAACGTTAATTTCATGTTCTAAATATATATCACACACTAAAAACGAAAGTTGACTGAAAACTGATTAAAGTTAATGATGCAACGAAATATGTTATTCGACGATAACTGTATGAGTTTTATAAAATCAATTTAATGCCAACATTGGACATGATTCAGAACCAACTGCGAACGTACCTCGATTATGACTGTGAATGTTTAGAGGCACCTAGGCGTCTTTCAAACATAAAAAATTTCCGAACAAAATGTTTATTAAATCATATCGACACGTCGAACTGTGACAAGAGAAATTATGAAGTATTGAGACTCAAACAGATATACAGGGTGATTGATTGGTGTGATAAAGTTCATAAAGTGCCTCCTTTGTCCTTTAGATATTAATCTGGGAATTTAAGGGATCATAGCCATTATTAGTCTTCACATTCTAAAATTATTTACAATCTTACAAGGTGTTCCAGAATGCTGTGCCATATCAAAGTTACATTTTTTTAAATATATTTTATTGCATATTTGAAATCAATCTAACTTCCCCATTTCAATAATTTAGGGTTCTGACGGGATATTTAAAAAGTTATAATCATGAAAATCGTAACAAACTCAATACCCTGTACAATAGCAAGTAATTCCGCCCACACATTTAACGACCATCTAGTTTGACTGTGTGTCACTAAGTGATTTGGATTAGTTGATAAATAATAATGAAAGTTTGGTCAATTAATACAACAATACAAAAAAGTCTCTATGTTGATTAAAGTTTCGTAAAGCTCGCCTATAAAATGCTAGTATTTTTTCGAAATCAACTTCAGTTAATATCTGTTGCAAGTAAATGTGATAAGGTGGCATTTTGTTTTTGTCAAAGTTTCCTTGTACGTCGTAGTAGCTCAGTTCTTGTTCGTAATAAATACACTATTGTGTGGGTTTTCAGTAACTGTAGCAAATTTTTTTTTTGCATTTACTTCTGTTACAAAAGTTTTCAATCGTTCATGCTTTTCATAATTAACTGAACCCGAGCGAATCTTTCCATGCTTGCTTTTGTAGATTGACGCCTTCATGATCTACTCTTGCTAATACGAAGGTGTTTTTATTGCATTCTCCCAATATCCAGATGATATCAATCAAAGTTCACATTCTTCAAAATACCAAACAATGTACCAAGCCGCTAAATCAAAAAACAACAATGTACCTATTATCATTTCATGTCATTGTCAAATATCAGTTTTTGACAAAGAAATCATAGCCAACTTACAATTAATTGTTAAATGATTATACGAGGCATATTTTCTAAGTAAGTACCGTTTTGGAATTAAAAAAAGAAGTGCAAAGATATCGCTATAATTTTATTTTTACATGAAAGCCTGTACCTTAATCTACTTTTCTACATAATTTCCTATTGAGGCACTTGTCATAACGTGGCACCAGTTTTTGAATACCCTCCTCAAAAAATTCTGCTGCCTGACTTGTTAATCACTGTATCACAACTGTTTTGACTTCGTTATCGTCTTGAAGGCGCTGACCGCCCAGGTGTTTCTTCAAGTGCAGGAACAAATGGTAGACACTGGGCGTCAAATCAGGGCTGTAGGGAGGATGATTTAGAGCTTTCCATTGAAAATATTTGATGATATCTTTGGTCCTATTAGCCACATGTGGACGGGCATGGTCATGTAGCAAAAGGATACCCTTACTCAACTTGACACGTCTTTTGTTCTGGATTGCACGTCGCAGATTGTTCAATAAGACGCTGCATTGATTGTCTCATTACGAGGCCGAAACTCCACTAGCAATACTTCTTTTCTGCCCCAAAAATCTGTGCACATTATTTTCTGGGCAGAAATTGTTTGCTTAAACTTCACTTTTTTGGGTGATGATGAATGTCCCCATTCCATGGATTGTTGTTTCGATTCTGGTGTGACGTAGGCCACCCATGTTTCGTCACCAGTAACAATTTGGTCTAAAAAACCTCACCTTTATTGTGGTACCGCTCAAGGAAAGGCAATGCACTGCCTAAACGTTGGGCTTTGTGCAAATCCGTCAACATTTTTGGAACCCAACGTGAACACAATTTCCGGTATTTCAAGTTCTCAGTCACAATGCGATACAAAAAACTACGAGAATATTGAGGAAAGTAAGTCGCACAATTATGAAATTGTAAAGCGTCTGCGGCCATCTTTAACTGCTCTCACCTATTTCCTTACCATTCCATCACTCATAATGTTTTGTCCGTAAACTTCACAGATCTCACGATGAATATCGATCAGTTTTACGCCTTTAGCACTAAGAAATCGTATAATAGCCCGTACTTCACAATCGGCGGAACTCACGATTGTCGGAGGCATCTTAAATACTCAGTAAACAACGTACACAATGAAGAATCAGACTGTAATGGCATTAGTGCGTGGACAAGAGATATAGGTAACCAGCGAGCATGTGTGGAACTTCGACCTTGGAGTTGCGGCGGCGGAATCGCAAAACGGTACTTACTTAAAAAATATGCCTCATATATAGGGACATAATCATTGTTTCGCACAGAAAAATCGAAATATCTCAAGAACTAATAATTTTAGCTATAAGAAAAGCTTCATGAAAAAAAGTATAAGGGTAGAACTTTTCGACACTCATATAAAATACAGGTTGATTTCTTAGAAAAAACCGAGAAAATAATGTATTAGTATTTTGATTCACCCTGTATCAGATTAAATGAATATTAATGAAATTGGAGAAATCGAGCAGATTCCAAATAGACAATAAAATATATAAAATATAGAGTGTTTTATTTAAAAAATTGTAACACTGGCACAGCATCCTGGAGCACCTTATAAGATTGTAAATTATTCCTCAAATACGACGTAGTTGAATCATAGAATTCACATAAAAGATAGAGAGAGTGAGGTCTGGAAGCTTGTTCTAATGGGCGCCAACTGCAATAGAGAGAGAAGGTACATCGGTATACTGCTTTATTCTGATTGTATCACCATAACGAAGTTTCAAGTGGTGGGAACGACAAAGGAGGAGATTAAGTTTTGAATTTAAAGGCTCGTGGAGAGATAAAGAGTGGTAAATCGATGTTCTTTGTCTCTCTTATAATAGTACATTTCTGCTTGAATTCCGCTCTCTATATCTTTACTATTAACTCTAGAAGTTAATTTTTCATGTGGTCAGTAAACAAAGTTTTGTATTTTTATTCACTAAAACCATTTATCAATTCTGTGTTGATTACTACGAAGACATGACCAGGGCATTATTTCAAAAGTGGTTCACCGATCAGCAAATACTTATTCAGTCATTGTTATGTCTCCCCGTATTATTTGCGAATTTGAATTAAAATTCAAGCCGTTTGTCAATGTTGAAAAACCTCTTTATGACTAAAGCCGGAAATTTATCTTTCATTTCATCTTTTTATAACCAAAGCCAGTCGTGGGCCAAAAACTCTTTTTTTTTTCAATTTGCAAAGTAATTTTTGAAAAGCTTTAATAATCGAAAATTCCAATATAAAAATTCTTTTATACTATTATATTATAACTTAGTAGTAGTAGTAGAAATCTATTACTTTTTTCGTTTACCAAATTTTTGCTCCCCGAAGAATAGAATGCTTTGATTTGTATGAAGAATTTTTTTTGGTTTTTGCTGTGAAATTTAGTTTACCAGAAATATATTCGACCAGGGAGAAAAAAAGGCTCAGTTCATCTGATACGACCTCATAAGTAGGTAATTTTTTCTTTGCATTTTAATTTTAATATTCACTTTACTAAGTTTTATCATAAAAAGAAATTATGTTTTATGTTATTAAATAGAATATAGATAGTACGGTTATTGAATTCAAGTATCTCCTTTTGAAAAAAAAATTGCTTTTAATCTGTTTGCGTGTTTTATCGGCCAATTATTCGACTGTCTAATAATAAAAACTTACCTCCTGGTTAAGATATATGGTTACAATTTTTAAAAATATTACGGTACACAAATGAAATATACTACTACTCCATCGATGCCGTCTGTGAACTTCTGTATTAATAAATGGAAGAACTATATCTTCAACCCTCGAAATTGTTTTAGACATCATTCAGTAAACAAAATGCGCTTTCCCTTTTCAGTGTGTCTAAATCTTATAATTACGAATCACAAAAAACCGATTCATAAATTAAACATTTCTCGCATGAAAACAGACTCTGGGAGTATATCACATGATGCACCTTTTAATTACTATATTTTTTTAGTTATTCTTAAAAATATAAAATATCTACATAGAATTACTCAACATTTGTGAGATATTTTTTATTATTGAAACAGAAAATAAGTATCACTTACTTCAAAAAATCTGGAGAATATTTCCATACTGCCAATTAACGTCGAATCTGTAAATTAAAAATCCTAATTTTAGCTCATGGAAATGCACCATAGACATTTTTATAAATAGAAATTTTGATAAATTTTTTCTAGGATTGCAGTTATCACATAATGGGTAAATAGAGCATACACAGTTTTTCTTGAAATGTAGGAAGATGGCTTACTAAAAACCCCTAGTATGAAAATAAGTCAATCTAACCCAGCTTACTAATATCTGATAACGTCTTGTTTAATTGGTATCATTTTTCCGAATTGGTATCAGTTTTCCGAAAAAAAATTGTTCACAAAAAGAGCCATTTTCATAATTTTTGGCATAGCATATTGGTAATCTTCAATGGGTTTTCCAATAACCAAATAACCATCTGACGTGTAAATTTGGTGATGTAATCTTGGATAAGTTTCAAGGTACATCCACAAAAATAGAATGGTTTAATATTTAATACATACGTCTTCTTCGCAGTACAATTAATGACATCAAAAATAAATACTCATCTGGAACTTATGGACTTACATCAAAAATTTTTTCAAGTCTGCCAAAATGCATATTAAATCACTCGGAACACGACCTTAACCTACCTACTCCACGTTCAGAATTAGTTAAGGGCTCGATATTTTACAATGCAAAAAATGCACAATCAGTTGCCAATTGAAATCAAATCTATATCATATTTTCCCGAATTCCGAAATAATTTAAGGGCATATTTACTGGAAAGTGCCTTCGACTCTGTAAACGACTTCTATTCTAATAATAATATTTAATTCCGGACATGCTGCATATTGGTTTAATTTTTGCTATGGACTTTTATACAACTTATATACTAAGTATTACCTATTACTACTACCTATAATTTAGTTACTCATTGTGGTTTAATTCTGTATATTGAAATTTTATATTATTTGTTTATATATATGTTTATATATATATATATATATATATATATATATATATATATATATATATATTTTGTTTCTTATATTCCTCGGTATTTTTCGTAGTTGTTTCATATCTGCTGCATTTATTTAACTGTTTGATTTTGTTCATTCCCCATGTTTCAGATCCATATTATATTAAGGTAAGAACTGTTATCGAGTTGAATGCCTTAATTTTTATGTTTTCGCCCAACCCTTTTTTTTCAGAATATTGTCTTATTTAGAGTATAGTATATTTGATTGGATTTTTTACACTGTTTATCTTTATATATATTTTTCCATCTTCATTGAAAATAACTCCCAGGTATACAAATGTGGTGTTACTTTATCGATTCTTTTCCCCATGTTCTCTTTTTTTAGTTTGCTACTATCCCTTTGCATTTTGTGTCCAATCCACCATTTTCACCGGGTCTAGGTTCCTATATCCAATTATTGTTTCCAGTTTATGGTTCTTCTCTTTTATTGTTTTTGTCATCCTATCCGTGACTAAGATAAACAAAAGTGGACTAAGATTGCCTCTTTGATTTACCCCTATCTCCATCCTAATATTACCCGATTTTCTTCCGTCTATTTGAGCCTTCCCTGATACGTTTTCATATATTCCTTTTGTATTATTCGGGGGTTCCTATTTTTCTCCTATTCTCCCATATAATTTTTCTGAATAACGAGTATAATATATTCTATATAATATATAAAATATTGTACTGTACAATTCTAGTATATGCTTTTAAATCAAGGATAAGTAGTTGTGACACTTTAGGCCATCCCTTTTTTCTGTAGAGGGATCAATTGATTTTCTTCCAAGTCTCTGGGTATTTTATTCTGTGTTAATACATGCCTTCTGCAGCATTTGTAGATCTTATTCCATTCCTTCTGCGGCTTCTAATTATTGTCCAAAGCTCTTTTTTTTTGTTTACAAACAGGTTTCATATGTCAATCGATTTATAAGGAACTTTTCATATTATCCTGATGTTTTCTCCCATATTTTGTAAATTGAAATTTAATAAAAAAGCAATGATCAACTTTTAATGGTTCGAACCTCCAGTTTTAAAGAAGACATCTCTAAATTTTTGAGAGTGACATATGATTAGATAGTCAGAAACTTTTCTTCTTAAACTGTAATGCCGAGGACCAGAATATATTTTAGTGTTCATAAGACACAAAAATCTCAGATATTAAAGATAAAGGTAATAAACTATTTCTGTGATTCTGGCAAATGAGGATTTTTACTGATTTGACAAAATAGATAATTGACATAACCAGATTATTCTGCATCAAATCAGAATATATTGTTTTGCTCGAAATCAGAAAATATGCTGTTGAAGATTAACTTGAGTGTTACTAAAAATTACGTCCATACTAATATCTTTCTGATAAAAAAAGAAGTGAGCTTCAACCAAGGCTCTTAAAATTTGTAGGCCAAGATGGTTGTTCGAAAAACTTACAAATTGATGTCTATTCTTTTCTAGTCAAAATTATTGATTTATTGAAAAACTTTGAATAATTCAATTTTATTGATGTCTGATTTTATAACTTCTTGAATGTTTGTTTAATATATTTGAATATACGAGGCGAGTTTAAAGAAACAGTAACTTTTCAATGAAAAAGTTTTTCAATCACTGTAAAACTTTTATTCTTCACGTTTTAAGTCTTCACACTTATTCTAGGAAATATAAAATTATTTCAAAGCATCAAAAAACTAATCTTCCCTAATTTCTCCGCCTCACCTCTTCGTTTGTATGAAATCGCTTTTCGCCAGCCATTTTCAAGTTTGGGAACAGAAAGTAATCGGTAGGAGCTGGATCGGGTGAATATGGCGGATAATTCGATAAATCGTAACGCAATTTTTATGCAACAATAGTGGACAAATAACCAAACGCATAGTCGTAATGAGGCAAAGCTTCACTTCAACAAATGCGGCCGTTTTGTATGAAAACTTATCAGTAACTCAGCATAATATTGACCAGTTATAGTTCTCTATTTTCCTAACTAATCAATGAAGACTACATCTTTGGAGTCTCGAAGCATATTGACCAAAAACACGGTTTTTGCTTCCTTGAGAGTACATTTCTCGTACAAAGTCCATTGTCACATATTTTCATTTTTTATTTAATCCTAAGTCAGATTACCGTTTAGGTTTATGGCTGTTTAATTGGGGTTATGACATATAATTTTTTCTCTGAGCCTTTCTGCCTTTCAATTGATATTTTATTCCTCCTCATTTTTAGGTATTCAGTTTTCGGGAATACGGCGTATGTGTCCAAACCATATCAAAGTATTACTGGCGTATAGGGGTATAATTATGTATCCAAGTTATATTTACTGTGAAAAGACCGAAAAACTCATTCAATTACAATTAATTTTTGTTCAAAGTGACAATAGTGTTGTAGGCTTGTAGTTGTAGATAGGCTTTTTCTATATTTTGGTTGAAATATTCAATTCATGCTTACCTCACGTTTTGTTCAACAATCGCTAAGCAAAAGAGCGCAAATTTTATTAATCATTTCTGGAGAAGTTGCAGTAAATAACACTTCCTGACGTTTAGTACTTTCCCTTGAATCTCTTGAAAACCAATTATTTATAAAATTTTCGTAACTTTTCCTTGGTTTCTTCAATTGTTTTTTATTCAGAAAACTAACAATATAATCAGCATAGCGAAAGTCATTATTCCGTTAAACCGTCCTCAAATGTTATTAAAGGTTGTAAATAAAATATTTATGAAGCAATGAACTGAGCTAATCTGAACAATGTAATAATTAACTATTTAGATGGTTACACAAATTTATATATATATATATATATATATATATATATATATATATATATATATATATATATATACGATGAATATATAAGCATTCGAAAGCTCGGAAAATATATTAAAGTTGGTGTTTCCTTGCCACGTTCCCAATAAGAAATATTTTATTACTCAACATATTCTCCTCTTAATTGGATACATACAACTTCTCTAGACCTTTCAAAAAAATGTTTCTTCTTGCTCTGCAAACCAGACCTCCACAGCTTTTATTACCTCCTCGTTGGAAGAAAATTTACGACTTTTTAAACTTTTTTCAGTTGAGGAAAGAGATGATAGTCGGACGGAGCCAAATCTGGTGAATAAGGGGGGTGTTCTAGTAATTCAAACCCTAAATCACGATTTTTTTGCATGGCAACATGAGATTTGTGTGCGGGGGCGTTGTCCTATAAAAACAAAACACCTTTGGATAGCTTTCCGTGTCTTTTCTCTCGAGCATCGAGCACAGATTGAACGCGATGCTTCTACCATCTTGCACGCTTTTGGTCAACATTCAAACATTTGGGGATCCATATTGCAACAATTTTTCTCATGTCCAAATTGAAGTGAACTATATGATGAACGCGTTCGTATGAAATATTCAGTGCTTCAGATATCCGTTTTAGCCCAATTCGACGGTCTGATAAAATCATGTCATGAATTGCATCAATATATCCGGGGACTGACACAGAAACTGGCCTTCCCGATCGGTCATCATGTCCAATGGAAAATTTACCTCTTTTGAATCTTGCAGTCCAATTTTTCACGGTCGTATACGAAGGACATTGATCACCAAGGGTATTAAGCATATCTTCGTAATTCTGCTTACCTCTTAACCCTTTTAAATACAGATACTTGGTGATGGCTCGATACTCCAATTTTTCGATTTTCACAATTTGGGTTGACATCTTTTTTCTTTTAATTTATTGCGTGACTCTGGTTTACTTTTTTGACGTCAAACTTTACACTGACACTTCTAATAAGTTATTGGCCGTTGCTATGCTAACGCAATATTTTGTTTATGCACGGAATTGGTCTAGGCTAACTAGATATCAATACATCCTCGTTTATAAATGCTTCTAAACGTTCTTGATTTTAGGTCTATTCTGTTTTTAAATTAGTTTTTTTAATAACTTTTGAAGCATTGATAAAAATTGACGTTTCGACTCAACTTTCTTTCTCAAAATATGATATTGACACTGACAATTTGCGTATTTATATTAATCAATAGATCACCTACATCATGAACATCAAAATAAGAATAAAACCGCAATAGAAATTTGTTCTAATAAGAAAAATTAATTTTTCTTCAGTCCTTACAAATATGTAGCAGTACTTAATCAAGCAAATTATTTGTATTTTTATTAGAATTTACAAAATAGAGCTATAAATTTTGGTTAAATTATTTAGGTCTTTTTTATCATTTATAGCTTTTGCGTTTTTATGAATGTGAACCATTTCTAAAAATTCCCTTTTTTCTGTATTAGATTCCGTTCCAAGAATTTTTGAATTGAATAATTGAATTTATGTTTTTTTGATATTTCATGGTTCGTTAATGCAGTTTTATTTTTTTTTAACGTATTGATGACCTTTTAGTCTATTTTCTAAATACTAAATGTTTGCACTAAGTAGACAGCGTCACAATTAGTACAAGGCACTTGATATATAATATTACTTCTTTTGTTTTTTGGTGTTTTAGATTTTAATTTAGTGAAATATTTGAATAACGTATTATGTCCTTTATGGATTATACTAATATCATATTTATTAAAATAATTTGATAATTGTTAAGAAAGTTCTTGTACATATGGTAAGTAAAAATGTTTTATGTTTTGATGTTTCGATTATGTTTTTTAATTGATTGTAGTATCTGCTTATCCTTTTCTTGAATATGATGTTTATCATTTTTTCCGGATAATTATTTTCTTTTAATGCAGATTTTTGCTTTTTGAATAGCTTAGCATCTTAATTCAGGATCTGATAGTTGGATAGATCTATCAGCCAAGCTTTTTTCCACTCATCTTTTTTGTGACATAGGATGACATGAATTGAAATTCAAATATCTTGAGGACCAAGTTGGTTTCGTATACCATTCGGTTCTTATGTTATTGTTCATTTTATATAATGTGACATCAAGAAAATTGATTTTATTATTTTTCTCGATTTCGAAAATAAGAATTTTGATTCCTATGAATTTAAAAATTTTTACAAGAAATAATACAATTCAAAACCACCGAAAATCTTATTTTCGGTGGTTAGGTGGTACTTTTTTAGGTTGGCATAGTTTTATAATCTTGAAAACAATCCGATTTTGGATATTTTAGTTACAATGTAGTCAGAGGTATAGTCACAGAGATAATCAAGGTTTACAATATGCTATACAAGGAAAAAAGGGGGAAGGTCAATGTGGTTCAAGGGAAAAAAGAGGAATGTCAGACTGGCAGCACTGCTACCATTGTCGGCTGATACTTTTCTTATTGTTTGTTTGTGTAGAGTGTAGCTGTAGGTTCAGTTTCGAGGTTATGCTGTCCACTTAGCACTGTGTTTTTCAATGAATAAGTGTTTGTTATCTAGTTTATTGTTTTCGATATAGTGATCGTAGTTTATTAGTGAAATGAGTAGTGATGAAGATTTTGTCAGTTAAACAAAACCTAAAAAGAAGAAAAGTACTGTACTGGAAGGTTGAGGGATGTGAGGAAAAAACTGTTGACAAGTACACATGAGGTAGGACCAGATTGTAATTATAAAAGACTTAAATGCTTTAAAGAAGTTAATGACAGGGACAGAAAGCAAATTGTTGGTAAATTTAATGAGCTAACCATAAATGAACAAAACAGTTATTTGGCTGGCCCTATAATTGTTTCACATGTGGTTCAACGTAGGCAAGATGAAGATGCCGCTTAGCTTATCACTGCTTCATATTCATATAGAGTAAAAGTTGCTAAAGATGGTGGCATTGTAGAGATTCCTGTTTGCTTTGAAGCATTCTGCTCATTACATGGGGTATCAAAGAAAAAAATAAAAATAATACAAAGATACTTGAAAAAACACAAACTGTCCCAGGAAACTTTTGATGCAGTATACAATCATATTGTTTCTTTTAAAGGGAAAAAAGCACATTACAGCCTTAAAAAGACAAAAAAACTATACTTGCCATCTGAGTTGAGTGTGAAGAGAATGTATCAGTTGTTCAATGAAAAATACCCAAACAATTTATTATCTTTTAGTGAAAAGTTTAATATAAGATTTGGATATCCACTTGCAGCAACTGTGACTCATACATAGCAGAGGTAAAAGCTATACAAACTGGATTAAGAACTTGTCAAGAAGGAAGTGAAGAAAAGAACATAGCAGAAGCAAAATTAAAAAATCTGTCAACAGAGAACAAACTACATTTAACAAAAGCAAATATGTTTTATGTTACGAAGAAACAATCAAAACTAAGTAGTCAAAAAAATGAAATTAAAGAGAGTATAGCCATGGACTTTCAAAAAAACTTGCCGGTCCCTAACATAACGACCCATGATGTTTATTACAAACGCCAGCTCACAGTGTGCATGCTCAATATACATGTCCTATTAAATAATGAATCACATTTTTATGACGAAAAAGTTGCAAAAAAAGGACCAGATGAAGTTGCTTCATTTTTGTTATAACTAAACTTGAGCCTAAAGTCAAAGAACTGGATATATTCTGCGATTCCTGTGGAGGCCAGAATAAAAACTGGACCGTTTTTAGAATGGTGCACTATCTTGTCCACCATGTAAAAAGACTTGATAAGATTAAGATGAATTTTCCGATTCGTGGTCATTCTTATTTAGAATGTGACCGAAACATGATCTGCATCAATAAAAAAAAGTGGTTAGAACTGCCTAAGGATTGGTATGAAGAGTTTCAAAGCGCCAGAGTAAAACCTTTCCCATTTCAAGTCATCGAGGTTGATAAGGAGCTTATCCGCAAGTGGACAGTGAATTCTATTACAAAAGTCAAGACCAGTAAGGGAGTTGATAGTCATCCTCGACTTCTAAAATTCAGAGTGACATATTTTGGACACTGGGAAGGTGATGTAGTGAATGCACCAAATTCAAAAGCTGATGCTGATGGTCTTCAGCTATGTGAAGGAGAGTTTGTCCTTCCTGAAGCTACATATCTCGGTAAGTAGATAGTTAATTGAAAATAAGTCTTTCCATAAATTTTATCCCTGACTTTTTCTGAGACTAGAGATTTATTATTCGTAAGAGTAAAGAGTCACAAAGGGTTTACGCTTCGAGATGAGTACGCAATGCAAGATCTGCGTACCGGGCTGTTGCGGTAGGATATGGAAACTTGGATGAGGAAGAGGAAAATTTAACATAGCGCGCTCTCTGAGTACATTAGCGCAACTAATACCTCAATACAGTTTATAGATTTGACGTTAGGTAACACTAGGAGCTACGGTGTTCAACCAATCACAGAACAGCATGGACATAATATGCTTGATACCTAACAACATGTTAACTTATAAATAAAACGATAGGATCTAAATATTTACGAATCTATATTTCTATATTATAAGCGTTTTCGCAGTGGGATTGTGGCAAAATTAAACAGTGTACGTCTGGGAATTAATTAGTTAAGAATTGCGGTGTGATAAATTTTTTCTTTGTTTTTACAATATAACGTTTGAAAAGCAAACAGATCTTTTAAATATTATAATAAATATGAATTTATTCAATTACGTAAAAAAGATAATAGAAGAGAATAGAAGCCGGTGCTTATTCTGTAATATCTGTAATTTTGCCAAAGCTACTTTTATTTTACCTTCATTCCACACTGGTAATTTTTTAAAAGTTGTCTGCGTCATCTCATTCTCTTTCTTTCTAATTTTAAGATATTCAAGGACCCTATGAAAGTTGTTTACCAAGTTACGACTTTCATTTTTTCGTTGTACGTGACGCTGGCGACGGCAACGGCTATAAAATAGTTATTGGCGGCTGCTGCAAATGGTTTTGATGAAGGTAGATCAAGTGTTTCTAATATTGATCGTGAAGAGTAATCAACTTTAGGTTCAGGACACAGTCACGATGGTCCAGGTTGCGAGAAAAGCAGTTAGGGCATTAGTACAAACGATTACTGTCTTGGTGCAGGTGACGACTGTTATATTAGTGCTCGTATGTCTTAATGAGATCTGGGTATCTCATGTAAATATTTTGAATATTTTTTGCTTGAATCCTATAATATAATAAATTTTTATACGATAAATTTTTGTACTCTTTACTTTTTTGTAGATACAATTCATATTTAAGCACAAATTTAATAAGTTTTTATTTGTTATCTCTATTCATCATGAAATCAAAATAAACCACCAGTACTCTACGTGCTATTTTGTAAAAAAATACAAATTACTGCACTTACGCGCGTAGAACAACGCACAGCAAAAGTAAGTAAATGTTCAAACTTAGTCGCAAACGTCATTAACGTGACGTTGGCGCTCTGCTCTGCGTAAGGTCTGGCCTGCACGTCCACGCTTACGACTACGAAGATTAATCCGGTAGTCGCCAGGCTTAACCTATACAAAAAATGCTATAAGGTTTAGCGTCGTACTAATGAGAGTCGATATTTAAACTGTAAATTTACATTGGTCAAAGTTAGCGAAGAAACCCTCATGTACCAGGAGTCTCTATTCCATCCAATATTCACAATATAATCAACGTTACCGAAAAATCGGTGAAAACAGGGTCAACTTGCATTTATTTGGACGATTAGAAATACATATCAGCACTTTATCATTTTCAATGCTACTTCTGTGCAAATAACATTGTCAGTGTCGCGTTAATAATTTGATAAAGCTATTTTAATTCAATCTATTGAGTTTATAAAATAGTGAAAGTAAAATAGAAAAGACTAATTTTTAATTGTCTAAAAACTGAATTTTGGAGAAGAAGTGTAAATGTAATGATAAAAAATTGCCTAATTTACGCAGCTAAATATACCCAGTATTTACAGAGAAATTAGTGGAAGATGATCCTATGAAAAGAAAAAAGTCAACACCGAGTAAAATAAGATTGATGAAACGACAGATTTATGATTCACACAAACAGAATAAAGTTGCAACTGTGGAAAACTTTCAGAAAAGATTTTTAGAATTCCCGAATGATAATTATAAATCTTAACGGGACATTTTAATTCATTGTGGATTTAAAAATAAAAAATAGATTCGCGTATGACCATGAAATCACTCCGAATTGTGCGTCACAGAAAAGACTACAAATAATTAATGAAATTCGCGAATCGAAAAGCTCAATATAGGAGATTGCCTGAAAAGTTTCGGATCTAACAAAAGACATTCTTATACCATAATCATTTTTATTTTTCTATATAGTCTTTTTTTAAATGTATACAGTGTTTCCAGCGCTACAGTAACATTTTCAAGCATTTCAAAGAATAGGCGCTAACACCCTCATCTGATGAAAATGTTTCTCCTGATAGTGATACAAGGATATGAAAGTAAAATGATGCCGGACGCCAATATTAGTCAAGGGGATCAACAAAGTGTGAGAAGGTGCGTTGTCCTGATGGAAAGGCACTTTCTCTTCAAATACATTCATCACATGTTAAATTTCGCTTAAGTCTTTTTGATGTCCTCTACAGATGACTCCATTAATGATGACTGCCCGCCATAAACTAGTTTTTTCATTTTTATTCGTTTTATGTGCACATAAATAATTTTACATAAGGCGTGTACCGAGGTAAATCGTGGGCTTCAAAAAGTTTCGTAAAAAAATTTCAAATAAATAAATTTTTGTTTACTTTCACAATTTTTTGGAATGTGTAATGGGCCAACGCCTCACATTTTATTTCAATTGCGGCTTCATTCCTTTAAATTTGGTTTTGTGATGAATTTTTCATTTTATTTGAATATAGGGAATATTATCATATTAACAACTGGGAACTGATAGCAGAAATATAATTATTAGGGTTTTTCATATAAGGGTAACGTCTCTAGGATAGATAGAAAAGTGAAAAAGAATTGGGGTTTGCTCAGTAAATAATCTTCGTACGTCATCCTTATTCAAGATGAAGGACGTTGAAGAGAAAAAAATTATACAAATTTTAACGATTTTGCCGACACTACTAGCAACATTTTAATGAAATTAGGCACGAATATGTTTCGAAAGATGATAAATCCCATGAAATTGTTTTTATATCTGCCTCTCATTGAGGACGCTGGTTAAACGGTTCGTACCAAGTAGTATTGAACAAAACTTTTTCATGGTTAGGTTTATTAATCAAAAATTTACAGTGATCTCAAAAATCATTGAAATTTACACCAAAAAGATACAGTTTCCGGAATTACGATGCTGATATAAAGTGATGATGATAAAGTTATTAGTTAATCCCAATAGGAAAATCAAAATAAAGACTAAGAACATAAAATGAATTTCAATGAAAGTAAATATTCACAAATACACAAGTCTATCCTTTTTTCTAAAGAATCCATTAATCCATAATATGAGTTCATTAAAGTGAAGTTGAATCTTCCAATTCTTGACGTGAATTTATCTCTGTAACATATACTTTTTCTCAAGATACGACCAAACTATATAGTACCAAGGATCAAAATCGAATGATGGAGGAGGCCAATGAATTGGAGCTTCTGCACCTCTACAAATCCATCAATTCGGGAAATGGTTACTCAACCCATTATGACACCTATCAAATTGTGGTGGAGCTCCATCGGCATAGTTAATACAAAATAAAGATATTTGCTCGTTTAGTCTTAAATCTTATAGTATCTCAAATAAGTGACTGTTTAAAAAATCCATGTAAATATTATCATTTACATTTCCAGACATAAAGTGATAACTTATTAATTTGTTATATAAAGTTACTGCCCAAACATTAACTTTAAATAAGTGTGTAATGTGCTACCCGATTGGCTTCTAGATTCTGATCACACTAGTAGTGTCTGGTAGATCGTCTGACGAGAGTTCTTAGACATGTCTGTAATAATAAGGATGTAGCTGCTACTCTTTAAGTATCCTCAAAGTACTTGAAGAAGACGTATTTGTTTGTCTTGTCATATTTCTTATGCCACCTGTTGGATCTGGATCAATTAATTGTGAATATTTTCTTAATTAATGGTTTTTGTTGTTATTGGCCTAACAGAATATATTTTTTTCTTTGTTCTCACATTCCCAGTTTCTCAACAACTTAATTTTCTGCATAACGCGTACCAGCTATACTATAGATTCCTAATCACTCGTCTAAGATTAATGACATGTCGGTGAATTCAACATTTGACTATATTTTGATTAACAATATCTAATTTTACAAATAACCTAGATATAGGATAACCTTTTTTTAAATAGTCCGCCTTAGATACTGAATATGTCTATGCTATATAGACGTATAGACTCTATACGGTCGTAATAATAAAATAATAAATGAATGAAAAATATTTTGTCGCGTATTATACAAACAATATGAAATGCGATCGTGAATGAATATAATCATTTGTATAGAATCGACTAGGTATACATATCTACATTAATGAGAACTACTATAGATTAAGTTCCTGTCCTCGTTCAGTAGCGCGAAATGAAAGTCAAGGATTCGTAGAATTCAAAAGTTTGTATTTGCGTTATTTATGGTTATCAGGAATAGTTTATCGACAATATTATTCAATTTGTTGTACACTTGAATAAAAAAAAACACAACGCCAATACTTGTGGAACTATCAAAAATATAATAAAAATTATCTGTACTTAGCTGAACTAAAAATCTGAACAAATATGTAAAGTGAAGTATGAAAGTTCCCATATTTTCTTTTGGTTTTATCGTATAGTAGTGGAGCGTCTAGTGGTAATTGGTCTGTGGTAGTCATGCGAATAAGCACCATTTTATCGAAATTTATTTCCGAATTTATCTGGATTAGGAGCTGTATTGATTGAGTTGTTATTTAAATAATAGTCCCACCGATTTACGTCACTCACATTTTGATTATTTAGATTTCCGTTAAGATAGAACGTACTTAGTTACTGTAATAAATTGGTTTGATAGTCTCAATGTTGATAAATTTAAGTGAATATATTTATAATTCTTAAGATATAGCTTATAATATAATAGAAAGTTCTAATTGATTATAGTTATGGCGTATAGATAAGCGATACGCTTGGCCGTGTGGTTAAACCTCTTCGGTGGGTTCAACAATGTGTGCTGCTTTGATGTTTCTCAAAAAATCAGAAAACGTCATTGATTTATATCGCTCACGTTTCGTTACTTGTAAAATAATCGATTATTTTGTATCAATATAATATGTTCACATTTAAAAGCAATCCATTACAGAAAGGGGTGGTTACAAATAGGACGGCTACGCTACACATACATTAAGTGCGCCACCGGATTGTTGAGACATTCTGATTAAAAATCATTATCAAATATAATAGGAAACTAGGCTATGAAATTACGTCTCACAATTTTTTGGCATACTACGACATTTTATCGATTTTCAGGTAGTGGTGATATAACGTCACCAATTTTAAATATCCGGATCTGAAATTTAAAAAACTTGTTAGGTGTATCAGATTATCATTCGAAGTAGATTGATTCTCTTGATAGCTCTTAATTATTAAAATGAAATCAAATAAACATAAATATTTTGAATTTCTTTTCGATTTGGATTGTTTTGGCTTACTATAAATGTGTATAAAATAGTTTTGGTATCATTGTATAACAATGATTCAATTCAATCTGTTCATTTGAAAAATCGTATTCATCTCAATACATATTATAATTTTGTTGGAAACTAAACTGATCTAAGCTAACTTTCTACGTCACGCTAATACATTATGCCAAAAGTCGTTAATGTCGTGTTGCCTACAATGTGAGTAGTTTATTTTTGAGTTTTGTGTGTATTCTTTGATTCAACACTTTATTTTCCATTCAATCATAAGCCAGATACTTTGAGGTGTATGGCTGTTTGATATATACTTGTATCTCCATGCCTTTCTGTCTTCAGTTTGATCTTTTACTACTTCTCATTTCATCCTCTTTGTCTCAACTGCTTCTTCCTCATTTTCAATATATGCTTTTTTTACTTCCTATTTTGGATTTAAACGTTTTTTTTTTATTATTGTATGAAGTTGCTCTAAGGATGAAATTATTCTTGTGGACAGAATGTCGGGTAAATTATTTTTGATATTTTCAGTAGAGAAAACCTTAGAAAAAGTGTCTGCCAAAACTTCGGTACTATCAGTGTCATTTTGACAAACCGTGCCGTCATCTTTTTTTATTAGAGGAATGGATGTTTTTGATGAAAATGATGATCTAATGTATTTGTATAATTTTTTAGGGTTGTCGCTGCATACTATATATTTCATTTCTTATTCTATCTGTTTTATTTCATTTTCCC
Organism: Diorhabda sublineata; assembly: GCF_026230105.1. NCBI lineage: Eukaryota > Metazoa > Arthropoda > Insecta > Coleoptera > Chrysomelidae > Diorhabda > Diorhabda sublineata. The sequence goes on along the minus strand of NC_079485.1, from coordinate 20,212,670 downwards.
GAGGAAGTAATATTGAATCATAAATTAAATGCAGAAAAGAGCTTACGTGGAGTAGAAGAAAAATGGAGATTGAAAAATAGTATCCTTGAAACTGTGGAGTATCAAAAATACCCAACAAAAACGTAAAGGACACAGATAGGATAAGGAAGTTGATTAAAAAAAAGAATACAAAATAATGAAATACTTGAATAGAAAAATAAAAAAAGAATAATGAAAAATATAAATCGATAAGAAAATAAGCATCCTTTGTAGTAAAAGAAGCCAGAGAAATATCGTGGATAAATTTGGGAAAGAAAATAACTGAAAACTATAGGGAAAATCAGAAAATAATTTGATGGAACACTAAAACAAGAAATAAAAAGGAATATAATATAATGAATGGAAAAGACAAGTAAGGGAATATGATCATGGAGGAAGAAAAAGTAATAGAATGATGGTGGGATACATCTAGTAATAATGAGACGATAGAAATAAGCAGAAATGAAGTTAAAAAAATTTGGGAAGAAGAAGTAGTAGAAGAAATTTAAATATTGAAGCTAGGAAAAGCACCAGGTAAAGACAATATAATTGCTAAAATGATAAAATATATATATTAAAAAGGAATAAGTAAACAAATCATTAAACGAGAGAATGCAGCAGAAAAACATTCCAGAAAATTATACTAGGCGTCAAAAGAAAGTGTAGAAACTGCCGATGTATGACAATAACAAGCATACTAACAAAATATAGACTTCAATAATAGAATAGAAAATAAGGTCGAAGTCACTTTAGAGTACTCATAATGTGGCTTAGATATGAAAGAAGCACAAACAAATTTAAATTTAAAAACAGATAATCAAGTGAGAAATTGATAAATAGCTTCCCAGGTGCAGGGAAGCATTCTGAAGCGCGGACATACAAAGAATACGTGCTCCGCAAGGCTTTAGTAGCAATACAAACTAAATATTATAAAACCATTTGAAATAAGGGTAAAGTGACTGATAAAAGATATAATTTTAATGTGAAAAAGCGTGAGGAGCATTCTAAGATAATTTTGTAATAAGTGAGATACGGCAACACTGATATAAATATGTCAATTCTGACATTACCATCATAGAGTTTGAAATTTTCAATGGTGAACGTACTCAGAACTTGTTGTCATACGAGTGCTATTTGAGTTGTATATAAATACCTAAAATATTCATCTTTGTCAAAAAATGGAATTAAATCACATTTCCTATGACTTTCGACGTAGATTACACCAACAGCAGAGTGCCGATCAATTCGTTTCGACTTGTGGTTATGAAGCACCATGTCGAGCGAAAGTGTTTCGCTGGTTTACCGAATTCAATCGTGGTGCACTTTGCTACAGGATTAATTTTGTGGGAGTCGTCCATAATCGGATGTTGTGTCAGAAGACATCGATGTTATGCGTAAACTGATATTTCAAGATCGTGAAATACCTCACTTACATTTAATATTGCATGAGCATTTGGATGCCAAAAAGATTTGTTCGCGTTGGTTATTTCATAATTTGACAATCGCTCAAAAAAAAGCTCGTAGCGATTGGTACAAAGAAATGCTTAAAAAATTCAATGCGTTACTTTAAAGATTTGTCTAACTCGAATCTTAAGTAGCAACCTTCGTATCGGTATGTATCAATTGACATCAAGCACCCTATGCTTTTATAAAATAAAATACTTTTTAATATTGAATATGAATTGTTACATTTTTCTAATTCTCCTAATTCTAAGTTGTTATATTTTGGTCTATCCATATGTATGTAATATAATTTGTAACAACCAACAAGAATAATGTATGTAATTGAAGATGAATTGGAAAAGCGATAAACACAATCAAAACCCACAACAAAATTGACTTTTTTGTCATAAGGTTCAAATATTTATGTATATATAATAAGTATAAGATCTTATGTGTTGGAAAGTGAATGATTTCCATTTAATGTCAATAAACGTTTCAATTTTAGTAATATCACTTTATATGTCACAGTAGCATCTAGCGAACGAACGTTGATTACACATGCGTAACAGATCTATGACATATCAATCATAATGCAGCAGCCTCGTGCCAGTAGTGTTCTAGCAGTTGTCCGAAATAAAAGTTCTTATTCATTTTTTCATCGCCTGCGACTTTAGGTCGGTTATAAAGTTCTTGAATGCACAAAGCGTTGCGTGAAACACTACGGAAATGCTTACTGTAGACGATGTGCTCCTCCATAGCATTACTTGTCCACATGCGGGCTATGCTGTTTTGTCGAAATTTGACTGGGAGTTATTGGATAATCCACACTATAGCCCTGATATTGATCCCAGCGATTTTAACGTTTTCGTGACTCTTAAAAAATTCCTGTCCTCCGGTTAGCGTTTTGGCTAGGACGAACAGCTGAAGACATCTGTCACACGCTAGTTCACATAATGGTGAATTCTATAACAGAATATGGCTGGATTTTTACCATTACCTCTTACAACTGAAACTCGCGTATAGTGCTCATTAGCTGGCGATCGCTGACAGGAATAGAAATATTTTTTTCAGACATAAATGCTAAAATTTGAGCTTTGTTACTACTATTATTTGGTATCTTAAGGAGTTGCTGTGACTGGTAGGATGCGTTGTCCATAACTATTACTGACTGTGGTGGAATTTTAGGGAAAAGCTATTCATTAAACCACTTTTCAAATAATTCTGCTGTCATATCTTCATGATAATCAACTGCACAGTCTATCTTCATTTTTTTCAGCAGATATTAATAATTATAATGCGTTTATCATTCAAACTATTGTCAACCCAACAGAAATTTACTACATCGTGACTGTTTCATCTAGATAAATTATGAGTCTATTAGAACTTCGGTTGTCTTTTATCTGACGCAAATAATCTTGTCGCCATCGAACTATCCTTGACGATTCTGTTATTGCTATCCGTTTATTCAGTTTTTTTGACTTTAAAACTACATGCTGACAAAACTTGGCGCAATGTTTCTAAACTGGTATAATTGTATTCTTCGGCCAATAAAACTGCATTATGTTTACGATGCGATGTTTCCATTGGTAAACAGAGTCCACGTGGACTGACGGTTTGTTGGATATTTACTGAATTTTATACGGGAAGTAAAAATTATTTCTTAATTTAGTTTAAGTGCCGTGCGTATTTATGAAATATTGATTGATCCTCGCATAACTGTCTTCTGCAATTGATATTGGAAGAACTATACACCATTATAGGATCTTGCTTAAAAGTGTTTATAAATAAAAAATTTTGTATATATGTGTTACTATTTGTAAAGTAAAATTGGAAGAAGAATGCACTAAAAGTTACATTTTAATCTGTATAACAGAATCATAAAGTTATCTATTGATATATCAGAAAAAGTTTCGTCTTATGTTTCAGGTAGAAAATTTATGAGAGAATCAAAAAGAAAGGTACTTAACACTTTAACGACCATGTGCACCAAATTGGGGCACAGCAAAATTTTCTCCCAGACCGTGTGGTCATATTTGGGCACAGATTATGCTGTTGTATTTTCGACTGTGGCGATGAGAGATGTACAGCTACATTGAAATGGCTCGGCGGGATGATTCGTCTGGGCCTGGGTAAATACTCATTTGCATCAGGTTATAACTTATTTGACATATAGAAGAGTTTTGAGGCTATGAAAATATTTAGATTTTGAAATTCTGTTGTAAGTTGTGTTTGATCTATACTATTAATTTAATCGTTTTAATACTGATTTAATAATGGCAAAAAAAGGTTTAACACAAAAAGAACTAGAAGAAATATTAGAAAATAGTGATTTTTATAGCGATGATAGTTTGTACGGTAAAAGTTATGACCCAGAAGATAGTGATATTGACTCTGATGACAGTGACTTGGTACATAAAAGGAAAGGAAAATATGTTTATTCAGATAAACCTAAAAAATAAAAATATCAAATATAATACCATCAACAGAGCCAGTTCCATCGACAAATAGATATATTGAAGGAGTTGTGCTCGATGGATATGAGTCTAGTTATGTCGAATCAGATAATATTGATTCTGATTTAGCTGCTTATAATTCACGTAACACACCAGATGTAAACATTAAGTGGGAAACGACAAATCGCCTTAAATTGAATAAATTTACATATAAACCGGTAGAAGATATTACTGTTACTACACATCTAAGAACACTAACCACATCACTTGATTTTTATTATTTATTCGTTGATCAAAATATTATAGATCTGCTTGTTCAGGAATCAAATAAGTACTATCATCAAAAATTAGTTGACGGTATCATTGACGGAAAAATTACAAAACATTCTTTGATTGCTAATTGGAAAGATTTAACGTGCACAGAGCTAAAATGTTTTTTGGAGCTGACTATTTGGATTGGTCTAGAAAAAAACCCAAATTACATGACTACCGGAGCAATAACCTTTGCTATAAAAATGGTATTACTACCCAAAATTACAATAAAGAGGATAAGTTGTACAAAGTAAGTGCATTTATTGAATTAATGAATACAAACTTTCAAAAATGGTGTGTTCCGGAAGAAAATGTATGTATAGATGAGAGTATGATTCCATTTCGTGGTAGACTTGGATTTCGTCAGTACATTCCCAATAAACGTCATAGATATGGTCTCAAAGTATACAAACTATGTGCTGATGGTGATTATACTTATACACTGAAATTATATGGGGGAAAATCAACTAGACCAGGGACTACCAGTGTTGCAACAGATGTGGTAATGGAACTTATGGCATCTTTACTAAATAGTGGCAGAACGCTGGTAACTGATAATTTTTATACAAGTGTTTCTCTCGCTAACAAACTAAATACAGCTAGTACTCACTTAATTGGAACTCTAAGACCGAAAAGAAAATTTAATCCAACACCTGTTGTATCTGTTAGGTTAACAAGAGGAGAAATGACTGCATTGCAGAGCAACACAAATGTAATTGTAGGCAAATGGAGGGATAAAAGAGATATTTTGTTCTTGACCACTAAAGATGTTCCAAAAATGCAAGATATAGTTACGAGAAGAGGTACTGTGAAAAAACCTTCCACTATACTGGAATACAATAAAAGTAAATCTTTCATTGATACCTCTGACCAGAAAGCAGCATATGCATCTACGATTCAAAAAGGTTTGTAAAGTGAAGCATTTTTGTAAAAACAAAGTGTAATAATATTTCTTTATTTGTAGGAATCAAGTGGTACCGTAAAATTATTTTTGAGTTATTAACAAACACGGGAGTTGTAAATGCCTATCTCCTTTTTATTCAAGTCACAAGGGAGAAAATGTCCATTACACAATTTCGTGAAGAACTGGTACTGGCTTTGACTAAACTAGATGACAGGACATCATAACGAACAGAAGCTAATCACTGTCTCAAAGATATCAAGTAACGTGGAAGGTGTTCATTATGCTATAGAGATATTGCTAAAAAATTTGGACGGGCACGGGCTATGACTGGTACTAAAAAGGTGTCCACAACATGTATTCCATGCAAGATCTTAATAATTTTATATGTAGCAAATGTTTTTTTGCTACTCATACTGTTTCAGTAAAAAAGTAACGTGTCCAAATTTGGTACATATGGGCCCGTACCGACTTTAACTCTCTACGGGACCCTGTGTACCAAAAATGGGCACATAATTAATTTGCAGAAAAATTTTTTAATTTATGTTAAAAGTACGTTTTTTATGTTGTACATATATTACTAAAACAGTTTTTAAAATAAAATGTACCTGGTCCATACGTAAAGTTTTGCCTTATTTACCCGGTTGTTAAAGTGTTAAGAGTAAAACAATTTTCATTGAATTCCAAAATTGAAAATTTTTTTTTTGAAATAAGGTGATAATGACATTGAATAAAAATTGAATAGCATTTTGTTTTTATCTATACCTATTTAGAGAACAAAGGACATTCAATTCGTTGTTTGTTTGTGCGTGAATCAGCAATCTCGCGACCAAATTTTAATTTGAATTTTAAGGTACCTCAAATCCTCTTCAAACAGGAAAAATTTAATTGAGTGTAATTTTTTATTGAAAAATCTCCACTATAGCCACGCTAATTATTCAGAATAAGCACTATCATTATTTTCACTTGAATATTTTTTGTACAAATACATAGTTTTTAGGCTTGATATCAAGCCATTTGCAATTGACACTTAATATATTATATCATATTTTTAGAAAAATTTCACAAGAAACATTAATAGCATACAGTGAAGCTTATTTATGTCAAAAATATCAGTTTCTGCTGCAAATTTAAATATTCGATAGTAGTTGATAGATTTAAATTTAGTTTCTAGTAAACAAAAATGAAAATATGCTTTTTTGGGTTGTTTTCTTCGTGCAAGCGCCCTATAACTGATATTTGAGGCACCAATCTGTTGGAGGTACTTTGGCTAGATACTTCTGCAGGAATCAATGACGAAACAGACTGATAATTTTTATACAGAATTCGTAACTAAGTTGTATGTAATCGCATAATGACTACCTGATAATTTAGATTGGATAGGAGATGAATTTTCCTGGAACAGTAATTCTATTTGTGATATGATCAGAATTATTCTGATCAACGAAACGATAATCAATAAACTTTTTAACAATGTAAAATGAGAATTCAATTCATTTAACTGACGTACTGAAAAAGAATAATGTTTAAAAATTTATTTTTATATGTTGTTATTTTACACGCTTTTGCATTATTTTATTGTATTATCTTCGCGTTTATATCTATCTGTATAATAGAGTTTTTGAGCTCGATATTTCCTACTTAAGAATGAGGATCAATTTGAAAATCTGCACATTTAGTAAAGACCCATGACAATACAATAACTTCCTGAGTTCGTATAATTATCCTTGCCCACATTAAACGAGCAGATAAATTCAAAATTTTTCACACTTGTCAAAGATCGATAGCAATATAATTTCATATATTTATATCATTATCCTTGTCTGGTTCACCAGGGTAGCATGTAAAGGAATCTTTGGACTCGAAATTGCCTGCTTCAAATGATAGATAAATTCAATGTTGGTATACTTGTCAAGAACACATGACGATACACTAATTTGATCATTTTGAATGAATTAGTAATTTTCCAGACGAACTTATAGAATCAATTTGTGTCAAAAAATTCTGAGTTCGAATCGATCACCCAAAAGATTCTCGGTTGTTTACTACTAAATAAGCTTATGTAGTAGCTCTTAATCGCGTACGGTACACCTTCGACGAATAGAAAAACTGGTCTGCTAAAAACTAACAAGCAGAGTCCCATGTAATGTTGAAATATTAAAAGAAATAATTTGATTTTGAAATGTTTCATGAAATTACTGGATATTCTATTCGTGAAAAACTGATAAACCTAGTTCTTGATAGGTATAAGAATAAAATAATTGACGAGAAAATGAATGTCTCTGTTCCAAAAGCATGGGGTGTTCAATATAAATCGTTATGATTTCTTATGAAACACCCCCGCATTCATGAGAGTGATAAAAACGTATTTTTTAATTTTTCTCTTCCTTTCCTAATATATCGACGGTATAAATAATAGTAATTTTATTAATATTTACTGGAAAATGGCGTTAGATTAAGAGAAAAAGTTATCAATTAAAAATGGTCATTCTGACTTGGGTATCGACTATTCATAAGATACTATACGGTCAATTAAACTAACGATGTAGCAAGCTCTAGATAATATTAAGAAAATTATTTGATTCGATTTTATGATTGTAATAATATTTTAACTTTAAGCTATATTTTTAATTGTTTAATGAATAACAATAATGAAATGCAATATAATTTGTCTACATTAAAACATAGTACTGATTAATAAAATGGAAAAAATGAATCATAAATTGTGGAAAAGATTAAACTTTTATTATTTTTATTTCCATTCAATGAAATAAAGATATTTTCAACTTGCATTTACTTTCTACTAACGTTGTACACATCATTTGCTGTAAGTTTTATTTGAAAGTTTCATGCACTTATTAGGCATTTAACGAAGTTATTTTACTCCAAACGTAAAAAAAGTGGATTTTGGAGTTGAGTTTTTTGTATTTTACGTCAGTTAACTATTACAGTTATAGATCTGAGACCTATTTATTTTCTAGGTCAAAATACGTATAGACCAAACAAATTTGCATGACAATTTCAAATCCGAGACATTCAATATGGTTTTCTATTATTAGTGGATCAGGAATCCGGGCGAAATCTATCGCTCACTAGCTTACGAAGCATTTCCCGAGAGATTGGAGTGCTATTCCGAAACACCTTACAGATATATATATATATATATATATATATATATATATATATATATATATATATATATATATATATATATATATATATATAAATCTGAATGTTCTTGATTTTAGGTTTTTTCTGTTCTAAATAATAATTTTTTAAAAGAATGATAAAAAATTGACGTTTCCACTAAGTTTAAGTCTTTATCAAAATATAATATTGACACTGAGTCAGATTCCCATTTTTTGGTATTCTGTTTTCGGGAATCCGACGTATGTGTCCAAACCATATCAATGTATCAGTATTATTGGGGTATAATTATGTATCCAAGCTATATTTACTGTGAAAAGACCGAAAAACTCATTCAATTATAATTGATTTTTAATCAGCATTTAGCGATCGCGGCAACACCTGGTACGTACTTTTATTCACAATCGCTAAGCAAAAGAGCACAAATTTTATTAATCTGGAGAAGTTTCAGTAAATAACGCTTCCTGACGTTTAATACTGTCCCTTTTCTTAAAAATAAAGAATCTCTTGAAAACCAATTATTTATAAAATTTTCGTTACTTTTCCTTGGTTTCTTCAATTGTTTTTTTATTCAGAAAACTAACAATAATAATCAGCATAGCGAAAGTCATTATTCCGTTAAACTGTCCTCAAATGTTATAAAAGCTTATAAATATGAAGCAATGAACTGAGCCAACCTAAACAATGTAATAATTAACTATTTAGATGGTTACACAAATTTATATACCGTACTGGAACATAGGAATCCTATGCCTATGTGTAAGGAACGCGCTATTTCTTTCGCACAATGTGACGTCACGTTGGAAACAAAATATGAAGTATAATGTATGCTGTATACCAAAAGTAATATTCGATGTAAATACATGTATATATATATATATTTATATATATATATATATATATATATATATATATATATATATATATATATATATATATATATATAGACGATGAATATATAAGCATTCGAAAGAATAAGAAACCGCTGCTTCTAAGTTCTTGATTTTAGGTCTCTTCTGTTTCAAAATTAGTTTTTTTTTAATAATTTTACAGATTGATAAAAATTGACGTTTCGACTTGACTTTCTTTCTCAAAATATAATATAGATCACCTACATCGTGAACATCAAAATAAGAATAAAAGTTCAAGGCACATGATATATAATATTGCTTCTTTTGTTTTTTAGTGTTTTAGATTTTAATTAAGTGAAATATTTGGATATCGTATTATGTCCTTTATGACTTTATATTTTATTTATTTTATATTTATTAAAATAATTTGATAGTTGTTGGGAAAGTCGTTGTACATATGGTAAGGAAAAACGTTTTGTTTTGATGTTTCGTTTCTATTTTGTTTTTCAATTGATTGTAGTATCTGTTTATACTTTTCTTGAATATGTTATTTATCATTTTTTCGGGATAATTATTTTCTTTCAATGCAGTTTTTGCTTTTTGAATCGTTAAGCATCTGAATTCAGGATCGGGTAGTTGGATAGATCTATCAGCCAAACTTATTATCCCTGATCTATTTTGTGGCATAGGATGACATAAATTGAAATTCAAATATCTTGAGGACCAAGTTGGTTTCTTACACCATTCTGTTCTCATTTTATTACATGAGGCAGACCTTACAATATTTAGAAAATAGACTGAACGGTCTTCAATACGATACAAAAAAATAAAACTGCATTAATGTAACGGTTTTTCTGTTAAATTCTACTGTTTAGCAAAAATGCATTTACCTACTCTATCAGCTAGACCCATTGTAGCATCGATTCACACTCCGATTGAACCTCTTTCTTATTGGTTAAATGAAATATTGACAAAATCTTATGACTATAACAATGATTCTTATATCGAAAACTCCTTTAACATCGAAGAAACTCTTAATGATATGGTATTGCTGCAAAATTACGTCTTATTAGGATTAGATGTAATATCATTATTTAGTAATGTCCTCTTAAATATTACGTCTTACCTACCACATGAATGGAGTGATATAAGAAAAATTGCAAACTTAAAGAAACTCTATTAGAACTAATAACATTCATTTTTAATAATATATATTATTCTTATAATAATAAAAATTACCAACAAATTCTTGGGTCTTCAACATCCCCTTTATTAGCAAATTATGTAATGGATTATATTTTGAACTTTGTAATATCTGTTTTACCCTTCAAATTATTCTTCATTGAAGTATATGTAGAAGATATAATTTCATCCCTTTCATATAATAAAATTGATAATTTACAATTTTACTCAAATAGCTCATATACAATTAACTATAGAAAAGGAGAATACTGAAAAATCGTTACCTTTTCTTGGTACTGAACTTATTAAAAATGAAGATAATAAAATTTTAATTGACTGGTAATAGGAAACCAATAACCCACGTAACACTACGATTAATTTAATCAGACATGAAAAATAGAGTCCTCAAAATTTCTGATCCAATATCTACAGAAAGAACCTTAAAATACTTTACAAACTCTTTTATGAACACCCATGAATTTTGTATAACACATCTGTCACTGACTTTAACATAGTACCGATATCATCTGCAAATATCAATGCCGACATTTCTATCTCACCTATTTATACACTTCTACCCCATATATAGAATAAGTCACTTCTAAACTTTCTGGAATCTTTAAACAATATAAATTAAGATAACGTACAGTCAAACCCTTAATGCATTTTCACTGAATAAAAGATAAAACACGAACCAATAAATGTCTAAAATATTATAGAAAATTCCTTAAATTGTGACAAGAAGTACATTGGTCAGTCGAAGAGGTCATTCACCATTCGGATAACCTCCCACAGAAGCGATAGCAAATTATATCCTGACAGGTATTCATTAGCGCCACATGTCTACCATGAAGGACATAATATAAATTATGAATCTGCCAAAGTGATAACTTAAAAAAATGACAAAAAACGTAGGTTTAGAAACAATATATATCGTTCTAAATGATCAATGCATTAATAAGAAAACTGATTCAAATAGCCTTAGTGTAACATACGCATATCTTTTCAATTTTGAAAAAAAACCAATTCTATAAAAGAAATTTAACCTCATTGATAACCAACTAACCTCACCTAACCTATAAAATCAACTTCACTATTAACGAACGAACCTATAAAATTTAATGTTATTCAAAATCGAACCAATAAATATTCAGCTCCATTCTTAACGACCCAACCTATAAAATTCAACGTCATTCATAATCTAACCAATGAAAATTAATAACGATTTCTATAGTAACCAGAATCAATACGCTTAATATTTCTATCAAGCGTTCTCTGAAGAACAAAATCTTGTATTTTGCCATGCTATTGGAGAACTCCTGGTAAAAGTGGGTCTTCCTGAATATTTTCCGGATGATTGGCGCCTATTTATTGACAGCTCAAAGCGAAGTTTCAAATGTGTTCTTCTACAATATTCTACATAATGGGAACAAATATGGCTCAATAACAATTGCTCACTCGACGAAAGAGCAATATGACATCATAGCTTTGGTTTTGGAAAAAATAAAGTATCATGAACACCAATGGGTGATTTGTGTAGACTTAAAAATGGTAAATTTTCTCCTTGGACAGCAAAGTGGCCACACCAAGTATCCTTGTTTTTTGTGCCTCTAAGATAGCAGAGACAATGATCAGAATGAATCATGTTTTGCTTATATAGGGAAAAAATGCCTCAGCTGAGTAAATAAAAAATTAAAGCAGAAATATTTGTGGCCCACAAATAAGACAGCTGATTAAAAGCCCTGACTTCATAAATTCAATGATTGAGATTGAACAAAAAGCCTGGAATTCATTTGTTTCAGTTGTCAAAAATTTTCAGGGTAAACAAAAATCTGAAAACTTTGTTGAATTAGTCAATGAGATGCTGAATAATTTCAGATCCCTTGGGTGTAACATGAGCATTAAGGTGCACTATTTACACAGCCACTTAGACCGTTTTCCTGATAATTTAGGTGACATTAGTGAGGAGCAAAGTGAAAGATTTCACCAAGATATAAAATTTCTGGAGTATCGCTATCAAGGAAGATGGATACTCACATGATTCACAAAAATTCGAGCTGATAAGCAAAAACTAATAGCATATTTGAATTCAGAGCATCAAATTCATGAGAAATCACCTCCAAAATCTTCGGCACCAAAACCACTGTTGATCAGTGTTATTAAAGAGATTAAAAAGAGTTATATAACTTTTTTATTCTGTTTCTTTCCACATTTCTAGCCTAACTCATTGATACGAAAGGAAACATTTAATAGAAATACACTCAATTAATAATTATTAAATAAAACAGCTTTGTAACGTAAACGAAGCAAAAACCATATCTGGACAAGCTCTGTCTAGGTGGAGGCTAAAAACTAAATGAAGAAGACTACGAATCTTTATTCTACTTAATGGAGGGTAGAGAGAATGAGGAGTATCTAATATGGAAGAAAAGTTGAAAAATTGTCCTGCTGCATACGATAAATAACAGTTTAAAAACATTACAGAATGGCGCTGGTGTAGACAAAGAGTATAGGTATGAACGTAGCAATTGTAGATGAATTGAAGTATGCATGATTAAAAATTTAATATGATAGTTCATTATTGAAAATTTCATCAACATGCGTTGTACAGAATTATGAAAAATTGTCAAAGGGGTAAATACCTGGCGCTTTCTTTAAATTTCACTCTGATGCTAATGTGGCGCCAAACACATTTAGACGGATACTTCCCATATACACATATTGTTCTCCTTCTCTGTAGGAGGAGTATATTTTATAATATTCATTGTAAACGTGTAACTTAAATACAAGAGAGTCATGTAAAAAAGGTGTTAGAAATAAAAAGTTGAAAAAAACAAATCCTAAATTGGTATACTGTTATGGAATCGTTTTTAATTTAGTATTTTTATAAAAAACGTGGTTTTGCATTCGAAAAAATTCTTTCGAGAGTAACGTAATGATAACACTTCTGCTGTTATAAGACCATTCTAATAATTTTTGTAAATTGTTACTTATTTTTTAAGCTAGAAGAAGATATAGATTATGTAACAAGGCAGAAGTTAACCACAGAGTCTCAGCTGACAACCCAATTGAAAATAAGAAGGCAATATAACTAACAACTACTTGCTGGAAAATGAAATGAACACACTCTCCAGTAGAGTTTTAATGAATCATCAGAAAATAATGTGAAGATTCTAATACCTTGAATATAATACAAAAATCAGAACTGAAACATTGTAATATTGCCATACACATAAATATTTTCCGAAGTATCGAAAAATAAATGTTTCAAGCAAGATTTCTAGTATTTAATAACATTTTCATTTACTTGAATCAACGAATAACCATTTTGTAAAAAATACATTGCATTGAGACTACAGTGCTAAATTGCTAAATATTTAAAATTACCTGGTCATAATTTATATACTGGACACTGATTTCGGTGAACATCTGCAACGTTATTGATAAATGGTGGAGATGGCTTAATACAGTAAGTAACATGGTGGATGGAGAAGAAGAAATATTGCAGAAAGGTATATTGATGAATTAATCAAAAATAAGTTTGAAACTAGCAAAAAAATATTTTCAAGACCATCCACATCTTAAAGTGTAAATTTTCAATATTCAGGAGAGTTTACGTGTTGGAGAAATCTGCTGATGCGCCAACAAGTTCAGGGATAGATATTAGAGATTTCCATAATTGTACATCCAATTTTAATAAAGTGAATAATAAATTGAAATAATCATATTCAAGAATATTATTCAGTAGGTTAAAAATTGAAGTAATATTTAGATATTAATTTATTATGTCCATATATATAATGTATAAATTATCAAGTGTTGATTAAAAGAGTTGCATTTGTAGAAGTGCTTTGCGTACGAGTTGTACAGAATATTTTTTTCGTCAACCACAGATATTATATTTAACTTTGAACTTGTGAGTAATGTAAAAAAAATACATATCTTTGGGGGAAAAGTGGCATAACGTGTACTTTTCCCACAATCTCAATATTACTTTTCCAACGAATATCAAATAAATTAAGGAAAGGTTTGTTTGGTGTATAAAAATTTGTGTAGAATAGTGAGTTTTGCATAATGGTTCTAGGAAAAAATAATTTAAGTATTCGTGACGAAAAAAGCCGCCGATATCATAATTTTGACAGTTGAGTTGTTACTACTACTTGACACAATAGGAATTGAAACTCGCACTTTCATGTTCTTCATATGAGAAAAAAATATGCATTTTTAACCCTGCTAATTTTCTTATTAATGATGAATTTCTTTTTAATTGGTGAACATCATTTCGAAAGCTCTCTAGTAAATCTTGTATCTGATTAAAATATAAATATGTCCTCTCTTTTGTTTAAGATCATCATGAAGTTTTCTAAAATACGTAATAATTTTCTAATGTCAAAGAATTATAGAGTGTCGGTTGCAAGAACTTTACAATTTCTTTTTTATATAAGTCCATAGCAGTTCTCACTTGCAATTATGAATATTACGAATTATGTTTAATAGGACACGCAATTCAAAAAATAAGATTATGTGGTGCATTTCTTTTAATTATTTTCATTCTGTGTTCCCAACCGTACTTCAGTGTTCAGTAATCTTGTACGTTCACTAGTATCATTTGCAAATGTGCCTTTAATGATCAGATATAGAAAATTCTATTTTTAATTATTAGTTACAACACAGCTCTGTGCGACTATGGTATTGGAAGGTTTATTCTTATTCTAAATTGACTGTTGGTTCCGATTTTCCGATTGTTTTAGTAACTTTGGAACTAACAGATTATTTCCTATTGTCGATTCCTCATTTTCTATAGATAAGTTTTGTTGTGTTCACAGAAAATGGGCTATTTGTATTTGGTGTATAATTAATTAGTTTTGTTAAGTCTGATTTGATGTGTTACAAATTAGGGACTAATAAAACATGACATCATTTCAAAAAATTTAGTCCTCAAAATTTGTAACGAATAAAATATCTCTTAATTAAAATGTTTAAAGATTGAATTATAAATGTTTACTAGGATAATTAAAAATATTTTCTTGTCTAAAAATATTTAACAATCACTGTCAAAGGTATAACTTAAACTGAAGTCTTTCGTAACATTTCAAATACCAGGGACAAGTTTGACTGACTGTATCTATTGCCTGAAATTGATTTTATATGACATTATTATAGTATGACCTTGCCTCGAGGACTGATCGTCGGATAACTGCTCATTTCTTGTCAAATCTTAAGAACTGGCAGTCAGTCACACAGACTTTTTCATATAGAGTATATTTATTGAAACAAAATGTTGAACATGCAACAAAGAATTTGCAATATTGATGTTTAAGTTCAAGGCTTGAAAGATAAATGATTATTTTTATTTGTTAAGTTCGCCGGTTAATAAACTGTCTTTAATAATTCAACAGTATAACTATCAATAAAATATGTGATTAGCAATATTTATTGAATTATCCTCCACATTGTATTTGTAAAACATATGACAGCAAATAAAAATGACATCAAGAAACCACATATTTGAGAGAAAAAAGTAGAAATAAAAATTATGGAAAGAAATGTGTGAAGAAAATAAGCACCAAACTTGACACCAGAAAAAGAATCAATCAGAAATAAAACAACTAGGATAAGAAAGTACAAGCTGAATAAAAAACAAACAATTGAGTTGGACACACAATAATGTCAATTAGGAAAGTAACACAATTGGTTCCTGAAAGAACGAAATTATAGTATGCAAAACAAAATGGCACTGTAGAAAGAAATTTATGATGATATGACATATTATACCAAAAAATATATAAATAAAAATTTCACCCAACTTATAACTAAACAATAGATGATAATAATGACTTTATTGTACTTTATCATAAGTGTTACCTTTAAAATATAAATTTATTATACCAGTGACAAAAAATGCAAAAACCAACACTTGTTCTCATTAATTAGAATAATATATTGTAATTGATAAGTGCATCCTCCTATACGATCAATAAGACAAGATCCTCATACTTACTGTTATCTTTAATTTAAAAATAGTGACAACTAAAATGAACAATAGCAAATAAAAATACTATAAATTATCAGTAATGCTGTATCTGAAATAGAAAAACGCCGTACAAAGTACAGGAATATAGTTTGGATAAAAGATTGTAAATAAGTAAAAAATTAATGGATATTGTGATGTATCTAATATAAAACCTGTTTATTTATGATAAATGTATATATGAAAGTTACAATTATCATTCATTTTTTCTCCAATTCCTGTTTAGTTTCTATGATTTTAAATTTCTTCTCTATCATCAAAATGTAAATACAAAATGAAAGACCTCCCAGTCAGATTGCTCTATGTACTCCCCCCGATTGGTGTGTAGAAGAGTTTGTGAATTTAGTACAAGTATTTGCATTCTATGATTTAGTTAGGAATCTCGTAATTAATAGATATTTGTTCATTTACATTTATACATAATTCATCATTTATGTAAGACCAGGTATCGTACAAAACTTTTAGTAAAACTGTGGTATAAGTTAATAACCATGATGTAAAGACTACAAGGTGTGCTATAGCACACCAACTGGGAAGCAGCCAATGGGAACTCGCTCCCAAAACGACGCGCCAATATGGGAGCAGAACAGAAAATGGTACGGGACAATAAGAGAGACAAATTAAATCCCTAGGTATACACTATCGACAGAGTAACTATTGATGGAGCAAACACCCAAGAACACGAAAAAGTTCACTAAGAAAAAACAGTGGTCTTATATTTTTGTGAAAATGAATATAGGCAACCAGTAATACAAAGGATAATTCAACTTCATGTACAAAATTTATTATTAATTAATGTATATTACTAATGTGGCAAAGATAATCAGTAATATTACTTCTTCCTACTACTACCACTCTATATTTATTAATTATTTACTTCTCTTTTAGTGGAATAGGGAATAAGATAATGTCACAAAACCTGTTAGAGATAGTGAACTTCATTATCAGTTTTGTAAATTATCTGTGGTCAAGCGTTTATCATGAAACAGCATACATATAGAAAAAAAATTGTTTGTTTTTATTTTCAATGGTTAAAAATATATAAGAAGGTTCAATGTTGAGACGTTTGAAAATAGTTTGACTACTTCACATCCAAAATGGTGAGACATTGTTTTAAAAAAATGGACAAAAATAAAAAACTTTATTGGCAAGCAGTAAAAGGTGCTAAAAATAGAGTTATCCTCTCTTGAACGCAGCATGAATATTATTATAAACAAAAAATGTAGTTATATTTTATGATATTTGTGCTATGTAATTGAAATTATTTGAACATAAAAATTAATTTTTTATATAAAATAGAACGCCACTGTCCAACTCTAATGCAGATAATTACTTTGATATTAAGAACGAGGTTTTGTTTACTTACAAATTGTGTTTGCCAGAAACTAATTTATGCAAAATCCCTAATTTATGTATGTTTCTATTAAGAAACAAACTTTTAAAAAACAATAGTTCACAATTCAAATAAATGAAGTTGTTTTCAAGTATTTGGCAGGTATAAACATTATAGCGATTGCGCAAATCAAGGTAGACTAGCACGTGTTGGATTGTAAGATAAAGACGAGATTATGTAAAAGTATTGAATTAACAGGTGAGGAATAACTGAAAACCATGAAAGTGTTATTTGTGGTAAGAATTTCGCCAAAATGTTTGCAACCCAAATGACACCACCAACAACGCCATCTGTTAAGCTTTCGTTATGTGACACTGAAAAAATTTTTCTTTCCTATTATTGTTTACTGTGAAGCAAGGGATTTTGTTTTATTCTCATCAGCTAAAGTGATAAACCTGTTTTGCTAATGGCATAGTATGTTAATTTCAATTCAAGTTTTGCAGCAAGGATGTGTTTAAAGGAATCTAAAATGTAAGCAAGTTATGGAGAAAAAGAGATTTTTATTTGCCATGAAATTGTTTAATTAACACACGAACAAAGTAAATAATGGTCTCAGTTTAACTCGGAATATTATTCGTAAAAACATAAATATTGTTGTTGAATGTCCTATCTGGCGCGTTAACAGAGGTCATAGGTTACAGGATGGCTAACCGGATAGATACAGAGTTAAATACTTTTTAATAATCAAATTAATAATTACAGAATAGTATATTTGAATAGTTGACCTCTATTGGCCTTTTGCAGTCTTTGCGCAAAGACCTTCAATGTCAACAGCAAAACGTTTTTGAAGGCCACTCAACACGTTAATAGACAGTAGATACAATCTAACCTATATTATTCATGTTTCAAATTTGAAAATTATAATGTATTTATTAATTTCAATATAAAGCTTACCAGAAATTTAGCCGCACAGTATTCACTACATCAATAACAAAACATAAGAGAGTTCGAGATACTTGCGCGAATACATGACACTACTAGCCAAGTTACAAGTGCACTGGTCCCCCCCCGCTTACTGATAGCGCCGCTCGGCGCTCCAACAAGCACCCACCGTGACGTCAACTGCTATTGATTCTGGAGAACACCAATGGCGAAAACCAACATAACGAAATGCTAATAATTGCAAAGACAATAACTCACAAAATAATTTCCACTCTTGTGAACAGAAATCACATTTACCGCTCTGTATTATTTTTTTATTAAACGAATAAGTAATGTACGAAGTGTACGAGACACAACGCTTCCCGATGATGTCATCATGACATCACATTTAATAGCTTGAAGCAAAATTAAGACCTTGATTCTCATTGCTGTTTTAGAACCTTCCGCTTACAACTGTTTATTCATAAAATACAATAAATTTCTAAACCCTTCAGCTGTTACATTAAATATTCCAATTTTACTTGAACTCTAAAAATGAATATAAATTCATCTCAGTATTCAAAATGTTCCCTTCTTATTTTTGTCAACAAGTGGTAATCAATCAACAAGTTGCCTTTTAGTCAAAATAACTCCACAAACTCTGCAACCAGTTTAACATTGACAAATCTTTTATGTATGAATGAACATAGGTGGCGGTTAGAACTGACTCAAAGGATATTACTATAGCTAACAAGTAAACATAAATTCTATGTAATTTTGGTAATTTTGTTTAAAAACGTTAATTTCATCGCAAAAATGGAATCTTGAAAATATATACAATAATTTTATTATAATATGATATTAAAAATTATAAATATTAGGATCAGACTCTTTAGATGTGAAGCTAAGGTTCCATATGCAAATATTATTGGTTTATCAAAAAAAAAAATAATAATAAATCGTTCTGAATAGATTAACGAGGATTAGGCATCGATTCTATCTCTCAGCGACTTATACTGGGTTTTATCACCTTCCCCCCTCGTGACAAACGGCAAAGATTGCTTCATACGTGCAAATGAAGAACGGGATTTCAAAGACAAACTAAAAATCTTGAGTAAGATCAAAGATTTACCATTATACATATTTGCAGGTGGAAGATCAAACTTTCTTCTGCCTTAGCACTTGTTATCGATGAGCATGCGTTATAAAAGGCACGGCATAAGTTGCTTTTTATCAGATATATGCCTTCTCAAGATCAAAAACAAGAACTTCTAAGATTGCTACCGTTCTCGAAACAAACTAGATAGGAAGATAGTGAATGCCATGCAAAAATGCCTTGAAGACAATGGGATCAATTTTAATGAAATCGTTTCAATGATGGATCCAGGAGTATGACAGGAAAAAATAAAGGGGCAACAACGATTCTTAGGAGCAAAATAAAACATGAAATTCTGAAGTTCCACTGTTTAATACACCAAAAAGCGCTTTTGTCCAAACATTTTGGACCAAAATAGTTGAGGTTTTGAATTTGGTAAACAAAAAGCACTCTACTATCTCCAGTTTAAAGAATTGTTAATCGACTCAGTGTTCCGACCTCTTGCTTCATAATATGGTGCGATGGCTTTTCAAAGGTAAGATGTTGAAATATTTTGCTTGAATGAAATAAATACATTCCTAAATGAAAGATATTTAGAGCAGTAAATTACTAACTATTGACACGAATCAATTCAAAATTACAGATGAATTTGCTGACGAATTTAAGCAATTCAAAACCACTCTAGCATTCATAGTAAATCCTATCAACGACATTGAACTTTTTG
This sequence comes from Diorhabda sublineata, assembly GCF_026230105.1. NCBI lineage: Eukaryota > Metazoa > Arthropoda > Insecta > Coleoptera > Chrysomelidae > Diorhabda > Diorhabda sublineata. The sequence continues at coordinate 20,192,258 of NC_079485.1, read as the reverse complement.
GAATTGAAACTGGATCTCTAGACATGCAAGTAAAGCTAATAATTAATAGAGCTTAAATTTAGACGGGTTAGAGGTCCAGAAATGTATATACGTAACGTAATAAAAGTGAAGAGCTCTAAAAGAAATGCCGCGATTTCAGACTCTTATATTTGACGCCAACTAACAAATGAAAATTTAGAGTCATATTTAAAACAAGTTATGAGCCAAATTTATCCAAACTTTCTAAAACCATGCAAAGCCAACGTTCCCATTGAACTTGGGTACTCAAATATTTGTTGTTTTTTTATTTTAAGTTACATTGTTTAGTAAAGTTTAAATTTTTTATTTGAAAACTATGTAAAGCCATCGCTTCGATTGAATTTGTTCGCACAATTGTTTGTTATTAAAGTACAAGCTAGGGTTGTGAGTAAAGGTTTAATTGTTTTCTTTTTTCACTTAAATGAACGGTAGTTATCTAATAATTATAAAAATATGTATGTACATTATCTAATGTGTTGTGAAAAACACTACAAATATATGAATAAATCGATATTTTTTCTTATGAATAAAAGATTAGTTTTTTTTTACCAAAAAACTTTATTTATGCGAGTACTTTTCATTATTAGTAACAAAAAATTTTGTGGTTCTTTAAGAGCTTTGACATTTTGTCAATTGTAATTTTTGACTCCCTTGACTTAAAAGGTCGCCAACCCCTGGGATATACCAATATAAACAATGTTTTTGGTAATACTTGTCAATCTATTTAAGTTTTAACGGAAAAATATTCTGACAAATATACTGTAGCTTTAATTATATTTCAAATAACATGGTAGAGAAGATAAATGAAGGAATTTTTATTTCTTGAATCAAATATGAAATTCCCGATTAATTCATTAATTCAAGAATACCTCCAAGCGAATGAATATATCGCTGTTTACCCGGGATTACCAGATTACCAGATTAGCTGGTAATCTGATTATATGAATAAATATTTATACAGAGACGTTCTGGCAAATAATTTAATGAAAGCATAAAATGCAACATCAAAACTTCCAGATCGTCTGAATAAAAGAAATAATCCTTTACTGTTACTGTATTAGATTATAATGGAGATATTGCATAATTCACAGCACCACTAGTGTTGTCTAAAGAGCATAAATACAATTATGTCGTGCAGCAGTCAGTTAATCTACACACGATTTAATTCGTATTCCTTTTAAAAATAATTTCTTATACGACAATGATTGTAAATATGAATTCTTCTACGACTAATATTTAATAAAGAAAATGTCAAATGAGAAGGTCTCAACAGAAAACAAGTGTGTAACATCTGTTTTACAGGTCTGTGAGCTAAGGGGAAGTAGTCCTACCAAATACATAGTACTCGTAATTAAGTTAGGCTTTAATATGAACTCGTATATATACCCATATTAATTCATAAAGCATCAATTAAAAAATTTCGAAGGCTTGTTAAATTATTTATTTAGTCGATTACATTCATTAGTTTTAATTTTTAATAATCTTTAAAAATAAAGTTGATTAATCAGTAAATTATCAAAAGAGCCATATTCTAATTTCCAACTATACCTATAAATTATTTATGATCTCACAATTTAAATAATATAGGAAAATTAAAACAATTCTAAGTAACGAATGATCTGTATAGAAATATTGTGTTTCATTACAAGCATCGTTTATATTATAAATATCCTGTACTAGTTTCGCTTGCTAGATATTTAAAGGATTCGTAATATTCATTTTAACATCTCCAAAAACTCTCTTAAATTTGAATAAAAATGTATATTGATCCAATAATTTTGTTCTATTTATAATAACAAAGTTTGAAAACAACATTGATGGAGAGGCAAGACGGAGATTATTAATTTTATTCAAGTATTTGAATATAAAAATAAAATATAGAATATACCATAAACTAAAAAGTATATATTTATTATTAAGCAGAGGAATGATTGGACTATATTCTACATGGGTACATCCAGCGTATTATTTTCAAAATGAGATACTCGTTTTCAAAATCCGCACTATCTATCTAATAACATCTTAATTTTTTTTCATTATACCTATAAGTGAATACCATCAAATATTATACAAGATAATGTTTAGCTAAGCCTTTTTATACCCCGTTAGATTTTTTAAAAACCAAAAACTTGTCTGTAAATGCTCCCTACTTTTGGTATTTTATGCTTATGGTGTCTACGTTTTGAAGAGTCAGCGAATTATTTGCAACAACTATATGAAGGTATACGAAGTGGCACCTATTCCAAATCTGTTCCAAAGCTAAATCGTAAGAATACAAATTTTGTGGTTTGTCTTTCGTTTCTGGGTTATTGAAAAAACCAATATCTAAATTGACTACAATTGGTAAATATAGTGATTTCAATCACTTATGATCAGGTCTATGAATTCTGTCATTATTACTATAAAAATTTCTTACAATTGTTTTAAAAATTGAACGTTATTATATGAATCAATTGAAATGTATAGAAGCGTGTAATGAGATTGCATGTGCTACAGCTAGAACATATGAAGTAAAATTTTTTAATCAACCACACCTATATGTCAAAATTATGCGACGAGTTGAACAAACTGGAAATAGGTAATTTGTGTTGCAAATCCCGGATTAAATAAGGACGCGATTCTATAAACATAAACAAAGGTAAAGGTTTCAAGAGAGTAAGTAAAAGGAATGCAAAGCCTCATCTATTATTATTCTATTTTTTTTCATACATACACAACATAGAAAAAAACTTTATTTTAAACTGCACCTCCGTTTAAGATATACTCAAACAATTTTCCAATTGTGGTATTTCCTATTCCGTATACTTTCACAACATAATTAGCTGCAGTTTTATTGGCAAGGATAATATATAAATAATAAATATATACTAGAAATTACTTACGCTGAATCTATTTCCACAAACACGCAGTGACAAGTTTAAACGCGTTCCGGCTTGTTAACAGCCATATTGGCAATATCATTTTTGTCGTGAAACATGAATCTGTCTTTGCTGATAATGAAATATCTTTGAAGATTGTATACAAGTGATATTTGTGGTTTAAAAGTGGAAATAGGTCAGTCAAGAACGGTAAACGGTCGAAACGACCTTCAAAAACAAACAGTTCTAAGAGGAATAACTGTATACTCTGTTTTTCATGAGAGTATCGGAACTTTGGCGAAGCAGTGTGCACTCTCTGAAAGGTTTTGACAATTCTTCTAAAAATTCGGCTTTCATATTATCTCCTTACTTACCAACATACCTTTCGATAAAACTAAGCCTATTTTAGACACTAAACATTACCAACATTTTCATGGAACATTTCAAAAATAGAGTACTATCCAATCTGTTAGTTATGAGATGTTAATAACATTTCATTCCACGGAAGAGATACTTTAGATTCCTTCCTACTCTATCTGAATGGCATACATGAATGGAATTGGAGGAAGACTCATATCTACCACTTCTTGACAGCATGATCAAATAACTTTTCCATGCGGTTTATGTTTCGTCCATGTCCAGTTCCATCAACATCCACCCAAACCTAATCCACCATTAATACACTCGTATCACGTTCCATCTAGCTGCCTGATGAATCCAGACTATCAGAGATCAACTTTTTGAAACAAAAATTGATTCAAAATAGTTACAACAAACTCCAAATCACTAGTAGCATCGACCATACCCAACTCCACTACCCGTCTCAATTTATTTAGATAATCAATTAAAAATATCCCGTCGTCATATCAAAGGTGTGATAGCCAGAATTTACAGAATATTCAGCCCCCGTGATATTCCCACAATCTTCAAACTCCGACAGAATCTCTCCCACCTAATCAGATATGTTAAAGATAAAATTCTCAATGAATAACATCTCTTGCTTGAATTGCTCCCGTTCTTACATAGACAAAACCAATTGACGTAGTTTCGTCAGGGCAAAGGAACATTTGTCTGTTACAAATTCCTCCACACCTAGAAATATCTCCTCATTTCACACACACTTCATACTGTACTCATAATAGTGTAATAATATATCAATACGTGAAATCGGTACATACAAATTTTATAATTATAAGATTGCGCTTTCAAGTATTACAAACTTAAATCTTTATGCCGGCAGTATACCGGCGAGATACCCCGAGCGAATATCATATTCTTTTCACCCATATCTCCGAAATTTTTAATTGGATTTTGACCATTCTTTCTAAAACTGGGTTAGAATAATTTGTTTTAGAAATGCATTGAAATTTTAAAACATTTTTCTTACCTGTATATGCAACTAACCAATTAAATACATTAAAGACAAAACTATTTTTTTACTAAATGTGTAATAACCAATCTTAGGAGTTGAAATGTCTTTGGAAAAGTTTAGAAATTTCTTAACAAAATTCAAGTTAAAATGACGACATATTTTCGGCATGATTACTGAGCACATTTTTTTCTTTTTTTGAATTTCTACTGCTAATGACTATTTATACACTTATTAGGATCAGGATTAGGATTAGGATCAGGTTTTTTAGTTTATATTTCTAATGACGTAGTAAAAATGTATCCAATGTATCCATTGTCTCTAGAGTCACACTATATAAAAAGCAAGTATTTTTTAAGAAAAATTTCGTCCACACAAGAAACCATCCCTATTCACCTTTGCTAAATCATATTTAAACATATTTGATGGTTGGAGAGCCATCTCTAGAAAAAAATGTATATGAGTCTAGTATACACAACTAAAACATTTCCAGCCATAGATATCACAATTGCGGTTACAAAAACCATAAACACAACAATGCTTAACAACTCTTTTCCAGAATGCTATCCTAAAGAGCTCAGCCCCATAGTACCCTGGCAAATCGACAAATACTCTGTGAACCATGTCATAAAATCTATGCTTATAAGCATACTTGAAAAGTTCCCAAATTAAATTACCCTCACATTTACAATGACGCTTCAAAGTTCTCCAATAAAGACGGAGTAGCTATAGTGAAATCAACCTCGATTCTTATGTTCAAGCTCCTTTCAACTATATCTATTTACTCAGCAGAACTGTATACACTTTATCAAGCCTTAATCCTCATAAATGCACTGGCCACACACCCGGCTATCTCATCAGCAAGAATCCTAAACCAAAATGCAGCTATTGTAATGAAATACTTCCTATGAAACATTTACTTACTCAATGTCCGAAATTGACAATGAAATAATAACAGACTCACTTACTTTTGGCGAACTATGATACCTTCAAGGATCCTCATGTGATGTGCATAATTTAAAAGAGTTTTTAAAATCATTTATATGTAAATAAATTTTACAAAAACATTATTTTTAAACCTTAATGACGCTAATAATCTCTGGCGGTCTATGTGTATTATCAATGCAAATGATCTGAAGCTATATTATTCCATATCGAATATTGATGATACGTCAATCTGATATAGATACAAATAGTGATTGGTGCTATAAAATTGCACCTCTCTCAACATTTCTAAGTGTGATATATTTCATTAGAAAACTTAACACCTTTCATTTTAATTATCGCATTTCTAATAATGTGCTTAAAACATCTGCAACGTTCAAAGATCTTGGTGTTACAGTTGATAGTATATTAACTTTGTTGAGCATAATAATATTATCCTTGGTCCAGCCTTTAGAAACCTCGGTTTCGTACTCAGAAACTCTAGACAGTTTACCGAAGTTAAAACCGTATCTTTACTTTTCAATGTTCTCAAATTTTCTCCTTTATATTGAATGAATCAATATCACGAACATATGCAGAACCCTCTGGATATTTTTTGCAGCACTATATCTAATATAAAAAAGAAAATTAAATTTTTACCTTCTTTAACTTTCGTATTTGGCACTTGATCTAAATGTACCATTATTTATCAAATAAAAAAAGTTTTCTTTAGTATAGGTGAAATGCATAGGCATTTAGAAAAATCTTTGAGACTTACATTGATTTGATTCAAATTCATTTATTATTAATTTTACTTAACCAATATCGTAAGTGAAAACCTGAAATATAAAATTGGTAAAATGGTAGATAAAAACCAATTTTTTTACATAAAATGTATTTTTCGAACATAAAATATTTAGTATTAATGAGGTATACTTAATAATACTATTATTGTGAAAATTTAAATCAAAAATACTTTTTACCCTACCGATTAAATAAATAAACTAGAGTTAGTACAGATATTATTGATAAATTATAATATCATGTAACCACAAACACACAAGTACAGACAACTCAGTATATTCCATCATACTAAAAGTACAAATACACTAAAACTTATGTTTCACAATATATTTGTGTATTAATAATTTTAAAAATATCAAACAACTAAATCTATATTCAATGGGATTCTACTTCAAACAGCAAAAAACAATCATAACATATACAAATAAAGGATTTAACAATGATGTATATTGAGGTTGGTAGTTTAGTGCTCTTCAATTTTATTAGGTAAGTTTTGTCTTCATCGATATATATCTTTATCAGTTTCATATAGTGAACTAGATTTTCCAAAAGTTAAACAACTCTATTGTTTAACAGTTGGAGCTAAATTAAAATCTTGAACAAGTACTACAAGTCAAATTTGTAATAATGATTTTTTTATTAACAATTGTAGAAAAAAGGTGTGAGTTTCATAAACCCAAAATACAAGTTGACCGCGCAATTCCAATTTACTAAGACACACTGTATAGAATTTAGTATTTAAAACTATGTAGGTTTATGAATAAAATTGAAGCAAAAGTATTTTGTTATGATTACGTATTGCTATTTAAAATAAACATTATTTAACAAAAGTATATTTCATTATAAATATCACAAAATACTAGTCAGAATTACTAATTAAAAATCTTGAAACAGTCAAGAAAGTGAAATAAGGAACTAAAATTCTTGTATTATTTACATAAGTATTGAAAGCTATTGAAGATTTTGAGCAAATACTGATCAAACTTAAAGTATTTCCCGTTTTCATCAACCGCAGTAGTTCAAATGTTAATATGTTACAAATATATAACTTAGTATAATATACTAATATACTATACAACTATTTGAAAATATAACACACAATAATGAAATTCAGGTTTGAATTTTGTTTGCAATTTATTTAGACACTAGTCTTCAACATTTTTAAAAATAAGTTCAAAATAAAAAGAAACACATCATTAAATTCACTTAATTTAATATAAAATAATTAAAAACTGATGTAACCCGCATTACTACAAAGTAATGTGTCCTAAATATGTACAAAACTAAAAGTACTTCATAAAACAAAGCTCTTTGATACATAATGTTTGAGGAGTTAGAATATTTTTGGTTTTAACACGTTTGTTTTGTGCTAAGAAGGTATTTTTTATCACGGTTTTATGTATATCATTTGAAGGAGCAGAAGTATAATAAACTTACTCCATCTCATAACATGTATCTTCATCTCCCAAAGTTCCATTCTATACATGAGAGGCAAGCAGTTGAAAACATAAAATCAATAAGATAGGTTTTTATAGCAAATATCGTAATTTTTGGAATTAGTAGTAAAGTTGAATTGCTTGCATAAAAACAGGAATTAATTCCAAATACAAAATTCGCTTATAATGGACAGATGATATTCCATTAGTAATTACAAATATGTTCGGTTCGAATTTCAAATGAATAATCACTGTTAAATGCAAATATATCCTAGTTGATTCTTCCTATAAAATGGGCAGTTTCCACTCAATGATATGGATAGCAAAATAGTATAGAGTTAATTAATCGTTCTAAGTTTAACAAATCTCTAAAGGGTACGAATACAAAGCTTACTATCATTAGGATAACACTCACACTGTATGAATATGTGAGTGTTGGTGTAGTAGTAGTAAGCAGTATTTTCAGTATGAATATCACAAAAGGTTTCGGAAATTCTCACTTAGTAGGGGTTTCTAATTAAGTTGGAATTTTTGGAACCGTTGGTGACATTCATAGTGAACACACTGTTTACACTGCTACTACACCAACACTCACAATTACACAATCTGACGCGAGTTTCGATAACCAAGTTTTCGACTTAGATACTGAAGGTAAACTAAACCCTATTAACTTTTATACAAAATTTTCCCACCAATAAAGATTCTCCCGCGAAAAGTAATTCCAGCGGGAATCTTCACATTTATTCCTTGACTACTGAACTATAAAGTGGGTTGTAAGGAATTCGCCCTTTGTCCTTATTAGTGCTTTTCTTACATTTAATCAAATTCCTTTCAACCCACTCTACAGTTCAGAAGTCAAAGAATAAATGTGAAGATTTAGTATAAAACAGGAAAGCTAAGTTAATAGATTTTAGTTTACCTTCAGTATCTGAGGTCGATAATTACGTTATCGAAACGCGCGTCAGACACTGTAATTGTGAGTGTTGGTGTACTGGTAGTGCAAACAGTGTGTTCAGTGGGGATTTCTAAGAAAAAATAGAAAATGGACAATTACGATTTTTACAGTTTGAAACACTAACTATGCTTCTATAACTATGTTAGTGCAATACTGGACAAGTTATAACACTTTGAACTATTCACATTTAGTAGAGAACTTTTTATTGTTAATGAAATAATGCGGGTTATGATTTCAGATTTGTAAAGTTTATTAATTTTGATTGAAATGTTAATAGCAAAATAGTTTGCAAATTTACAACACTGGTATACTTTAAGAATATTAATGGTCTTATACATTTCAAAAAATAGTCTATTTAGTAAAGTAGTAATATTCTTAATCTAGAAGGCCTCTATCGTAATAACGCTATACTAATGCGGTTTTACGTGTATTGAAGACACATGACATAAAGCACTAATTTATTTTATATCCATATTCACCTCATTCAAACAAACTCATATATATATATATATATATATATATATATATATATATATATATATATATATATATATATATATATATATTTGTTTGAAAGGAGGATGGGCCATATTATTTATTAAAACACATCTGTCACGTTTCTATCCTATGAAATCAAGGCATCAGTCAATGACTTCTTTAAAAATTACAAAGCAACAAAGGAAAATTTATAAAAAAAATTGAATACATGGCTGATTTAGATATTTTAATGCAGTTTGTTAATCTTTTATTGAAATATTTCTTAATAGTTGCCAAATAAGGACGGAATTTTGTTATTCAATTTTTAAAATCTCTAAAATATATATTTTATATATTTCTTTAGTATTTAAAACACTTTCGTTTAAACTAATATATTCATATAAAGTTCATATACTGACACAAAATATATACAAAACATTTTTTGTTAACACATATTTTTGCACGCAATAATTTATAATGTAATACGAGTGGTTCAGTAACAATAAAAGCATCTCTCTTAACGTATGTCTGATACCTTTAAATGGCTCTACTTTCTATAACCTCGTTAAAAAATCTAGTGCTCTAAAAATATCAACTGTGAGATGAGAAAAAACGACAATGTTTTGGAAAAAGATATTAGGCTTGAATAAATTAAGTTGCTCCTATTTTTAATGAATAACACTGTACAGAAAATTACAGCTATTAGTAGTCAAATCTCAAAAATTTGACAAATTGTTTAAATATGATAAGAAACAATATGTTTTTCTTAATTACTACCTGAAAATTATTATAGTACCAGAAAGCTCTAGAATTTCCCAGTGGAAAATGTGGAATTGATTTGATATAGGATCACATTTCTGTTAGAAACATTGAATTGAATGAAAAATAAAAAAATCATAAGGAAATATGTCAGTCATTCATACTAAGAAAAATACATAAGTAGAATATTTGTCAAAACTGAGATTAAAGCTGATTCGCCTTCTTAAGTCATTAAGTTCCTAAATAAAATATAATAATTGTTCTAAATTAATAATACTGAAAAAATACATATAAATATATACAAACTCTAAAATTTACCTTTCCACTTTTCTATTGCAATTAAAAAAATCTAAAAACTCAGTTTAACTTTAATCCATCTATAGAGATGTCAGTGTAAAAGGTTGGAGTGGTTTTTGAATATATCCTTATATATGATAAATCGAAAAACGAATCTGGAAATCTACACAAATCAGAAAAAATAGTAGAACCAGAAAATATCTAAATTAGTAAGGAAGTGCACTTCTCACAGAGTATGGTACTTCCACTTTAAGTGGAAGTATCACCAATAAAAGGAGAGAAAAAATTATTCCTACACCTCCTTTCTGAATAATGTTAACTACAACTACACCAACACAAATATACGATCTAGCACGCATTAGACAGTGTAATTGTGTGTGTTGGCGTAGGAGTAATAAGCAGAGTGCTCATTCCAAGAGAAATGCTTATTAAAAACCAATCTGAATATTTTGTTTTCAAATTTTGGAAATCAGAGTGCGACAAAAAATAAAAGGTAGCTAAAAAACTGCTCTGTTTCAATAATTTGTACTTCTGGCACATTGTTTTTTATAGAGTATAATAGATTAATTTGAATCACTATTCTTAATCGAATCACTGCATTATTAAATCAATAACTTTGTAATATATAGTGTATAAATCTAGAGCACTGTATTTCTCATATTAGTGTTAGTATGAATCACTGTAAGTACTTTCTCCTTAACAAATAACAACAGTTATCTCTAAAAATCAGACTATTCATCAAATATTAGGGCCAGAGTTAGGATCAATGCAAGCAAGCGAACTGAAATTATTAAAGCTAATAAATAAATACATATATATATATATATATATATACATATATATATATATATATATATATATATATATATATATATATATATAATATAATATAATTACAAGGGTAATCACATAAAAGGGATTATAAAATTATCCATATTAATAGATAAACTTTTGCAAGATTGTTTTGCAGGTAATGTAGGAATTTGAATTTTTTGCCTTACATTGATTAAATTTAAGAATATTTTTAAAGCAAGTTGAGAATAATGTATTTCGAATTTAAAAACAAAAAAAAGAGGAATCTATTTGTGTTATTGGAAGGTTTAAAAGCTTTTATATTTGTTAGTCCTTAAGTAATATGTTAACTTTATAAGTAACATCAATTTTCCTATACAAGAAATTCAAATTCACACACTGTGTTGTGTGTAATATTTAAAAACAAATAATGATTTATCGAGTTTCCCTTGAACAGTATACTAAAAGTTAAAAATTTGAGGTTCGAGTAAAGGTCAATAGGTTTATGAAAAATTAGAATGTAGTTAAATTTTTGTACTCTCTATTGATAATAATTTTATACTTAAAGAAAAAATAAATAAATATTCACACATTTAATACTGTCAGTAATTATTTTGAAAAACGTTTCTTAGTAAATGAACATATCAAAAATTAGGAAAAGAATACCATTAATTATTTGACGGATGTTAGCACTGGTTTCGTTTTAGTCAGTACAAAAATATCATTAAAAGAAACTTTCAAGTTGCAATGATAAAGAAAATTTGAATTCCAATATTTCAATTAAAATATACAAATCCAACATTCTCTCTCCTTACCTTTAAAAAAACTAGTAAAACTTTTTACTTTCACTATTTCCTTGGAAATAGCTTACATATTTACACTTGATTAAAACAATGCTAACCTACAAACAATGATGATATATGCAGAAAACCCTCTAAGCAATGTTTTATATATAAAAATAACACATTTTAGAAGATATTTGAAATTATGGATCAAATAAGTTAGATGATTGAAAAACTCAATCCTAAATAAAAAAATTACAAAATATCAACAGAATGTGGTTCATTCAATGGGAAAATTAATTTAATTTTACAACATAATTACAAAATTAAACAAGAATTGAAAATACATGAAAAGCGTAGCCATTTCTTTTGATCTCAAAGTATAAAACATTATTTCATCTGGTGAATTATATATATAAACCTTTAGTTCTTTCAATAATATTTTTTACAGTTCAAGTTTGAACTATAGGTACATAATTAATATTCATCATTACATAATACAGTAAATACTCAAGTTTCTAGTTCTTTGAACTAATAAATCATAAATCACATCATCCCATTACTCAGACATATACTATAGTCACCTCCCATAACCGTTGTCTCTGTCATTTTATACAATTACTAAGCCAGTACAAAAATATTTTACATAAACATAAAACATATTTTAATCTACCTTTGAAATTTATATACTGACCTATTTTATTTATGCCTTTAACTTTCTATATCTTTTGCTGGCAAAACAGAAGCTAGTGGATTAACCGTAGTAACAATCCTGTCGTGATTAGTGGGATAGTGTAGTAATGGTAAATGGGAGTTATTAGCTTCTTTATCTGAGGTATTTGCTTCTCTTGCAACTTCAGACTTATTAACGAGAGTAAATTCTTCTGGTGCCAAATTATCACTGCTACGTTTTGCAGAATCCCCTGTACCACTATCTTTACAGGATGATTGATCCGAAATATTATCTGGACATTGTTGAGGCTGCAATTGTAGTGTGCATGTTCTATCTGCTAATTCTGGAAGTTCTTGCATCTCTGTTTGAATTACCGCTATTTTGCGTCGAGTTTGGTAGATTATTACTACCCATATAATTGAAGTTAGAACAGCACAACAAACCACTGATATTATGATTATTCCCATCATGTTGCTTGTTTCAGTTGTATCTAATAATAAAAAATTCACATATAAGAATCAAAAACTGACAATTTAATAGAATTTAATTAAAGTATTCTGCGCGATTTTCCTACTAAAATATACTTCAACATTATAATTTAAACCAAAGATTTCCTATCGACCCTCTTGGGTTTGAAATCGGTTTACCATTAGTCGACATAAACAAAAACTTGGGAAATTTTGGGGATCGGGAAATATAAAAATCGAACCCTATCAAATAACCCTTTCGAGGCGGTTTTTTATGGGATACTTGAAAATAATATTTAGATTTTGTTGTTTGTATAAGTTAAAATTATCATATAACAGAAAATGTCAAAAAAATATCAGGTGGTTGTTGGCACAACTAAGTACTATTAATCTTTTGTTGTGGTGATGTATCATTAGTCCTATAGAAGAAATGTTTTCAATGAAATTTATTTGTTACATATATTTTACAAAATATTTTAATTATTTCGCAAAAAGTTTTAGGTATAGAGCAGTGTCCACACAATTTACACATTTACTTTGTGCGGCTTTTTGTTTTTAGCACACATTTTGCACCTTCTTCTGGTAGATGCAAAGATAGGTTTTTGAAACGCTGCCTTTTTAGATGGTCTTCCAGTTCTCAATATTCGTCGCATTGTTGCTTTTTTTATTTCCTCATCATAACTTCCGCCAACTACTGCGGAAGTCCTCAATATGTATTGAACAAGTCTACTTTACTGCAATGAAGCTCTGTTGTTAGTATACATGTAAAATATGTGCCAAAAACTGCTTTTTGTTACTTAATTGAAAAATCCATTATCAGAGCATTGAACTTTGTTTTATAAATAAAATTAATACATGGAACAACATTGATTGTATTGCGATTAATTATGGTTGGTTGTCATAGTTTTTTATAGTCCACTTGAAGATAATTGCCTAAGGTACTGGTCAGTCACTGCATGATTCACGACAATATATAGTAGCAAAAAATCTTAGTCCTAGGTCGTATCAATCTTCACAATGTGTTATATGCTTATGAAAGCAAGATTAAAAGCAATTCCTTGAACTCCTCGTTATTTGCTCAGCTATATGAGGAAAATGAAGAAGTCTTTAGTGGGTTAAATCTGTACACTGATGTTCAATGACCATCAATAGTATCTTGCTTATTAATATTTTCAACTATTTGTGAATCTGTGGGGAAGTTGCTATTAAAAATCGACTTTTAAATAAAATCTGAACAATTAACAAAGTTGATTTGACATTAATTTCCATATTTGTGAAAATTACCAAAAATGCTTGGAAACGATGTTATTTTATCATTTATCATGAGTTACTCACTTGAAAACATTACACAAAGGTTTTACTAAGAGGTTTTAGGATCTCTTAAATTTTCATTGGTTATGAAATTAATACAATACGGAAGAAGCTAATGTAATGTTGCAAGAGCAGTTGAACATCATCAGTACGAACAAGGAACTTGAGCAGAATTTCAACCAAGGCTACCAGAAGTTCTGGTTGCAGCACAAAAGTATCCTGCATTGTAAAACTGTAAAAAATTTTTTAATCGCTTTTTCACTATGATATCTAGTTGGCAGAGGTTTCAGGATTGTTCCAATAATTTTGTTTATTTACATAATTAGTTACTCATTATGGTTTTATTCTGTATATCGAAATTTTATTTCATTTGTTATTTAGTTAGTTTTATGTTTGTTTTTTAGTTTTTACAAGCTTTTGTCTAACAATTTTTTGACAATAAAGCATTTCTCTCTCTCTGTCTCACTTTCTCTTGTAAAAATTAAGAAAATATTTTAAAATCGAGATTGTAGGCTACAACTCACCAATACACACCAGATCTAGTTAGTTTGGTATAAATTCACTAGGTTCATCCATCACATTGGATTTTTTTGTCGTTATTTTGCAATTTTAATATATTTTTTTAAATAATTACTCACTCATGTTTCTTTAATTTGATTTAATAATTTTTAATTACACTTGATATTTACTAATTTTTTTTGTTATATCATTGATGAGAAAATTATATCAGTTCACTCACTTAACCACCCGCATGAAGTTTTTTGTATTTCTAGAAGAAAAAAAAACACTCAAAACAATTTATTTTGGAAAAGGAGTCCGTTACCCCAAATCAATAATTCTTTCAAATCCAATTATAGTGAGGTTAATTCACATTAAACATTGTACTTTAGAGAATAACCAAATTAAGATCTATAAAAAAATCTGGTTTGGATAAAACGTTTTGCTGGCTTAAAAATATTTAGATTGTCAATAATAACTGGAATCAAAATTATTCGTGATTCTTTTTAACACAGAAATGATTCCTGAAAAGCGAGTAAACAAATGTTTGTAGCAATCATAGCCCAGTTATATTTATTGTCTTTCATACCTCGTGAGATAGCAAACTATTCATAAAGTAATTTCAATTTTCACAAGTATTAGCAATTTTTATATATAACGAAACAGTAAAACTGTTTATCCAAGACTGTTGTATGATGTACCCAATATACTCTGGGTCTACCTTAATAATACCCATTAATCACAGCAGTGATTAATGAATCTATCAACCACAGTTATCAGATGCTTTATGACATATTCAATTTGATTTTGTACACATAAAAAAAATAATTAGAAAAGTACATGTTCTTAGACTATATTTGAGCCCGAGACCTCCATGGATCATTAACACTGAGCTGTTATCGACATGAATGTGTTTGTCGTCTATCTGTTTCTTAACGTACCGTGATGTTTGAACCAATTTATAAATTGAAGTAGCTAACCAAATAAAATGGACATAGAAAATAAAAGTGACTTTTCTTTAACACCACCAGAAACTAGAAAGCTACTGAAGTAGCCTTATCAAATTTATTGCCGGAAAAGTCAAGAATTTGGAACTGGCAACAGCGATTATTGATAACTATAAATAAATACCACCCTCTTGTAACAGTAGATACCCAATATTTATGAAACTAATACATAGATTTTTGTGTTGATTATTTTGGAGATTATTATAATTTCCGACAACTTCTATGTACTATGAACAATAATGTATGAAATATTTGTTAGAATAATAATAGTGTTTCTAACAAAAATGTTTAGTAGTCGTGGATAAAGTATGGTATTCTACTCGCGTATAATGAGTTTTTATTAACGAGGTGAAATTTACTGCCATGAGCTATAGCGAATAATATACTATCAATGAATGAATCTAGTTACAGATTAGCAAATGTTGATATGTGAAAAAAAACATTTCATTACATGAGTTATAACATCAACATTATGTATATAATTATATTTTTTAAATAATAATTATTTAATAATATATTGCAATACACTTAAGTTCACTCAATTATTCCAGAAATTTAATATTTTATACAATTTTAGGATTATAAAATTTGTCAGTACCACAATGTGAAATTGAAATTTTACTAATTAGTGACCCCTTCTTCCACTCTGGATAGAATATTCTCAAATTTCATCAGAACAGTTCCAAAACATTTTTATAAAACATTCCAGAATGTTTGATAGTCACATATTTATAAAAGAAAAGTTACGGGAGAATGATAAATAACATAACTATACAACTATTTAACATCATTACAAAATGATACGAAATGTGTAAACGATATGTTGCAAATATTGCAGCCCCTTTATAACGATATACGTACGTGTACTTTTATTTTTTTTTTATCTAAATGGACAAGCAAACACATAATGTTGTACACAGAGTCACTGTTTCAATTTTAAAAATGAAAACTGTACTGTAGTAAACTTATCAAATATTAGCAACAGTATTTTAATAAGATTGATGAACTAGTTACCTGAAAAGATACAGAAACAGAGATCTACTGTAACAGAATGGAATTACTAATGCCTGAAAACTATTTACTTTTCAAGTACTAAGACAGATGGTAATAGTGGTAATTAAAGCTTGCACGAAACTACTGCTCAGGTATGCATTTTAAACAGACTTAAGCAAAAACAGCGGTACTTCAAAGATTTTTACTACTTACATGTTATAATAAATACTAAATAATAAATAAATAATAAATAGATTTTTATTATTTTGTTAGTGAGTACAACGAATTAGTCATTTCTAATCAGAAATTTGCTTGAGGACTTCTTTGTATAATTCTATTACTCCATATTCATTTGTAAGCAATGAAGTCATGAACTTTCTATTATATATATATATATATATATATATATATATATATATATATATATATATATATATATATATATATATATATATATATATATATATAATATATTTATAATATATTTTATTGTTTATAAAATGACCAAGATTTATTATTTTCCATTTCCAAACAAACATTAGAAAACCAAATCAAAAAGTTAGCCCTTTAAAACATTTTGATCTCGTATAATGGTGTTGATCAATACTTTCTGAAAAATTGTAAAAGTAAACAAAAATCTATGCAATTTGGAATATTCATATCACACTAATTGAGTACCATTAATTAGCCTAACCCATGTCGAAAGTTAAATTATGTATTGTATGTAAATAAAACAGACAATGCAAGTCCAGAGGAGTTAGTCAAAGTCAAAAAACCAACTTAACATCAACTTTTCTCCATAAAGAATATGATTTCCATAATCGAAAATATAATTTTCTTTAAATTTTTACTTCTTAGACCTTTTTATATGTTTTTCGTATAGATTTATCTTGATTTTAGATCTTTTTTTATAAAAAGTTTGTTCAAAATAATTATGCAAGTTGTCAGTGTTAAGTAAAATTTTGATAAAGATAGCAACAAGTCGAAACATCAAATTTTTATCTATCTTTAAAATCACATTTTGATTAACTCAATTAATTTTATCCTAATCATGCCCAAAATTTCTTTCGTTTGGCACATCTACATCTATACAGGAATTAAATGCAACAAACCTGAGCTTACTACAGACTTCCTATGACAGACGGACAAAACATTGAAAATTTGTTTATTTAGCATATTGCTAGTTTAATCAAAATAATCAAATGAAATTAATAGCAAACGGAAATATAGAGAAAATGTTCCTAAAAGAGTTGTGTTTTCCAATTTTTAAAATTCAAAATGGCGGTTGCGTAAATTGACTTTATATAAAATTTTTCAATTACTGTTCATTTCAATAACATTAATAATTTTGAGATGCGGTTTGCTCCAATCGACAGAGTAAGAGTTGTAGTTTAAAAGACAATATTAACAAACTTTTTACAATTTCATTTGCCTATTTTTGGACGCTGACCTAGAAAATTCTTTTTTAGTTTTTTTCAAGATTTTCCGTTTTAGAATTGATGTTACCTTCCGTTATGAATTATAAAAAGACAGGGTTTCAAACGAGTTAACGATAGTCAAAATCCGGTCGGTACTGACAGGATACTAAAAAGAATTTTGAGTTCATAATTGATTCTTTATTATTAATTAATGTTGTCCTTGTCATAGCACCATTAAATATGTATGAAAAGGGCGGTTATTCTTAGCGGGAAAAGAAACTCTAGGGCGACAGCGGTACGGCGTCATGGTGGGAGAAGCGACGCGTTCAATAACCTAAAGAATCAATCATAAACTCAAAATTCTTTATAATTTTTATCAGTACCTAGCGAAATTTGACTAAAGAACGTCTTGAAAATTTTTTTTACAAATTTTGTGGTTTTTTAAGGCCCTGCTTTTTATAATTTATAAAGGACGGTAACATCAATTTTTTAATGGATAATCTTGATAAAAACTAGAAAAAAAATTATATTTGTTCAAGCAAAAAAAATATGTGAATGAAATTCTTAAATTTTGTTCATTATTGTCCAATCAAAATACAACTTTTATTCTGTCGATTACAGCAAAAATTTTTGTAAAATTGAAAGTTGAAAACATATTTTTTTAATCTACTTATATAATATTATAGGGCATTTCCTACAATTTTAATGTCTACAATATTTTTGTGAGCAAAAATAATTTATTATTTCATATCACTTGATTATCGAGTGCGTTAAGCTATACTTGCAAATCGCATCACAAACTTCAGCAGAAGTAGATGATGGTTTCCTAACTTCCCTAGATCATAGAAGGAAACACTAGTTTTGTGCAAGAAAGTACTTAGGTCCATATTAACTGAGTTACTCATTGTTCAGTAGTAGTTGGATAATACCACAGTCACAGAGTCACAACAGGAACACATACCCGCTTTAGGTAATCAAAATTGAAGATAAATATTTGGAGTTCCTTGGCAGTCCATTATTTTTGCTCTTAAGTTCATATTTGGTTACATTGAGCATTTTGTGTTATGTTATACAACAGATAAAAAGATTGTATTGTTTGGATCTACCAAATCCTTTAAAACTGATTTGTTCATGGAAAAAATACTTACTTGGTTTTACAACAATCCTACTTCTTCCACTTTCTTCACCTATTGAATTATTCAATCGACATTCATAATTCCCTGAATCTGTTTGAACCGAGTCGACAATAATAACCATTTGGTTTTCATGAATGAAAAAATGTCTTTCTGTTGGAATGATTAACTCTCCATCCTTCAACCAAGTTATAGTAGGTTTTGGTATACCTTCCGCAAGACATTGTAGCACAACATGTTCACCTATAAGTTAAAATATATTGGACTCATTTAAAACGTGAAATGAATTAAATATATATAGAGGTAATTTCCCAAATCGAATAATGTTAGGTGGCAAATAAAATAGAATTATTTTTATGTTCTCAAATTTCTGTCTATTTGAAAACATTTTATATTTTTGTGTTTTTCTAGAACCAATAAATTCGAAGTAAAAACATATAGATCTACATGTTGCACTTTGGATTATGAAATGATTTCAAAATAAACAGGCATTTTAAATAATATTTTTATTTTATATTACTAAATTCCAAAAAAAGATTTAATACCAAATAAGTTAAGGGTTGCTAATTTCGCAGGACTGCTGAAAATGTACTTGGGGTTATGCCTTTGCGATTGCACGAAATCTATAAAATTTCAAGTTTCTATACTTGTATATTTGTTGTGATTAGGGTGTTATGTACACTACGAACCAAAGGGTCTATTGTAACCCCTTTTCTTACAAAGGTACTGGGGATACTCAGCGTTTACAGCTAATTTATTAATCCAACTCTTTTAAGAAAGTGGGATGTGGAGTGAGTCTGCCAGAGATCTTTATTTTCTATTTCATACGCTTCCAAGTATAATGATCTGGAATATTCTAGTCTCTCACACTTCAAAAGAATGTTGATAGAGATTTCATCCTCTATATAACAGAATCTGCTAGCATCTTTAGTTATCATTTGAGACAGGAATGTCCCGATAAGACTCCTGTTGTTCTATATTTACTTGTTGATAAAAGAATACCTCAATTTCACTTATCACCTTGTATAAATGATATTTCTAAACAAGGTGTGCTAAGGAAATTTTGTAATAGGAGAGACCCATGGGCAATCCCCTCCTGAATTTTGTAACACATTTTTATTGTTATTCTATGGAGATATTTCTTTGGCAGACAAAGTCAACAATTTCTGCGATTAGGCAAAAATATTAGAGTTCTTTTATTAGAAATATAATAATCTATCATGTAACCCAACATTTGTTTGTGGTTTCTTAACAGATGTTCATAGTTTCTTCCATTGTTATGGATTTTTTAACCACGTTATGGTGTTTCATAAATTATATTTAAGCTACTGGAAAAGAAGGCACGAGAACATGGCCTAGTGATCAACGAGAGAAAAACAAAATACATGGTAATAAAAGACAATGAGAAAACAGATATTACTATAAATTGCAATGGAAATAATTGTTAAGAATAGAAAAAGAGGAACAAATCGAACATTTGGGAGTTACTATCACAAATAAAGGGGATAAAAATGGGAAATATGAAAAATAATAGAAAAAGGCAGTAAAGCAGCAGGAATGATATCAAAAATGTTAAAATCAAAAGATGTATCCCGAACAGCTTAACATAAGAATGTACCAAACAATAATAAGATTATGAGTTACTAACACAAGTGAAACCGGTAGAATGAACAAAAATAGCAAAAGAAACTAAAAATATGGAAATGTAAAATGCTTGGAAAGATTTACTGAGGCATTAAAGAATATGGAGTATACAGAAAAGCAAACAAATAACAGTCAGAATTGTATAAGCACCCCATAAAATCAAAGCACAGACAAGATAGATGGGTCATATAGGAAAATGACAGAAGAGAGATAGGTTAAACGAGTACTAAAATGTGGAAAAGGTGGGAAAAAAGAGAAAGACCAAGGATAAACTGGTTGAGGCAAATAACAGAAAAAATAGAAAGAAATAGTGAGATATACAACAAGATAGATGGGTCATATAGGAAAATGACAGAAGAGAGATAGGTTAAACGAGTACTAAAATGTGGAAAAGGTGGGAAAAAAGAGAGACCAAGGATAAACTGGTTGAGGCAAATAACAGAAAAAATAGAAAGAAATAGTGATATATACAGTCTTCCATCTTAGGTAAGAAACTTGCAGAAATAACTTAGGTGCTACTTTTTTACATTATAAATAAATGAGAACTTTTTAATGATAGTATATGAACAACACATAAATAAACATTATAAGAAACTGTGTTTTTATGTTGTTTTATATTATTTAAATAATTTCTCATTTCATTTCATTTTATGAATGATGTGCTGCAACTTAATTTTTAAAAGATCTTTCTAATAATGAGAGCATTAATGAAGGATGATAATGAAAGATTTGATTATTGAAGATTGTTTTATTTCATTTTTTTTATTATTGAATTATCCTATAAGAAAAATCAAATGATCTATTTGTCCTCACATACTATAATCTAAAACATAAGCATCATTGATAGATATTCAGCCACAATAAAAACCGAAATAAAGCTATAATCTACTTACCAGCAGATACTTCCTTATCCACCATTTTCTTAATGAAAGATGGTTTAATTTCAACTGTTAAAGTAGCATTAGCATACACAATTCCTGCAGCATTGTGAGCTGTACAACTATATGTACCCATGTCGATAGGTTTAGCATTTATAATGAAAAATACATCATCCAATGGCATCACCTGCATTCTACGTTCCCTGGCAGCTGGAAAATCATTTCCACCATCTTTGTGCCATGCTATTTCAGGCAGAGGTTCTCCATTTGCTCCACATTCCCACTTCACAGTCTCTCCAGCTCGAACTGTCACATTTTTCGGTACTTTTTTGAAAGTAGGGTATACCAGTACAGATATTGCAGACTTTTGAGAGTAGGTAGTACCAAAACTATTAGAAACAACACATTGATACTTTCCAGCATGATTGTGGTCAATGTTGGTTAGGTAAAGATGGGATGTTGTCTCTGTAGATTTTCCATCAGAATATAGTCTAGATTTAACTTCAATATTTGGATTGAAAATTTCAACATTATCTTTTCGCCATACAAATGTCATTGCACCCGAAGAACTTGACACTGCTTTACATTTCAAGGTTATGTTTTCTCCTTTTAAAGCCATTATAGCTACTTCTGGCTCTTCTATTAACCGAGGTTTTGGCAGCTCATCTGAAACAATGACATTTATAACATTTTCCTAATTATATTAATCAACATGAATATCAAAATAAAAATCCATTTCCAACCACAATAATTAATTTTTATTATAAGTAGTAAAATAAGTAGCAACATTCAATTAAATTATTCATAGTTACATTGAAATTTTAAAAAAATAGTTTTATTTCTATGTAAATCATTTCTAAAAATTATCTTTTTCTTTTATTTGAGTGTTTCAAGAATTTTTGAAGTTCTTTAATGGAATGCTTGTTTTTTGATGGTCTCATGGTTTGTTATTGCAGTTTTATTTATCATATTGATAACTTTTTAATCTATTTTCCAAATATTGAGATGTCTGTCCTATGTAAACAGTCACAAAGTCATTAAAAGATACCCGATACACAATATTATTTCTTTTGTTTTTAGGTGTTTTAGATTTCATTTCAGGAAAATATTTTGATGTGTTATATCGTTTATGACTTGTTCTAATATTATATTTATTAAAATAATTTGCTAATTGTTATGGAAGTCCTTGAACATACTGTAAGGCAATGTGTAAACTGTTGTTTCTTAATTGATTATAGTATTTGTTTATCCTTCTTTTAAATATGTGATTTATTATTTTCTCAGGATTATTATTTTCTCTTTATCCAGCTTTTGTTTTTGTAATAGCTAAATCTAAATTCAGGATCTGATATTTGGATAGATCTATCAGCCAAATTAATAATTACTGATCTCTTTTGTGACATAGGATGTCATGAATTGCAGTTTTAATATCTCGAGGACCAAGTTGGTTTTGTATACCATTCTATTTTAATTTCATATAATGTAACATTAAAAAAATTTATTTTATTATTATGTTCAATCTCAAGTGTGAATTGAGTGTTTAATGATAAGAATTAAATTTTTTTCCTATATTTTCAATTTCATTTTTCGGTACAGCAGTAATGCACTCATCTACATAATAGAAAAATGATGGAATATTTATGTTAAGTTTGCTTGAGACAGTTTCCTCAAGACCTTCTATTACTGATTGTGCTATAACACTCGATATGGATTTTTCTCATAGCCCAACCATCAATCTGTTCATATACTTCATTCTCAAATGATCTATGTAGTATGCTTTGTAAGTGTAATATATCAAGTTCAATAGACTTGATATATTTGTTTTGATGTATGTCAGTGTTTTTTGTCCAATTTTTTATCAATATAAGTTTAATACGAATATTTTTATATAAAGAAACTACGTCTAAAGAGATAAATACATATTCATCAAAAATTTGGATATTTTTGATTTATCTTTGAAATCCAATGTGGTTTTGATAAAGTATTTATTTGTTATAAAATAAACTGTTCCTTAAAATATTTTTCAAATAATTAGATTGTTATTTCGATATTTGATATATTATTAAGTCGAAACGTCAAGATTTTATCTGTTTTTTAACCTAATTTTCAATTAAAGGAGACCTAAAATCGAGATAATTTATCAAAAAAAAATATATAAAAAAGGTTTGAAAAGAAAAAAAATTGAAGATATACCACATGTTAAATTTCTAGTGACTTCTAGTAGGGACTGTCCTCTCAACCAATCAGGATAAAGACAAATAGTGGCTTCAACTTTCATTTGCTTCAAATTGAGCCAATCCATAAACCACTTCAATGTACAATCACAGAAGAGGCTAGTAGTATTTAACATCAACTCCTAAAAATTGGAAACATATTTGAGCAAGGGTGACTTGTTAATAATAAGTTCTTAATAATAATTTCAGAACAAGTTGGGAAATTATATAATTTCACAGCACATTGATATTGTATTGCTACAAAGTACATTTTTTTTTATTATAAATAACTTCGGGTCGTATACAGAGTGATAAACTAATCCCCTTATATAAATCTGAGAGTACTTTTACAAAAAAGTAGAAAAACACATGAAAATCATGTAGATAGGGAAATATTTTTGACCATATCTACTGATTATATCTTGCCCCTCCACCATATGATCTCACCAGTCATTTTTATAAACACTGTGTACATTATTTCATTTTTCGATTCTCCCACAAAAACATTCCAAAAATGTGTAATTACTTTACCTAAAGTGAAGTAATTGTTTGGAAATTATGGATAATTTCAGTTTCATGTTTGTACACTTTCCCAAATCTACTCAATGTTTCGATTTCAGCAAAAACAGTGAATGAAAACTGAGGTTTGACGTTTTATAATGTAATATAAAATGGGTAGGTTAGTTTATCTATGAATGGTCACTCATACTTAATACATCAACTGTGAATATGGTATATATTTTGCCCATAGAAAATCAAGAGTCACAACTAATCAATGCTGCTTATCTTAGGAGTTTTCAGAAACAAAATTAGTTACCTTTTAAAACCATCAATAACAAGGAGAATATAGAAGTAACCATTATAAGACAACTTTAGAAACAAGAACATCAACCAATATCACAAATTCCCAGTGCAGCCTTTTTCTCTCAACGTTTTCAAAATTTTATATAAACACAAGTTCCATCCTTACAAAAATAATGTTAATCCAGACATATTTTATAATATTATGTGCCTCTCTAAAAAACGTTCGTTGAAACTAAATAATGTAGTAAACACTGGTCAAAAAATGACTCACATGTAGTTTATGAGTTTCAGGCTCTAACATTTAAATAGTTTTATACAATTACTCACAGATGCTGTTTATTCTAAAATAACACCACGAATTTCAGAAGTTTTGTTGTCATTTTAACAAAATTAGGCACTACATTCTCAAGCTACAGTAATTTTTTAACATAAGCGGACTTGTCAAAATGGTCATCTAAATAACTCAGATTACCCCTGCTGAACTACTTTATGGAGATATATTAAAACTAAAATGTCACTCAGTTGAAATTGAAATATGAATTATATCAGTGTCTTAATATGGAATGTTGACAAATAAACCAAGACATATGTGCAAAAACTTTTAAAGCTTTATTATATAGTTTTGTATGGAAACCAAAAGAAATTCGAACATCTTGTGAAAAACAAACTTTATATTTTAGATATTGTAAATTTTTGCAATCTTCTTTTGTAAAAGAATCTAGAAATTTGTTCCTCAGATTAATATAGGGTGGATAGTGCTTCCTCTTATTATGTAACCTTTTGGATATTAGACTAAGTATTACATATTCTTACCTTAAGAAGTGGTAGCTCGGCAAATGTATTATTCTGAATGGAACTTATATTGTTGTTAGATAAATCAAGATATGTGACATTTTTTAAACCAACAAATGCATCTGCATTTATTGATTTAATATAATTACCCGCTAGATTGAATTTTATCAACGAATTTAGCCCCTTAAATATTCCATTAGCATCTTCTACAGTCCAAAAAATTTTATTGTTACTTAGGTTTCTAAAATAATTATGAAACATTCAATTAAATTTTAGATACTAAATAAAAACTGGTTTTTATGAATATTTCAGCAACAAAAACAAGTAGGTATAATTTATACTCACAGAGTTTTCAACTTTGGCAAATGAATAAATGCTTTGTCTGTAATTACAGCTATTTGATTGTTATTAAGTAAAAGTTTTTGAAGGTTACCAAGATTTTTGAAAGTCTCAGATTCTATGGATGTCAGATTATTAAAAGACAAATCACTGGAACAAGAAGTATATTATAAAATTTATATTAAAAACAATATTTGAATACTCACAGTATCTCCAAAGTCTTACAAAATTCCCATGAATCTTGTTCAATTTTTTCAATGAAATTATGACTTATGGATAATGCCCTCAATGCTTCTAATCCATATAACCAGCTTTTAGAAATAATTTTTAATGAATTGAAATCCAGTAATCTACGATATTGAAAGTCTATGATTTTCTAATACAGAAATAGAATTGAAATATAAAAAATTACATAAAACAATATGTATACATTGGCATGTACAAATAATACCCACAATTTGTCAATTTTGGTTAGTCCATAAAATGATCCATCTTTCAGTTCCATTATACGGTTTCTTTTCAATTTCAATGTACTCAAATTTCCTAAACACTTGAAATTTAAAGCCTCTATAACTTGGATTTGGTTACGATTTAATTCCCTGTAACAAAAAATTGTACTCATATGATTAATTTATATATAAAAATGGGAAATATGGGAAAATGAAGAAACATATGTAAATATTTATATATACATTGTGCGGAATGAATATATATTAAATAGAGAGCACATATCTAAGCGTTTACGTAGTGGGATTGTGGCAAAATTAAAAACCAAAGTGTACTTTGTACTTATGTATTCATCGTTTGGGAATTAATCAGTTAAGACCTGCGTTTTAAATTTCGTCGTTTATTTTTACAAACATTAAATACATCAGTTTCAAAAATCAATTTTTAAATCTGAATATTTATTTTTGAAATCTATATATATATATATATATATATATATATATATATAAATGTTTTTGATTTTAGGTCTCTTCTGTTTTAAAATTAGTTTATTTTTTGATAATTTTTAAAAAAATGATAAATTTTTACGTTTCGACTTTTCTTTAAGTCTTTATCAAAATATGATATTGACACTGACAATTTGCTTATTTATATTGATTTATAGATCACCTTCATCATGAATAGCAAAATAAAGATGAAATCAACATAGAACTTTGTTCTAATAAGAAAAATTAATTTTTCCTTGGTCCTTATATATCAAATATATAGTAGTAATCAATTAAATTATTTGTAGTTTTATTAGAAGTTACAAAATAGAGCTATAAATTATTTAGATCTTCTCTTCTCTCATTTATCGTATTGATAACCTCTTAGTCTATTTTCTAAATACTGAGAGGTTTGCTCTATGTAGACAGCGTCACAATTAGTACAAGGCACATGATATATAATATTGCTTCTTTTGTTTTTTAGTGTTTTAGATTTTAATTAAGTGAAATATTTGGATAATGTATTATGTCCTTTATGACTTATACTAATATCATATTTATTGAAATAATTTGATAATTATTGGGAAAGTCCTTGTACATATGGTAAGGAAAAATGTTTTATTTTATTTTATTTCAATAAATATGATATTAAAAAATAGAACTGCATTAACGAACCATGAATTATCAAAAAGACATAAATTCAATTATAAAGATTCAAAAATTCTTGAAATGGAATCTACTACAGGAAAAAGGGAATTTTTAGAAATGGTTCACAATCATAAGAACAAAAAAGCTATAAATGATAAATAAGATCTAAATAATTTAAGTAAAATTTATAGCTCTATTTTGTAACTTCTAATAAAACTACTGATTACTACTATATATTTGATATATAGGGACCAAGGAAAAATTAATTTTTCTTATTAGAACAAAGTTGATTTCATCTTTATTTTGATATTCATGATGAAGGTGATCTATAAATCAATATAAATAACCAAATTGTCAGTATCAATATTATATTTTGTTTTGATAAAGACTTAAAATAAGTTAAAATGTCAAAATTTATCTTTCTTTTTAAAAAAAACTAATTTTAAAACAGAAGAGACTTAAAATCAAGAACATTTAGATGCATTAATATATTAAAAGTTCTAATAAATAAGAAATTAAAGAAATTTATATATATATATATATATATATATATATATATATATATATATATACAGTGCTTTTCAGATAAAAGTATCCACCTTTAATAACTTTTGTAATACTGGTATTTAGAAAAAATCCAAAAACACGTCAATTTATGTTGGAAGGGGCAAGCATTATGGCTTATTTAAACTTACTGGAAAAGCCACCCCCTCACCCCTAGCAGCATCCCCTTTATTTTTTTAAATTACTTTTCATATTTTTTATGTAAAATTTGGATACTCCTCTTTGAGCTGATTTCAAAAATGTATAATACTTGTAGGTTAAAGTGGTTAGTTTATGAGATAAACAATTTTTCTTTTAAGAGCACAAATTTTACTTATTATTTACTTTCACCTTATTTGCCTGTACTAAAATGGGTTGTACAACAGTTCAAACTCTTTAATCTTTTTAACTATGCTATTTATTCTACTTAAAAAATCCAAACAACAAAAAACTCTACTTTTTATTAAAGTTTGACATTGTCAACTAGAATTTGTAGTCACTATTGATAGTGTAATTTGATACATTATTTATTTTGTTTCTCTGAAATGGTTTACTCTTTGCAAGAAAGAATTGAAATTGTAGGTTTATACTACCAAAATAATAATTGTGCAAGAGCTGCTGCTAGAATATTTAACGAATTACATGACGGAAGACATGCAACTCATAAGTATGTAATTCAACTGATGGAGAAATTTACCACAACAGGGTCTGTTTGCAATAAAGTGCATAAGCGAGAGGGACTCGTAAATAACGAAGCAATCCAAGTGGCAATTTTAGGGCAAGTCAGCTTAGAGGCTCAACAACCCCAATCGTTGTCAACAATAAGTAGAGCGATCGGTGTTTCATCTTCTACAGTTTTCCGAGTTCTACATAAATTCAAGTACCACCCATACAAAGTTAAGTTGGTGCACGAGTCGAATGAAGATGATTTTGATCGTCGTCTAGAGTTTTGCGAATCAATGACGCAAATTATCAATAACAATCCACAATTGTTAAACAATATTTGCTTTTCTGATGAATGCTCATGGTCATTAAATGGCTTAGTAAGTAGGCATAATTGTAGATATTGGGCTGAAAGTGATCCACATATTATGCGTGAATTCCATACACAACATCCCCAAAAGTTAAACGTTTGGTGTGGTATCCTAGGTGACCACATTGTTGGACCTTTCTTCATCAACGGAAATTTAAATGGTGAATCATATCTTGAGTTACTCAGGGAAGGGGTTGACCCACGTATTACAACAATAATAGAAAATGATGATAACCTTTCCGAAGATTTACTGGTATTTCAACAAGACGGAGCTCCCCCACACTATGCTATGCCTGTCCGACAATTTTTAAACGAAACATTCCCCGCTCGTTGGATAGGTAGAAGGGGGCAGATGATGGAGTGGCCACCTAGGTCACCGGATTTAACACCCCTAGACTTCTTTTTATGGGGGTATTTAAAAACAAAAGTTTATGCTACCCAACCAAAATCTCTGGATGATTTACGAGAGAGGATAGGAAATGAATGTCGACAATTAAATCCAGCCGTATTAAGCAATGTCAGAGAGGCATTTCAAAATAGATTATACCATTGTATGGAAGTGAATGGTACTCATTTTGAACACTTATTGTAACTTCATAATAAATAGCACAGTTAAAAAGATTAAAGAGTTTGAACTGTTGTACAACCCATTTTAGTACAGGCAAATAAGGTGAAAGTAAATAATAAGTAAAATTTGTGATCTTAAAAGAAAAATTGTTTATCTCATAAACTAACCACTTCAACCTACAAGTATTATACATTTTTGAAATCAGCTCAAAGAGGAGTATCCAAATTTTACATAAAAAATATGAAAAGTAATTTAAAAAAATAAAGGGGATGCTGCTAGGGGTGAGGGGGTGGCTTTTCCAGTAAGTTTAAATAAGCCATAATGCTTGCCCCTTCCAACATAAATTGACGTGTTTTTGGATTTTTTCTAAATACCAGTATTACAAAAGTTATTAAAGGTGGATACTTTTATCTGAAAAGCACTGTATATATAATTTTAAACAATGACAGTTTTTATTATCATAATAACAAGGATTGAATATACAAATTAAATTGATATATCTATATTATGTTACCTACTTTATCTTTTATTATATGATTATGGCTTATTTATAGATATATTCAATACCTCTAATACTATTAAAAATAATAAATATGAAAATACATGTAATCATATTGTCATGGTAGTACTGTCTGAGTAGAAAATTTTACTCTTACTCAACAGAGCCCAAACTCTTTTCTTGAAAAAAAAATTTCAGTTTGTTTTCATTATTAGAATTGATTGTATATTTTGATTAATATCCACTGGAAAAAACTAATTCCTGAACTGTTACAATTCATTTAACTACACAAAAAGCTTTTGATTCTCTGATATACTGGCAACTGACATATTTCTGTAAAGAACTCAAAATGAATAACCAACATAGATGCTTTAAAAAATGTGAATAATTACAAATTTAGTACTTTTCAAGAAAAGGATAGTGAATGGGAAAACAGAGATACTGGAGATATCTACATGATTTAATTCCTCTAACTGTGATGTAGAATTGGATGGTATTATGCAAAAAGGAGTTAACCCACAAAACATAAAAAAATTAGTTATCCTACTCTGATGGTAAAATATGTTGCTTTCTACATTAAGCAAAAATGATTTAAGCCCTATCAGCATTTCACTAATACAGATAACATTTTAACCCACAATCCTTGAATCTTCAATATACCATTAAGTAAAAAACACCACTGAGTGAAGCTGCAAAACACTCATCCAACAGTTTGATGTTTGTAAGCTATTTTGCAACACTCAACCAAATGTATCCACCTACATACCCACTAGGGGCTGGCAAAACGATTCGTTTAAGTGAACGATTCAGTTTCGATCCACTCCTCAAAATGAATTGAACTATTTACTGAAAACATTGAACGTTTATTGTTTATAATTTATAAGGTAATAATTTAAAATATTGAGAAAAAATTAAACTAAATCACCATTATCAAAAGAAGGCGGGGGGATTTGTTGCAAACACGAGATCCAAGAGTCGATCGGTAGAATCGATGAATTTATTCTGTTCTTTTTCTAGAATCGTTTACAAGAAAAGTTCAAAGGAATTGGTTCTCGATTCATCTGTCCAATCAATCAAGCAGAAGGGAGAGGGTTTGTTGTGTTGTTGTGATTGTTACAAGTGATTTTGAACCAACTTCAAAGTGAAAATAATCGTCTGAGTCTGAATATTGTTAATAAAGGTAAGCCAACAAATAATTGATTACTGTACTTTTTGAGTTGTATGAACTTTTCAAAACCTAACAATTATTTTTCAAGGTGATTTTTTGATTTGATCAGTCTTTTCACAGGATTTACTATCAAGTTAAAATTACGTTTAAGGTTGAAATGTTCATGATTAACCCCAAGATTGTGTGTATGGAATGATTTATGTGGTTTAAATGCCTATCGTTAAATTTTATACGCGTGGAATGTAGTCTATATGAGTTAATCACGTGGGTTGAATGGTTACTGCTAAATTACCAATATGTATTTCATACAAAAAAATAGGAAAATCTTGGAGGCTTAAATGTTTATTGCTAATTTGTTTACATTGTACAATGTGGAATATTTTGATGTATCCTGTGGAATAAATGCTTATTGCTAAAATTTATACAAGCAGTACACAGGCTCTGTAACAGATAGCTGTGTGAGTTAAATGGTTATTGCTAAATATTCAATATGAATCTTAGGCAAAAAAAGTCAAATTTGAGGATTTTTAATTTTTTATATTGTCTACTATTTTAGCCCATTATTATTTCTATATATTTATTTTCAGATGCTGTCAAGAGGAAAAGTTTTAGTCAACCTGGCGCTCGAGAAACAAAACAAAACTAAAGTCTTGGAGAATGGAGCCGGTGATGACGTGAAAATCGAAATGGACAAAGTTATTGACGATGGTTGTGAAAATTTTAGAATAGAAGAAGAAAAAGCCCTCAACCATAATGAAACAGAAAAAGATGGAGAGTTCATGTTAATAGAAAAAGGAATACAAGATGAACTGGTTGAATGGCCACAGTATAAAGAAGACTCAGACATAGAATCCCTTGTCCCACTGTTTTCTGAATCTGGTAGTGAATATCTTCCCTCTGGATCAGACACAACAACTAATGATGACGAAATGCCAAATCATGAGGGCACGCTACTTCAAGAAGCCGATGGAAGACCAGACTATAACCCAAATGATGAAGGAAATGAGGAAATAATTGCTGAAGTAACAAAAGGAAGAAAAAAACGTGGGCGGAAAAGAAAATTTCAGAATCAAGAGATCAAGAGATGAGAGAAAAAGAAAGTGCAATATTAATGAAGAATACATTAATTCTAAAGGACGGACTGTTGCTCCAAAACAGTTCCAAGAACATTTTTATTGTGCTTGTAAAAGGAAATGCACTGAAACTATTGATAAAGAGAGTCGAAAGAAACTTTTCACCCAATTCTGGTCAATAGGAACTTTTGCTGGGAGATGCGCAATGATTAACATGTGTGTTAAAGAAATCAAAATGAAAAGATGTTATACAAAAAATGTTAACTCCAAACGAAAGAATACCCATAAATACTACTGGGAAGGCAAAGAGATGTGCAAAACAACATTTCTGAAAACACTAAAAATCAATCAGAGGAGAATTGATATAGCTTTGAAGAAAAGGGGAGAAGATATGATAGAAGACCTAAGGGGATCAAAAAGTGGAGGATTAAACAAAATTCCTGATAATAAAATGAAGAAAGTTATGGATCATATTGATTCATTTCCAAGGTACATATCTCATTACTGCAGACGTGATACACAATCACATTATCTGGGTGCTGAACTGAACTTACAAAAAATGTACAACTTGTATGAGAACACGATGAAAGAGAATGAGCTTCCAGTAAGTTTTTCTACCTACAAAAAACATTTCTATGTCAATTTCAATTTACGTTTCCAGAAACCTAAAAAGGACACCTGTTTGAAGTGTGATAAGTTCACCGCACAAATTAAAGGCCTTACAGGCGAGGTGGCGGATTCCCTAAGAGAAGAGCATTCCAATCTACTCAAAAAGCAGAGGCTTTGAGGGATCAAATGAAAAAAGATCTTGAATCTGCTAAAGAGAACCCTGAACTGGAAACTTTAACATTTGATCTGAAAAAAACCCATCCAGTACCTAAACTGCCAACTGGTATTGTGTATTATAAACGGCAATTAAATTTCTACAACCTTGGCATCCACGTTGGTAGCACAGGAAAGGGTATCTTCAATGTTTGGCTTGAAAATGAAGCTGGGAGAGGAACCCAAGAGGTGGGATCTTGTCTAAGAAAATATATAATAGAACATGTCAATCCACCTGTCAATCACTTGATTCTATGGTCCGATTCATGCGGTGGTCAAAACCGCAGTATAAACCTAGCACTATTAATGATGCACACATTGCATAACCATCCTTCTCTTGAATCCATCACTCTAAGATTCTTGCTTTCGGCCTAACGATTCAGAGTTTGGAGATGTTGAGCTCTCTTTAAAAATCCAACAGCGCCTACACCTAGACTACATTAATGTTATGAAGGAGTGTAGGAGGAAAAATAAATTTGTTGTTAACAAAATAGAAAGACAAGAAATGGTTTCAATTCACAATTTATTGGAAAATACTACAAACAGAAAATTTGATTCAAACAAAGATAAAGTGAGTTGGCTGAAGACCCATGAGATCAAAATTTTGAAAAGTGAGCCCTTCAAGCTCTACATGAAAACTAACACAACAGAAGGAAACGTGCAGATAATAGATATAGAAAAAAAGAAGAAAGGTCGACAACACAAGTCCTTTAAAGATATACAGTTGGATTCCTTATGGCCAACGGGTAAACCACTGTCAAAAGAAAAGATCAAAGACCTCAAAGAAATTTTGAAGCTAGTACCACAAGAATTAAAATATTTTTATAATTTCTTGAGAACTGCTCAACAGGGGGAATTTTCAGATGATGTTGACGGTTTTGGAGTTTCAAATGTGGACTTTGACATTGATGAAGATGAGGATTAATATCTTTTAAACAATTTTAATTATTTCTGAAAGACTGATTTTTTTGTACAGCATTTTTTTATCAATAAAACACATGATTCATCATTAATAATGTGGGTTACCTTATTTTTTTAACCCTCCATTCCTTAATAACCTTTTAAGCAAAAAGCATTCATCCAACATTTTTATTTTTTTTATACAGAAACACTTGAAATTTTTTATTGAAAAACACATGAGAAAATAAGTTTAAATATTGCATTCATGGTAACATATCATTGGTATATTGATATAGAGCTCATGACTTGCCAGAGTTTGTTGACTTTAAAGCCCATTATCTGAAAATCAGGTTTTTGTGGGTTGAGTCGTTTTTGCATAACACCATCCAATTATTAGGGAAATTGGCGTTAATTTACTTGTTTCATATGTATGGATATATTAGAACTTTTGTCTATATACTGGTTATTAATTATTATATGAGGTGTAATCAATAAGTACAATGAATTTTTTTACATTAAATCAATCTCTTTCAAATAATGATCTCCACTATCAACACACTTATACCAACATTGTATACACGAATGAAAACATTTCAGGAAAACTTTCTTACTAATGGCCTTCATTTGCTCTGTTGTGGTCTTCTCAATATCAGGAATGGTGCCTAAATGTTTCCCTTTTAGTTGCATTGTGATAAGTCAAATGTAAAAAGACAGGAAAGCTTAAGCTCGCAAATCAAAAGCAGCATAAGATCTTGTCATCATAAAGAAGAAAGCTGGCACATTTTTCTTTGTAAAATTAAAAAATTACAGTTGGGTGAAGCTCTGATCTAACTATGCTCTCATAATTGAAGAGAATAATGGCCATTACCTGTCACGATGAGTTTCATTATAATTCCAATTGATATTAAAAATTAAATCTAATTTTGAAAGTTGCTGTTTACTAAAATCATGCTTTACAAAAATTTTATTTTGGCATTTCCTCTTATAGATTTATATAATGTGTAGAAAGTAAATTCGAATGGATATGGTATTAATGAAAACTCTTCAGTAAATTAGAGCTAAAGACGAATATAAGTATTTCATGTTTTTTTGTTTTATAATGATTTTTAACCACTTCCAATATATTATAAAAATTGTATTTATAAAATAATAAAACATTGGAATTGGAGCTGTGATGATCTTATCAGCAATTAAACTATTTACAAAAACCAATTATCTTGCAGATTAGGCTCAATAATGGAATAGGATTTAATAGAAGGCTTTAAAAGAATACCATGACTTGAAACTAATACCTTTTAAAGAGACAGAACATACTAGTTTACCTAAATATACCTATAAATAAGCTTTTTACCCTTGTATGTGTAAGTCTATTAAAATAATTCCTTGAAAACCATTATACACAAGGTTATTAAAGTGTTATTTATTCATAAATAGGTAATATGATAAAGTTATGATAAATGTGCTATATCTCAAACACCTTTCTAATTAAATATTTTAGGCAGTCATTCTCGCAATATACTATACTACATATCACTAAATCAATAAATAATACTCACAGTATCTTAAGCTGTGTTTGGTATTGGAATACATCTTTTGGAATAGTTACAATGAGATTTTTATTTAAAATCAGTTCCTTCAATTCTGAGAGATGTTTCCAGTTGACATCATTAAGTTTCTTTATTGAATTGTTTAGTAGTTTTCTTAAAAAAATGCACAAAGTTAAAAAACAAAATTGTAATCATAAAACAACTTACAAATGTGTTGTCCATGTAGGTATGTTAGGTGGAATGCTTTCGAAATTTTTGGATCCACAATCGACATATGAACCCCGACATGAACATAACTTGGGGCAGTCTTTTGGTTTAGCTAAACATAAACTCAGCAGAACTATTATGTTAACCCAAAAACAAACACCCACCATTTTGAAGAAAACACAACTTTATCCATCATAATTCTCTCCAAATTATGACAGAAATGCACTATCTTCAATCGTTCTTAATATTATGTTTAAATATAAAACATTTTATTGAACATCTTTCGTTTACAATACCTCACATTTCCATTATTTAGTCACTTTATCAATTCTCCTTGTTCTATACGTTCCTTATGCCATTCAATTGACTGATTGACATAACATCAACTTTTGACTGATCTATCAAACACCTCTATTAAAATTATGGTTGCAGAGAAATAGATACGCGTTTTCAAGATTTTACTTAAGATACTATTTGTTACGTCACATTTAATTAATTGTTAACCAGCACGGTCTTTAACATTTAACCAGTTACATTACAACGCACGACTACTGTCAATTGTCAGTTTACACAAATCAAAAATAAGAATGAGAGTACTGAAAGCTCAAAAAAATAGGTATGTATTCCGTTTTGCTTTGTAGTCAAAATGGCTAATAGAATATAATATGGATTCTAAAGCTACACAATGCTATTTATTTTTAATCGTGAAAAAAAAGATTCCATAACATACCAAGTAAATGATGTGGCTAGATATCCAGCTAGGGCTTTGAAAGCAGTAATGTACCAAGATACCACTGGTTAAATTTTAGTTGAACATGCTTGATGTTATGTTCAATTTAATCTGTGTTGAGAACATGCATTTAACTCTTCAGTCATTCAATTTTAATTATTTCGTGATATAATACAAATTCCAGCCTAGGAGATTAACTATTAAAAAAATCTATTACAAATAAACCATTCAAGTTATTTGAATAAGCATGTCTAAAAATTAAATAGATACGTAAAGCACAGAATGCGTAATATTAAGAGAAATATGTAATTATGAAATTAACAAGTATTCACATTTTAGACTAATTACTGAAATTTAAAATGAGATCATTGGTTTATTAGGAATTGTATCATTGAAAATAGTTCAGGCTAATTTTGTATTCTAGCGCGAATAGATACGTCATTTTGTTTATGTTTTTTTAGGGGAAAATAGAATCTAGGTTGTACGGTTGGCAGTAAAATAAACAATGGCGCATACGGGCTAGTAATGGTTCTGGGTTCTGGTTTGTTTTTATTATGGTTTTTTGGATTACTTCATTCATCAAAGTTATGATGGTGGAGGGTATAGATAATAATACTGTATCAAAATGATTCTCAACATATCAATATATTCGAGTATCCAAGTCCTATTGAAAATGTTATAGAATGGCTTCTAATTCGTACAACAGGTATTCAATCAATATTTAATCGACACACCCCATATTTATTAAAATTTACCTTCTTTTAGGGTGGAATGGGTGGAAATAATCGAGCCCAGGACACAAGAACATATGTATGCCAATCTGGCTACAGGAGAATGTGTGTGGGATCCTCCAGAAGGTGTACCTGTCAAACGAACAGATTCGAACCAGTGGTGGGAACTTTTCGATCAAAATACAGCTAGATTCTACTATTATAATGCTACATCACAAAGAACAGTATGGCATAAACCTACCAATTGCGATATTATACCTCTAGCCAAGTTACAAACTTTGAAACATAATACAGATTGTACTCCAACTGCAACCAATCATCAATCAACACAAACTGGACATCTTACAGAACGTGGACAAGTACTCAGTTTATCAGCAAGTACTCCACAGCTGAGACGTAAACCTAGTGATTTATGTAGGAGTAGCAGTTTCAGTCAGAGGGGAGCTGAAGCGCCCTTATACTCAAATTGGCATGATTCTCAGCTCCTACCATTGGAGCATTTTTTACTCAACAATAGCCGTGATTCTGATAGCGATCATTCTGATAGTGGTAGTGAATCTCTAACTGGTCATGAACCTGACAATGAAGATTCTGATCAATCAGAAGGTAGTTTCTTACCCCATCGTTTTTCACATAGACCTGCTGAGTATTTGAATCTTCCTACAGCAGCTAGTACAGAACCAAGAGATAGAGAAATAAAGGAAAGACCCACAGTGCCCCTCTTAAAACCATTAGCTGAACCTCCTTTACAACCAGAAAGAGAAGCGGATATGGAAAAATTTGCTGTTGACAATCTCAATTTAGGTGGTAGAGGTTTATTTAGGAGAAAAGCTAGTGTCAGAGATTTACTTAGTTGGTCAGCAAGGAGTCTTCAGAGACCTTTATTAGCATCTAGTAAACCTGTAGCTCGTCAAGCATTAGATATGTTCCGTCAAGTACAAATGTATATGGGTGATAGGAAAGCAAGACCTGGTATTTCTTTAAATTCCCTTTTAATGGAAATATTGGGTGCTGCACATATGCAGGCTCTACTTAGAGATGAACTTTTTGTACAATTGTGCAGACAAACTACTGAAAATCCTAGAAAGGATTCATTAGTGAGGGGTTGGGAACTACTTACAATAGCCCTTGCATTTGTCCCTCCTAGTCCAGTATTTCAGCCAGCACTCTTAGGATACCTTAATAGACATAGAGATCCTACATTCTCTAGAGTTTTCCCTGATGTAAATAGATGGCCAATACACGTTCAAGTAAGTTATATTTTCTGTTATTAACAAAGCTCTAATAGATTCTTATAATTAATGTAATTGCAAAGGCATATTAAACTTTGAGAGTTACTTCAAACTCCCAGAATTTTGCTTAGATAAGACTCAATATATTACAAATTTAAGAAACTGTTGGATTGTACTTAAACATTATTAGTTTATTTCAACAAGTTTTACTAATCTGATAGTTTTTCATAATGAATCTATTCTTTCCGTGGATATATCATTTAACTAGTCGTAACTTGTTTTTATTTTTGAATAATTAAATGATAAATGTGTTTGACAAGATTCACAATTGTTTTATTCTTTAATCTATCTATTTGTAGACATGTCTATTATTTTCAATATAACAGGTAGATTCAGTTAGATCTTTATTTTCAACTTACTTTATCATCGCTATCTACAAGCAAATCTTAAATTATATTAATAGCTCCCAAATTATATTTAATTTGCTGAATTTTTCTGGTATATGGAGGAAAAACTACAGGGATGAGCTATTAGAAACTAAAGTAAGTAGTTCTGATGAACATAAATTTCAGGTTAGAGTTAAGAATTTTGATATGTAGGTTATTATCTGAAATATAGATTGTAGTACATTTTAATTCATAATTTCCAAAAATTTGATCATCCAATTATATGTACCAAATATTCACTCCTTATTTTCTTCATTTGTTGAAATTAGTGATGTGGGGAGAGAAATTTTCCGATATGGAAAATTTTTATAGTAATTTAGCTTTTTAATGAAAATTGCTAGAATTATTAATAATTTTTTTGTAATAGAGAAATATGCAGTTATTTTGTTTTTTTTTCAGATATTCATATATTAATTTAGTAAATAAAATATTTTGTCCAATATGTTAATTTTTGATTAAGTACTGAGACATTATATATGTATAAGAATTATTTTATTTTAACTGTTCAGATTTGTACATGACTAAGTATTTATAAATCACGATTTTTTTGCTTTACTTATTATTTTTTGTTGGAAGGGAAAAATCAAAAAGGTCTCACATCCAGAGTCAATGAATAGTTTTGTTTATTCGTACCTTCTACCGTACCTTTTTTTTTGTTTTCAGAGTAATCAGAAGAATTATATACTGCCCTAATATTATGATTCATTCAAAAGAATGAGACTCAAAAGTATGATTGATATGTGAAAATACCTATAAAATATTCAATCTCCAATGTTTACACTATAAATGATCTGTGTGCCCCTTTGGTCCCATGGCCGGGTGGTGTTTCAATTCGTTGCACACATTTTGTAACATGATTCGTTTTTTACTTGTTCTATTGTTTCTGATAGTGAAGGTACATGAATAATGTGTCTTCGGATGTACTAGACAGCTTTACATTAGCAAGTATCTCTACATATTTGAGAGATATAAAGCTTGGATTTTGCCCCTAACATCCCGGTAGAAACGCCAATATACTATAAGGAATTCATTTCTATTTGATAAAATGTTGCTCCATTGCCTTTTTCTTTATAAACTCCAATTTATTTATGTTTATGAATATTATTTAATATTGTCATTTTGTATAAGATATGACAATATCCTGTAAAACTGATTTGTAATATTTTAATTTCATTCTCATGAAATATTGTTAATTGCATTTTAGGTAAACCATTATGCAACAGTGGCGTGCCAAAGATTAGAGAGAATAGGTGCAGGTGGTAAACGAACTGCTCGGCGTCCTCAATTAGATGATATTGAAGCCGCTCGAAAGCAGATATTCCATTCGAGTTTATTTGGAAACACGTTGCGGGAAGTTATGCAGCTTCAAGCAAATCGATGGCCAAACCGAAGATTGCCATGGCCTCAAGTAGAACTTTCCCAACAAGTTCTAAAGCTGCAAGGGTTGACTACTGAAGGAATTTTTCGTGTATCAGCGGACGTAGATGAAGTAAATCGATTGAAAGCGCAAATGGATGCGTGGGAAATAAGCGAGCCAAGTGACGCGCACGTACCTGCAAATCTTCTCAAACTATGGTTGCGTGAGTTATATGAACCCTTAATTCCTGATTCGTTATATCCTGAATGTGTAGCTGAACCCATGACTCCTCGACGCGCGTGTGATCTAGTTCTTCGACTACCCACTCTTCATAGGCTTGTATTATGCTATCTCATTAGGTTTCTGCAAACCTTTAATAAACCTGAGGTCATACAGCACACCAAAATGGATGCCTCTAATTTAGCCATGGTCTTTGCCCCAAACTGCTTAAGATGCATGGCTAGTGACCCTCGTACCATGTTTGACAACGCACGTAAAGAGATGGCGTTTATGAGATGCCTCATACAGGAACTTGATACTGAATGTGTTCGAGATATGATCTGACCTCCACTTATATGTATATGTAACATATTTATACAAACATACCATTTATTGTAACATTTTTTATTGTGAAAATAGATATTTCCTTGTGAGTTAATTTTTATTATTTTTACATTACAAATTGTGATTTAAATTATATATAGAATAAATTGTTTTCATAAGATTTCTCAGTTGTTTCTTTTACATTTGAATAAACAAAAAAGAAGAAAATATGAAAAACCGTCAATGAGAAGTTTTTTTTCATTAAGAAGTGTTTATTGGTGTATAACATGCCAATTCTATTTCATTGATTTTTGTGGCTTAATCACTTCTAGAACTAAAAAAATCATATATCAATCTATAGTTTTAATGGTGATGTATAAGAGAGTTGTATCATAAAGCTTCGTGAACGTCAGATATATATATATATATATATATAT
This sequence comes from Diorhabda sublineata, assembly GCF_026230105.1. Classification (NCBI taxonomy): domain Eukaryota; kingdom Metazoa; phylum Arthropoda; class Insecta; order Coleoptera; family Chrysomelidae; genus Diorhabda; species Diorhabda sublineata. Next base: position 20,151,201 of record NC_079485.1, on the reverse strand, counting down.
ATATATATATATATATATATATATATATATATATACAGTGCTTTTCAGATAAAAGTATCCACCTTTAATAACTTTTGTAATACTGGTATTTAGAAAAAATCCAAAAACACGTCAATTTATGTTGAAAGGGGCAAGCATTATGGCTTATTTAAACTTACTGGAAAAGCCACCCCCTCACCCCTGGCAGCATCCCCTTTATTTTTTTAAATTACTTTTCATATTTTTTATGTAAAATTTGGATACTCCTCTTTGAGCTGATTTCAAAAATGTATAATACTTGTAGGTTAAAGTGGTTAGTTTATGAGATAAACAATTTTTCTTTTAAGAGCACAAATTTTACTTATTATTTACTTTCACCTTATTTGCCTGTACTAAAATGGGTTGTACAACAGTTCAAACTCTTTAATATTTGTCCGGGATACAACTTGATGATTCTTCCCAAGCGCCAATCAGCAACGAAAGTATCTGGACCAGGACCAAGTCCCTGGACCAGGATTAAGGAACCAACCAATAGGTCAGCTGTCTGTATCTTGGTGGAAAAATTGTCAGGTCATATTTTGAAATGAAATGGTTTATTGTCAGAGTCGGTGGTAGAGCTGTCTGCCATTATGTTTTCATCGTCTATTCTAGACACACTAATCCCCTCAGTATCCCCATTTATCTCTCTGTCCCTTATTACTCTCTATGCTATGTTAGCGTGTGTTGCTTGAATATCTATAAATAACGAAAATAATTAAATATAGGTCATTTTATCCTAGATGAACATTTGTAAGCTGATAATTAATATGCTGCTGTGATAAAAAGCGAGCAGTAAGTCGAGAGAAAACTAATCAGTTGATGCATTCAAATATGCGATAGATGCTTTCGCCTAACTCATACCTACCTAATAACTAAGTATCAGCGACTTATAAATTTCGGTTTTCGAAATTTATTTTTAATTTATTTTATTTTACAATATTTGAATGAATACAATTAATATCAAGAGCGAACTAATTATAAACATTATAAAGTTGTTTACAAAAGTCTTATTTATAATAAAATAAATGCTGATACATGTTTACGAAGTTTGATACAATTGTGTTGTTTATAAAACGTCCTTCAAGAATTCTTTACATGTAACTCCTCCATCCCTAAGAATGAAAAATGACGGAGGTATTTTTCATCTCCTGTTTTCTTCTAATTCGATGTTTTCTTTCTTCGTTTCTTCAATTTTCTGTTTTCTTACAAACTTATATTTATATTTACGAATTAACCAAAATATTATTAAAATTATACAAATTATTATTATTATAGTAAATGATCCAATTGATACATGGCTTGGTGGATTGTAAATTTCATGAATTGGTTTCATGTTTTTAGCAATGTTATTAATTTCATATAATTTATTAAAATCTATATTGGTTAAATTAGGAGATTTATAAATTTGATTATTTAAAAATTTAAAGTTTAGTTTCGGTAATATTATTGATTTTTCTTTTTTAATTTGTACATTGGTTGAGAAAATTTCACTTCCTATTTGTATACTACAGTTCTTTGAAATTTTTATAATCGATGGATACATTATTTTAAAATAACGGTCCGAAACACATTTAGAATTACATCAGTTTCAAAATTTGGAATCACTAAAAGAATCATGTTACTTGTTCCAATATTGTTTCTTGAAGATTAATTTCACTAATTACACAATTTTTACCAGAATGTCCATTTAACAATTCAACAGTACAATTATCTTGTAACTTAAAAGTCTCTTTACAATAATGTTTTCCTTCTAACTCTGGGCATTCTTCTTTAATAAAAGTAACTTCTTCTTGACTTTTGGCCAAGTAAGGTTGAGGAGGGATAAATATCGTATGATTTTGGATTATGGGATATAAATGAAAAAATTCATAGGTTTTCACAAATGGGTAGCAAATATTATTTTGGATTTGAAAAAAGTTACTTGTGAACCAAGAAAGAGATAATATGTCGAAATATTATTAAATTTTGGTATTTGTTCTTTATTGTAAATAGTACTTAAATATTTTATCATTTCCAAAATTTCTTGACTTGATATAACTGAACTGTGAATTGTATTTAATTTAGAAAATGTTACTGCATTTTCAATATTATCAATCAGTGTAATTAAACTTTGACAATCCAGATTAATTTGTGAAATTGTGCTTTGAAAATTATTTAAAGTTATTATTTTATTTTCAATTGAAATGTGAAATTTCTCTAAGAAAGTTTTTGTTGATTGATCCATAGAGTCGTAATCGATTTGTTATAATGATCAATTAATTTTTTATGTAATGATATTTGTAAATTAACTTCGTGAATTATTTGCTTTTGATTTTGTTGTAAAACATTTATAGCATTATTATATCTTTCTTCATCATCTGAGTCTAAAGTTCTAAAAAGCCATTTATCTAATTTACCTACTGCATTTATTAATCCTCTTTTCAATCTTAAATGTGGATAAATATTTTCTGATTTTTTGTAGAAAGTATTCCGCTATATGCGGAAACAAAACGACAGTCATAGGAACATATGGGGTTAATGAAGACGACACAGTAAAAACAAAGATGACTATTTTGAATGTTTGTCCGAAGAAATTTCTAAAGTAGGCACCTCAAGAGAGGTAATTATCCTAGGAGACCTAAATGCAAGAACAGGCAAGAAAATAGACGATCAAATAGTAGGAAGATTCGGGGAAGAAGTAACAAATGATAATGGAAACAGACTTATTACATTATGCCAACAAAATACATTAAAAATACTGAATGGCTTCTTCCAACACAAAATGATACATAAATACACATGGGTACAGCATACACGGGACTTAAGATCTATTATAGACTATATAATAATGAGACAAAACACAAAAATTAGAATACAGGATGTTAAAGTACAAAGAGGGGCAAACTGTGGCAGCGACCACTTCTTACTTAGAACAAAAATTTTACCTTTCATGCAGATGAATAAAATAGAAAAACAGCAACAAGAAAAAGCATTTGAAATAAAAATTAATAGATTCAATCTAAATAGCTTACAAGAAGAAAGTGTAAAGAACTTATATCAAAAACGTCTAGATGGAAAACTGGTACAGGAAAATTTTGACAATCCGGAACAACACTACAGCTTTATCAAAAGAAGCATGATTGCTGCAGCGGAAGAAGCCTTGGGAAGATCCGATAACACTAGAAGACCAAAAACGTACTGGTGGGACAAGGAAATTGAGGATCTCATAAACGATAAGAAAGTAAAGTTCTCCAAGCTTCTATGCACGAAAAATGATAATGATAAAAGAAATTTTAAAGAAGCACAGACAAAAGTAAGAAAAGCTATAACAAAAAAGAAAAACGAGACATGGGAAAAGACCTGCACTCAAATAAACACATACCTAGGAGGCAGCAGAAACCCAGAAAGTTGGAAAACCTTAAAATCTCTTCGAGAAGATAGATCAAATAATCTTATATCGCCAATAACATTAGAAAAATGGGATGAGTACTTCTCTAAATTGTTTACAGAAACAAGACCAGAGTTCAAAAATCAAAGACAGGACAACATAAACATCATCACATCTCCGCTTAAAATTACAATTAAAGAAGTAGAAGACGTTTGTCAGTCACTAAAGAATCGAAAATCTCCAGGCCCGGGTCAAATAACACCAGAGTTAATTAAAAATGGCACTGAAAAACTTTTTTCTCACCTGCAAATGCTTTTCCAGAAGTGTATAAATGGTGAAGCGCTACCCCAAGAGTGGAAAACATCTTATATGACTACCGTATATAAAAAAGGGGGTAGAGAAAATTGCGACAACTACCGGGGACTTACAGTGCTGTGTACAATATCCAGAATTTATGGAAAAATCATAAAAAATAAAATCGAACAGGAATATTGCAACATGGAGGCAGAAGAACAGGCAGGCTTCTGAGCGGGGAGGTCGACTATTGATCATTTATTTACGATTTCGCAAATAATTGATAAGAAAATCGCCAAAAATCAAGAACTCCACCTTTTGTATGTCGACCTTCAAAAAGCATATGACAGCGTACCGCAAGCACAACTATGGGATGCCTTGGAAAGAACAAATATAAATGCGGCCCTAATTAAAGCAGTACAAAAACTGTATGAAAACAGTAAATCACAAGTAAAAATAGGAAACAAGGTCTCAAAAGGATTCTCCATCAATAAGGGGTTAAAACAAGGATGCTGTCTGTCGCCCACACTCTTCAAGATATACCTGGAACACGCACTAGCACACTGGAAAAGGAAATGCAAGAACATGGGCATCCCACTAATCGATTCCACACTATATACCCTGTGTTTTGCAGATGACCAAATAATCTTGGCACAGGACTACGAAGACTTAGAATATATGACAAGAAAGCTAGTAGAGGAATACAGGAAATGGGGTCTAGAAGTAAATCTTAGTAAAACGGAATATATGTGTATTGGAGGAGAACAACAAAATTTAATACTTGAAGAAACACAACAAAAAAATAAGACATTGTACAAAATACAAATACCTAGGCATGATCATCACTAATGATGGAAGATTAGATGAAGCAATAACACGAAGAAATAACCAAGGAAAACAAGCAATAAGACAACTAAATAGTGTATTGTGGGACAAACAAATATCCAAGGAAAACAAACATCGAATATACAATAGCATAACAACATATAGTAGCGAAATCTGGCCTCTAAAAGAAAAAACAGTCAAAATGCTTGAAGCCACAGAAATGGATTATTGGAGACGCGCGGCAGGAATATCAAGACTGGAAAAAATAAGAAACGACAGAATCAGGGAGATCATGAAAGTCCAACATACGATTACGGAAGACATTAGGGTGAATCAGTTAAGATGGTACGGACATGTCCAAAGAATTCCTGAAGACCGCATACACAAACAAATTTTAAATTGGGCACCACAAGGAAGAAGAAAAAGAGGAAGACCAAGATTAAGCTGGAGAGAAGGTATCGAGAAGGATATTCGAGAGAGAGGATTGGAAGATCTTTGGGAAGATCGAGAAAAATGGAAACTGGGAATCGGAAGACGGCGAAGAACGTTTTAACCCGATTAATATATATATGAATAAACAAAGTTATGAATTACATTATTAAGTTTCTTATATATATATATATTCTAATTAATAATAACTTTTTATTATTATAGTTTCTAAAAGTTTACTAATTTAATTTTTATGTTTTACTTATTTTTTATCCATTAATTCTAAATCTTATCTATTCTTATAACATAATAATAAAAAGAAAGAAAGGTCTTTGTATAAAAATCCATTTTATAATTTCTTGAATTGCATACCATTTTAATGAATGATAATATTTATTTTTCCAAAATAGTTCTTCAATTATACTTTCATTTAGTATCGCATTCAATTTTCTATTGAAATATTTTAAACTTATATTACTATTATTCTTATCAAATTCTTTGTTAATTGTTTCATAATTAATAACCATTTTCTCATTTTCATTATTCATGTCTTTTTTATTAATCATATTATTTTTATTTTGTATGTCCAATATATTTGTATGTAATTCAGGTTTTATGACATAACATTCTTTTTCTAATATATCATTTTCTATTTTTATAACATCATTTATGTCTTTTTCTTCCAGTGTCATATCATTATTTATTTCATTTATTTTTCTGTTTAATTCTATTACATTTTCTTTTACTTCACTTTCATTATCATTTTCATTCATTTTTAATTCATCTAATTGCGTATATTGTAATTTTACATTTAATTCCACTTTATCAAATAATTCTAATTCTTCTTTTATATCATTATTCATTTGTTCTACCATTATAATATTTTCTTCCGAATTCTTTTCTGTTACATTTAATTTATCTTTTTCTTGTTCATCAAATAATTTACTAAGATCTAGTTCTACTTGTTCATTTGTTTCTTTACAATGATTTATTTCTGATTCTTTTATTTTTATTAATTTTTAAATTTTTGGTGATGAATTATTAGATGTAAAATTTATTTCAATTATTTTTTCATTGGATTCTGGTTCGTTAGTTTCTATGAAATTTTCAAAATATGTTAATGGATCATTAGGAGTAAAATTTATTTCTTCTATTTTTGATTCTTTTTCCGAGGCTCTTTCCGTAAAGATTTTCAAAATTTTCAAATTCATCAACGTAAGCCATAGCGTCTTCTAAAGAGTTAGGCTTTTTTAAATACATATTATTGCGTATAACACCTGAACATCCCGCTATAAAGGTGTTCAAGGCTGTTTTCTCACAATAATTTATTTGACATCTCATCAATTTCGCCTAAATTTAAATTGTTGCTAATTATTTGTATAGTTTGACTTTTCAACAATTGAAGTCTATTTCCAAAAGCTATTAGATTTTCATTTTTAAATGGTCTGGTTCTAGCTAATTCTTGTAAAATGCAATCTAAATCACGTCTGTCTGTAAAACACTGTATCAACGCTTCTTTTAATTTAAACCAAGTACCCAATTCTATCCTATTTCCTACCATTAATTCAGCCTTATCTATTAATTTCTCTTGTATACATTCTTATACATGGTTATTAATGTCTTGATCGTTATAAACTGAGTACGTCTCTATTAAGTTTTCGCATCTATTTATAAATTTATTTAATGTATTTTTATTTCCACCATGTTTAATGTTTTAATGTTTAATGTTTTCTAATTTTAATTTGAACAATTCCCAATTTAGGGTTTTTGAGCTTGAAGTTGCCATGTTCTCGGAATTTGGATTATCTTTTAAGTTTAATTTACAAAATGTATTTAATAAGTTATCTAAATCGTTCATAAAAATTATATGTTCAAAATTATTAGATTATCTCTTCCTTATTCAGAGTTTGATAAGAATAGATGAAAAAAGGAATAAAAATAAGGAGACTTGGCACTTACAGCTATCTGAAGTCCTGAAATTCCTCGTCGAACACGTAGGTCTAGTGCTGCTGTACTGAAGTACGTAGTCGGAATTTTTATCGCACTTTGCGCAAAAAAATCGCGACCGCACTAATCTGAATGACTGCGCCACTTATAAATTTCGGTTTTCGAAATTTATTTTTAAAAATTTTATTTTACAATATTTAAATGAATACAATTAATCTCAAGAGCGAACTAATTATAAACATTATAAAGTGGTTTACAAAAGTCTTATTTATAATAAAATAAATGCTGATACATGTTTACGAAATTTGATACAATTGCGTTGTTTATAAAACGTCCTTCAAGAATTCTTTACATGTAACTAGCGACAGTTTTTTACCAAGATACAGACAGTTAGTTGACGTATATATTTATCCACAGTTACATAAAAGCTGCCATCAGTTGAATTTGTATTCAAGAAAAATCATGGAAAATATAATTTTTTTTAATGTCGGAGGCACCAACTGACTATGTTATAGCACCGAATATTAACAGGCCAAATGACAAGTTAATTTTACTTAATATGACATACTCAAAAGAAATCATTTGATCAACAACACTGTACAAAGACCTATTGATCAAATGAATTCTGATGTTAAAAGTTTTTTGCAAACGACTGAACAACTCATTTTTCTATTCAACTAGACGAGTCAACTTTACCTGACAATGAAGCCTTATTATTAGCATATGTTATACGATTTGTTATGGGCGAAGGAATTCATGAAGAGCTACTATTCGAAAAAAATTTTAAGGCGAATACTTAAGGTGGATTAATACTAAGGGATTTTTTAAAGGAAAATTAGATTCCATTCACAAACGTTATTTCGGTGGCAACATATGGAGCTCCTGCAATGTTCAGCCGATATCGTAAGCCATTTTAAAAGAATTATGCAGAAGTGTTACAGTACGCTGGTTGTCGCATGTTTATTAAGATTTTTTTCCTGATCAATTTTAAAGCAGCCATCGCGTATTTCACAGATTTAAAATTTGTGAGAATTGATTGATTATTGTGCTGTGAGTTACTGTAGATTTCCAAAAAATTACGTTGGATGGAGTCACTTCTTCGATTGGCTAATTTTGCTTTTTTGATATACACTGACAGCACAATCAATTATGTTGATTTCATTATCAAATAATAAACTCTATCATGCAATCAATTCTACCCTTTTTTTCTAACTAAAAGTGTTAAGTCATCGTTGAAACTATACCACAACGGAAGTAGATCTAATTCACTTTTTTTCGAGATCTGGAAATTGGTAGTAATGTAGCTGCAGGGGAACCAATGCTATAGATATTTAACGTTGAGTTGTCGGAGTTAGCTCATGGAAGGGATTTTCGTTTTGAGGTGAGTAATTGTGTGCTGAGTAAATTCATATAACATTTTGAGATGAGCCCGTATTGTTGGCAAGGTGAGCAAATTTCTTATTTTGAGTTGTTGCCATATTGATGAATAATTTTCGAATTTTAAGTGTTTTGTTGAGTCATATTTTAAACGCTTAAATATTATTTCTTTAAAAACCTACCTAAATCAAATTCTTTTGGTATTAGCTATAAGCATCTACAAATTATTTTTTTTGTCGCCTTTGAATTTAATGGATTTGTCCAAAGCCCAAAGTAAACTTCCACCTAAGATCAAACCTCCATCAAGATCGTCGTCTTGAACAAATAGACCCTCAAGGTGCTGTAGTTTCTGAAACTGTTTCCGAAAATCCCAGGATCGAAAAAAAGCAAAAAGAGGGTACACAAACCAACAAAGTGGAAAACGAATGTCGTAAAAAGCCAAGAAATTCAGGCAAAGCGTACTAATATGTGTCTAAGTCAAAGAAAACCAATTCTCAAGCCCTTAGGTCTAAGGCTGGGTTTTATTCCATTTAATCCATCCATATCCGAGGCATTTTATTGGTGTTTCGTAACAATGTCTTTATAGAAGATAGGGTCTTTAGCCCTATGCTCAACTCCCAACCTGAATGGAGGGTCTTATCTACTTGTGGTCAGCGGGTCCAACGGACCTAGCCGGCAGGACTGCCTTGACAGATGCACCGACCGTTCCCCTATCCGCCACCTTGGGGACGCTCCGTATACGCCGAAGTAGGACAGCGCACGGAAATCAATATATCGCTCAAGCTAATTATAAATAATACAGATTTCTATTGCATCTTAAATATCGTGTTACTCATCAAAAGAGAGCTAAGAACTTAATTCAATAAAACAGGCTCAACTCAAAATAAAAAAATGTATATATAAACATTGGTTAGTAATAAGGAAACAACTCAGCAAATCCAATTTTCACCCCAATATATGAGAAACACATGCTGTAACATACTTGTTCTAGCACCAATCTCCTAAACAACGTTATTTTTCAATATCAACATATTATGAAGGGATCAAATTAACATCTCTTTTTCTGAAGGGATTACAAAGAAAATACAATATCTTTCATTTCCAAACCTATTGCTTACGAATGAAAAACATTTTTCTAGAGTACAAGAAAATTACAAAATTTTTAGGTTTTATCATTAATTAAAAAAATAAATAAATAAATAAAACTTAATTTTAGTAACTGCCTCTCGGATGGGGTGAGCGGATGCAATTTTTCTATATAAAAAATCTCCTCAATTTTTTCCATGAATTTTATACGCCCTGTATATATGACTCTATTTATTGAACTGAGTATTATAATTTTTATGGGGAAATCGGGAAAATCTAGATTTTATATTACATCATATCGTCAAAATAATACTCCTTATCACAAATGTTTTCAATTTTATTTCAACAAAATCGTAAAGATGGTTGTCTAAATGGGAATGACCTTACTAAATTTTAACACGCAACTACTGATTGGTGTGGGAAGATGATGATACGATAGGCCGATGCAAATGAAGCTTTAATAGTGCGGCTTGTTGCTTATATTGTTTCTAAGGAACAAATAAGTTTTCTTAATTTTGTAATACTTGATATTTTTCTCGTTTAATTTTTATAGCGTGAGAGTGAGTGGCTATAAACACAATCAACATAATAGCTGCTGTTATTGATTTTTTCATTCCCTAACCTGCCTTTTCCACCACGTGGGATATACTTTCCTTATTTTTAAATGGTTAAAAACCAGGAAAATCACTCAAATGTAAGTATGCAGTTGAAAAAAATCGATAATACCTAAGTACGTAACTCTCAATATACGAAGACCTACTAATTTCTTTTAATTACATTAGCAAATAATGCGTACACCGATACTATCTGATTGATATTATAGCATATTTTATGAAGGTTAACGGCACGTTGTTGCAAATTACTATTGATAATAATTTAGCAATTATTTTTATTATAAATGCTTGTAGAATATGGGTGACCAGAATCATAATTCTAATAATAGTACAGTTGACATGGATCTTGAAGATGGTCTTTGTGCCTTTGAGTTGATGAATAAAGGCAATGGTCTTACATATAAGTAAGTAAAAACATAATTATATACACAATATCCAACACAACGTAGAATACTAGACTAACTAAAAGAATACTATGTTTTAATAGACTTCAGAAAATAAAGTAATTCAAATAATTTATATTTTATTTAACAATTTTTTATTTTTAAATTTAGATTTACAGGTAAATGTAATTATAATTACACTTTAAGGGTATCTATCATATTTGAATTGAATAAATAAACAGTTATCACATTATTATTTAATAGAATCTGTTGGAATTTGTATAACTTGTATAATTTAAAAATCTTTGGTTGAGTAATATTTTCTTTATTTTTTTACAGTGATTTTATTATTCTGCCAGGTTATATAGATTTTCCACCATCGGAAGTTGTGAGTTCATATCAATAATCATTTAAATGATATTTCTTAACTATATATTTTTTCCAGGATCTTTCTAGTCGTCTTACGAAAAAAATCACTCTTAAAGCACCATTTGTTTCATCCCCAATGGATACAGTCACAGAAGCTGACATGGCCATAGCCATGGCTGTAAGTAATATTTGAATGTGTACTATAACTGATATAATAACCTATTCTTTAATTTTTTAATACAACATTTAACATCTGATAAATATCACTTTCATAAATCTGGTGTTTGTTATGTATTATTCATATAATATGCAGATAAATCAGATAATATATATGATTTATAATTTGGTCCTAACCATCTCAGTCTTTCACATTTTACAAACATAGTTGTTGTGGGTTGGATTACTGTAATAGAAAAATCAAGAAGATATTTTTTTCTTTCATAATTGATTCCAAACAATAGTTTGGATTGGCTATTCCAAGCAATGTCTCTTTATAGTGTCCAGGACCTGTGTGAAGTTATCCACGATTTCAATCAAGAATATTTTTTTACAGAATAAATTTAACTTTGGCAAAAAATGTTAATAGAGGAGACATATAATGACAATATAATAGGTTATATAATTTTACTACCATTAATTGAAGATTAATTGGATAAAAAAATTTAACACATGTTTTTGTACATATTTCATGATTCTAAACTAAAAACCAAAAAAATAAGGAAAAATTATTCAACTATTGTGAAAGTTCATCTTATTAGAAAATAATTGACCAAAAATTGTGATGTAAGTATTTTTAATAACTGTGTGTATTTTTCATAAAGCCGAAAAACATTTGGGGGCTATGATAGCAAAACAAATGATGCGCGTCAGTGATCACACCTAAAGTTCATGAACTTATTTGGCGTTATAAAAATACTTACATCACAATTTTTAGTTAATAGATTTTTCAATTAATCAAGTATCATCGTTCGTAACAATTGAAGAAAATTTGAAAACATAAACTTCATGAATTTTTTTGGCGTTATGAAAAATATTTACATCACAATTTTTGGTCACTTTTTTTCTAATTAGGTGAGCTTTGTAATAGTTAAATAATTTCCTTTCATTTTTTGTGTCTTCAGTTCAGAAAATCCTATAATATGTACAAAAACACATGTTTATAATATTTCAACAATTGAAATCCGTGGAATACTTTACTCAAGAGTGTCCAGGATGTTCCATAATGCCAAGTCAGATCAAACTTGCTCATTTGATAAGCAGGTACACATTGTTAACAACCACAACAAATTAGACTTTCCATATTTGCATTGTTCATTCTAGTAACCATTGGTAGGATTGCAAGTAGTTCAGTATGGTAAATGTCCACTGTGATTTACAGTATCGATGCACCCATGTTGGTTAGACATCAAAGTATTATACAAGGAGGGAAAGTTTGAATTGAGGATATATCCTAGCTGTTTGGAAGCTTGTCATTGTGGTATTTTGTGGTAATTTATTTGGATCATAATGTATTCAATTGATAATTTACACCTTACTAATTGTGTAACTGTCATATAAACTTCAACAGTCCTATAAACAATGCTACAAATTCATATCAGCTTTCTGTTTATATTAGGATTCGTTTTTTTTGTAGTTGTGTGGTGGCATAGGAATAATTCATCACAATTGCCTTCCATCGTACCAAGCCAATGAAGTATTAAAAGTGAAAAAGTATAAACATGGTTTCATCCATGACCCAGTAGTTCTTTGCCCAACAAACACTGTATCTGATGTACTTAAAGTAAAAAGTGAGCATGGCTTTTGTGGAATTCCTATTACAGAAAATGGAAAATTAGGAGGAAAATTAGTTGGAATAGTAACTTCAAGGGATATTGATTTTTTGGATGACACCAACTTTCAGAGTATTAAACTAGAACAAATAATGACAAAACTAGAAAATTTAGTGACTGCACAATCCGGGGTCACACTAACAGAAGCCAACCATATTCTAGAAAAAAGTAAAAAAGGAAAATTGCCGATTGTAAATGCGCAAGGTTGTCTGATTGCTCTTATGGCTAGAACTGACTTGAAGAAAGCCAAGAGCTATCCTATTGCATCCAAAGATGACAATAAACAGCTTATTGTTGGTGCAGCATTAGGAACCCGAGAGGAAGATAAGGCTAGGCTAGCACTTTTAGCTCAAGCAGGAGTTGATGTGGTAGTACTGGATTCTTCACAAGGAAACTCAATCTACCAGATAGAAATGATCAAGTACATTAAAAGTAATTTTCCCAATTTGCAAATTATTGCAGGAAATGGTAAGTTTTTCAACTTGTATCACAAAATTTATATATTTTACATGTATTATTACTTGTAATGGATCATCCTATATATTTACAATCTATTAATAACTGGGTTTGAAAAATAACACACTTATCAGCTGCAAATTCTTTAATGCCTTCAATTGGTTTTTATAATAAGTAACAACAGGATTCTTGTCTATTGATTCAATAGAAATGTATGATTAACATTATACTAATTCCAAATATTTATTTTTGTCAATTTGTTATAGTAAACGTATTTTCTATGTACTATATTGAAATAACAGAATACATTAAAGATGTTTTTTGCTGTTTCGTGTTTATAGTTATAATTTCTGATCATTGATGTGATTTACAAATTGCAAAATATTATGTCATCAATTTATCTTGAGTGTTTTCAATGAAGAAATATGTGATGCAAATATTATTTATACTTCTTTCAAACCATTTATTGGTGACGAAAATTGTTTTTTGTATTCTAGAATCAAGTGCAACAATAATTCACATTTAATAACTGTTTGAAAAGTATGATTGTAATCAGAATTTTTGTTATTACAAAATGACCTCTTTCTAATTGTAATTGGTGAATATTGATTAAAGATGTGTTCTATTAATAGTGTAATAATTAATAAATAGATTTATCAGTTTTATGTTGAAATAATCATCCAAATAGGCTACTGACAAATATCTCACAAAAGATATTTACTTATGTAATTTTTCAGCAGTTGAAACTAAATAGATTCATGTTTATAATATATGGGGTATCTTAATTTATTTTAAAAAATAGCTTTATTTAAGGAAACTGTTTCAGTCATATAATTTGTCAAAAATCGTCATTGACTCATTCTTGATTATTTTCAATTATAGTAATTGGTTGATACATTGTTATGTATGTTAAAAATCTTTATTCACAAAAACGCTTAACAATTTTACAAATGATACATGAATTCAATTAATCCCAACAAAATTTATTAAAATGGTGTTTACATCAACTTTTTATATTGAAATAAATGCTGAGTATTCAGAATAATAAGAATAAACAAAGTTATTTATCTGGTTATTTCTTCTTTCTTCAATTTCAAATTCTCCTTCCTTTTTTTGTTCAATATTCTGCTTTTTTGAAAATTTTTTTTTGAATTTTTGTGTTAACCAAAATATCAAAATAACTATATAAATTATTATCATTATTGAAAATAATCCAATTGTCGTATGGCTTTGTGGATTTTGTATCTTTTGAATTGCTTTTATGTTTTTCGCAATTTTATCTATTTCATAGTTTTTCAAAATCGATTTTACTTAAATTTGATAACTTATATATTTGACTGTTTAATAATTCAAAATATAATTTTGGCAAAATTGTTGAATTTTTTAAATTTGGGTATTAATTGAAAAGATTTCATTTTCCATTTGAATTCTACAATTTTTTGGAATCATGATAATTGATGGTTTCTTATTTACAAGTGACGTTCTGAAGCACATTTAGATAACTCTTTTGTTTCTGAATTTGGAATCACTAAAATTTCATTATTGGTCACTCGTTCGATAATAGTTTTCTGAAGGTTCACATCTCTAACATAACAGTTTGTAAGAGAGCAGCCATTTAACAGTTCTATAGTATAATTGTTTTTCAATTTAAATTTTTCTTCTAAAATTAGGCATTCTTCTTTTATTAAAATCACTTCTGGAATCTTGACCAAGTAGGGTTGTGAAGGAATAAATATTTTTTAATTTTGGATAACAATATAAATGGAAACATTCAGTAGTTTTAGATTTTAATATAGGTATATGGACAAAAAAAATTATAGATAATATGTGAAAATATTTCTGAACCTTGGAATTTGTTCTTCTTTATAAATAGTTTGTAAATATTGTATCATTTCTAAAATTTATAAAGTTACCAAACTATGAATTGGATTTAATTTAGAAAATTTAATTGCGTTTTCAATATTATCAATTAGTGTAAGTAAGTTTTGACTATCCAGATTAATTTAAGTTATTATTTTGTTTTCCAATGTTATATGAAATTTTTCTAAATTATTTTGAAGTTTTTGTTGGTTAAGTCATAAAATCGTTATCGATTTGTTATAATGATCATTTAAAGTTTTATGTAAAGATATTTGCATATTTACTTCTTGAATTATTTGTTTTTGATTTTGTAGAAAAATATTTATTGCATTATCGTATCTGAATCAAGAGTTCCAAAAAGCCATTTATCTATTTTTCCTACAGCATTTATTAATCCTGACCTAATATGCGGGTAAATATTTTCCGATATTTTATCTAAAGTTTTTGATTAAAATTTTTATTCTATCTTTTGTTCATCCAGGTTATCGTATGAAATAGGGTTTGTTGAGTTTGCTTCTTTTAAGCTATGTCTTAAACTATAAAAATATTGTTGCAAATTTTCTATCTTGCTTATTAATTTCTCTTAAATCTATATAATATATAAATATATATATACTTAGAAGGTAATCTTAGTTAATTGGTAATTATATGTTTGGGTAATTTGTACATTTTCTGGTTTGCTCTTATGGTAAAATGTTGGAAGTATTATCAGCGTTGCCAATTTAATTTTTCTGTAACAATTTTTCTGAATGATTTTTTGTTTTCTGTTCCTTTAACTGTTTCTAAAATTATGCCCGACTCTTTTGATATTTCGGCTTTTTTAAATTTAGGTAATTTTGTTCGAATATATGGTATATGTTGATTTGAATATGAGAGCTCTATTTTTATTATTAGTATTTCTTTTACTTCAGCATTTTTATCTCTAATTTATCAAATAATAATTTTGAGGTATCTTTGTGATTTTGAATATAATGAGATATTACCAAAAGATCATTTAAATCAAAAGGGTCTGGGTTATTTATGTGTCCTTTAATTATTTCAAGAGGTGTGAATAAGTAACGGAATGAATTGAGTTATTATATGAAAGAATTGAATATTTTATGAGTTGATCAGGTGTTAAATCTTTGTTAGTTTCTCTAAGGCTTCGAAAAAGTTCAATTAAACTGGAATGGAATTTTTGGACAGGGGAATTAGAGTTACTATTTTTTGCAGTGATATAGTGCAATTTAATTTTATATAATTTACAAAAATCGTCGTTATTTTCAAATTCTGAATCTCAATCACACGATAAGTTATTTACAACAGAAACAACAGTTTTACTTGAAATAGGATAAGCTTGACTATAAAGTGATAATTCATCTATTATTGTTAAATATGAATGATTCGCCATTTAAAAAACATCGATATGTATATGATCAAATGGTATATTGGCTGGGGATAACTTAAATTTAATTACTGAATGATTTCTATTATACTTGTTATTTTGGCATATTCACAATTATTAACAAAATTTTCTATATCTTCTGTACTTCTTTATGAATATATGGATTTTATATGTACTGGAGTTGTATCTGTCGTTTCAATTGAATGTTATATTTTTGACGCAAACGTTATGGGTTACCCGGTTTTAGAAAAACATCAGAAATTTTTTTACATAATTTAATTATATTACTTTTTTGTTCTGAATTCATATAATCTGTTCTGATGAATTTACTTATATCTGTTTTTTGTATTTTTTTAATTGTATTGCGTTAATTAAGGGTTTCATTTATACTACATTAACTATAATTTTTTGTTTTGTTTTCTTTTTTTTACTTTAGTTAAATGGACAAAATTATGAATTTCATTATTAAATTTCTTATATATTCTAATTAATAATTTTTTTATTATTCTAGTTTCTAAACGTATCTGTTCTATTTGTTGTTTATAAATCTTATCTATTCTTATAACATAATAAAAAAAGTTATTAATAAAATCCATTTTATCACTCGATTTTATACCACTTCTAAGAATAATATATATGCTTCCAAGATACTTCTTCTATTCTCTTTTCATTTGCTATCGCATTAAATTTTTGATTAAAATATTTTAGACTTATTATTCTTATCAAATTCTTTGTTAATTGTTTCTCATTTCCATCTTCTAACAAACATATTATTTTGATTCTGTATATTTAACATATTTGTATTTAATTCAGATTCTATAATATAACATTCCTTCTCTAATATTCCATTATCCATTTTTATTACTTAATTTATATCCTTTCCTTCAATTGTTATATCTTTAATCATTTCAATTATTTTTCTATCTAATTCTATTGCATTTGCTTTTACTTCAATTTCAGTATAATTTTCTTTTTAATTCATTTAATCTTGTATACTGTAATTCCACGTCTAACTTTCTTCTATCAAATAATTCTATGTTTAACTCTCATGTTGTATCACTATTCGTTTCTTTCTCCATTAGAATCTTTTATTTCAATAATATACCATGATCTTGTTCTAATTATTCGTTTCTTTCTTTATAATGATTTTATTTCCATTCGTTCGTTTTTATGAATTTTTCAATGTAACATTTATTCCAATTATTTTTTTTAGGCTCTTTTCTAAAATTTCTAGATTGTTTTTCCTATTTTCTTCATATCCAACAAGATTTTCGAAGACATCTACTATTTCTTTCTTTTTATCATCATAATCTTTATTATATAATTCTTCTGATGTGAAATTTGGTTGATGATTTTGTCTTTGGAAATATCTTTTATTATTATTTTTATGTCTGGTATATCATTGAAATTTCTTGATGTCGTAGATATCGGTTCTGGTTTGGGTAGTTTGTGCATAGGTATTTGATTTGCTCGGCAAACATTTTTCCTTGGACCAAACACCTGTGCATTGGTCGGATAATTGTGACGTTGTTGTGGTTATTATAATCATTATTATATTGATTATAATTTTTACTTCGTAGATAATTAAATTGGTTTCTGTTATTATAATTGTTATTATTATAATATTGATAATGATATAGATAATTGTTTGATGATTTATCATTATTATATTGACTATTGTGAGAATTTCTTATTGGATATAAATTTGATTTAAAATTATTATTATTCGAAATTTAGGCTCATAAAATTGGCCATAAAGTTTCTCGAATTCATAAACATAGGCATTTGCGTCTTCTACAGAGTTAGGCTTATTCAAATACATATTATTTCTTATTGTTCCTGATCATCTTGTTATAAAGGTGTTCAGTGCAGTTTTCTCTTTTCTGTTCTAGTCAATCCTTGTAAAATACAGGCCGAGTCCTATTTCTTGTCCCTCGTAGATCGTAGGTGTTCGCACTGCGTATTATAATACGAAATCGAGTTTTTTATCGCTATAAAGCGTAGAAAATTCACGACCGCACGAATGTGACTGCGCCAATTAAGGATTTCACTCCCAAAACTCAATTTTTATAAAAACTTTATTTCCTAAAACACGTTACAATTTTACAAATATTGAATGAACTTAATCTCAATAATTGAATTAACAAAATTCATTAAAATGGTATTTACAACTTCTATTTATGTTGAAATAAATGCTGAGTAAGTATTTACGAAATATGATGTTTTAATTTTAAAATCGTTTGGATTTTAAATATATGCTATAATACACCAATTGAAGCATTTAAAATTATTTATTATTTAGATTATATAAACTTGAAAACTATGAAATATTTCTTCATATACCACATTGATGACTTATCTGATAATGTGTTGAAATAAAAATATTTTGCATAGATGTTAAAAAGGCAACATAAAATTGTCCCTATGATGGTCTGGTGCTTTGTTAATAATCATTTCTAATGCTAATTTCATTGGTGTCGCTTAATCTAGAAAGGCAATTCTAATTGTATAATGGGAGTTTCATTAGTTCATTTCTTGTGTCAAGGGAATCCCATCATCGATGAGAGAAAACCACTTGAATTTATTTTCATGTGTGTTAATTTTGTACAACATGTTTGAGGTTGTGTATCCAACTAGACACCTTTTTCTTGACTTTCAAATTGCAAAAGCCCAAAAGATTATATAAGAGAAAAACTCGCAATCACCTAAAAGAAGACAGAAATCACAAACGACTAAAACTTGATAGGCCAAAAGATTCATAATAGAAGGAAAGATGGAGAAAACAATATCGGAATTAACTACCCAATCAATAAAATAAATTTTAATTAGTCTCATCAAGCTATTTATTTAAAAATAAATATTGTATATTTTTCACATTAACTTACATTATTATGTATTATCTTTATGTTTACATTCAATTAGAAACTTTATATCACTTCACGTTTTCTTCTATTGTAGTTGTTACACGAAAACAAGCTAAAAATCTAATAGATGCTGGAGCAGATGGTTTGAGAGTCGGAATGGGTAGCGGAAGTATTTGTATAACACAAGAAGTGATGGCTGTAGGAAGACCTCAAGCTACAGCTGTTTATAAGGTCAGCCAGTATGCTAAACATTTTGGAGTACCCATTATTGCTGATGGAGGT
Organism: Diorhabda sublineata; assembly: GCF_026230105.1. Lineage (NCBI taxonomy): Eukaryota > Metazoa > Arthropoda > Insecta > Coleoptera > Chrysomelidae > Diorhabda > Diorhabda sublineata. Next base: position 20,131,817 of record NC_079485.1, on the reverse strand, counting down.
ATTCAATCCATAGGCCATATTACTAAAGCACTTGCTCTTGGTGCTTCAACAGGTATGATTGATTCTGCTGTCGATTTGCCTCAATGTTACGTTCTAGTGGCCTATCCTCAGATTTACTTGCTTCAATAAAGCGAGCATCTGTTTCAGGGTTGTTGTCAGATCATTTTATAGTGTAGTTTTGGAAATCTGTATTGAAGTTTTAAAAATGAAGCCTATATGTCTTTGTTGCCTTTTTTAAAATTTTTACTTCATTGTAGTTTTCATTTCCAAGTTAAATTCGTAACTGTTATAAAATCTCCGAAATTTTAGAAATTTAAACTATTCTTATTTTTAGTCATGATGGGGTCCTTGTTAGCTGGTACCTCAGAAGCTCCTGGTGAATACTTCTTTTCTGATGGCGTGAGACTTAAAAAATATCGAGGAATGGGAAGCATAGAGGCTATGGACAGAAAAGATGCCATGGGATCAGCTATGAACAGATATTTCCATAAGTAAGCATCTTTACTTGAATAAAATTCAAATGAATTTTAGTGAATAATTTATTTGTTAGACAGAATAATAATTCTTCACGGCTTTTATTTGCTTTAGAGATTACTTTTGATTTATTTTCCTGTAATTTTTGATTTAAATTCGAGTATAAAATTTTCATTTTATCTTTATGATTTTGTATATAATTATTAACTACTTGTTGATCAATTTCTATATCGAAAGGTGTGTTACTGTTTATGTGTCCGGTAATTATTTTGTTTGGTTTCAATTTTGTTGCAGAATGAACGCTATTATTATAGGCTAATAATGCGTAAAGTATTTTATTTTCAATAGTCTCATTTTTAAAATCTTTTTGATTATTCAAAACTCTGATGTGTTCAATAATCGTAGTGTGGAATCAATCAGCAATTCCATTCGATTCTGGGTGTTGGGAACTTATGAAATGAATTTTAATTTTATGCGTTTCTAATAGTTCTTTTACAACAGAATTTTTTAACTAGGTTCCATTGTACGAAATTATTTGTTCTGGTATACAGTGGTGAGTAAAATATTTAATTAGACTATGAGCTACCTCTATTCCTTGTCTAGATTTTAATTCATACATTTGACCATATTTGGAAAATGAATCTATTATCGTAAGAAATTTTTATTTTCTAAGGTTATCGTGTCTAAATGCAAAATTTGGAAAGGTTTAGTGGCTGTGGGGGTAACATTTAAAAATGGTTTTATTGGTTTTCTATCATATTTGCTTAACTGGCAAACTTCACATTCGTTTATATAAGTTTGTATAGACGCTCTTTGATTTGGCCAGTAATACAAAGCTTTTAATTGATTTTCAGTTTCATCTAGTCCTCTATGATAAGTCTTCCTTTCGTGGTAATTTTGAATTACTTCTTTAATTTCATTTAAAGGAACATCTATTAATTTTTTATTACATTTAACAATGTCAATTTGAGAATCTTGAAAGTGATTTTGTAGAACGACACTGAATTTTTCATAAATTGGGTCTTCGAAATAAATAAAATATTTAGTTTTTGGTACTATGTATTCCTTCACGAAATTAATGACATCCTGCTCAAAATTGTTTTTAGATAATTGAACAACAATCCTTTGTTTATTTTCATATAGTTTCATAATAGTAGGTACGGCTGGTACGAAATTTACTTCCGAAAATATTAATTGATTTTTACCAACATTTATCGCTGAATCTGAAATTGGTATACCAATTACAGGATTTTCCTCATTTGTATGAACAGTTATATCTTCGTCGTCATTCTCATTATTATTACTTTCGTTATCTGTTTCAACTATTAGCGATACATTATCGTCGGGAGTTGATGACAGTTTTTTATTAAATTTGTCCATATAAACTAATAATGTTTTTGGAATATTGAGGCTCTTGTAATTTAGTTTCGTTGACATTTATTTGAATTCGGGATAAACAATCGCTATTGGTATTTAAAGCACCCTTTTTGTATACGATATCATAATCATATTCCTCAAGTTTCAAGCGCCATCTAACAAGTTTTGAACTTGGATCTTTAAGTGAGAATAACTGATCGTTTATGATCGGAAACTATTGTAAATTTTCTGTCAAAAAGATAGGGGCGGAAGTATTTGGTTGCCCAAACTATGGCAAGAAGTTCTTTCTCGATTACAGAATAGTTGCATTCTGAATCATTTAGGGTTCTGCTAGCGTAAGCCACAGGTAAATCAGAGCCTATTTTGCCTTGACTTAGAACAGCACCTAAAGCATAATTGCTAGCGTCTGTGGTAAGGTTAAAGGGTTTTGTAAAATCTGGATATTGAAGTATTGGTTCATTCATCAACAGATTTTTACACATTTCAAAGCATTCGACGTAATCTGAATCGTTTACATTAATAATTGCATCTTTTTTCAGTCTAATAGTTAATGGTTTAGTTAATTTTGAAAAATCTTTTATAAATTTTCGGTAATACCCTAGGAGTCCAAGGAAACCTTTTAATTGTTTTGAATTTTTTGGTATTGGAAATTTTTGAATTGCTAAAATTTTATCTGGGTTCGGTTTTACACCTTCTGGCGTGACAATATGTCCCAGATATGCTACTTCTTTTCGCAAGAATTCGCATTTATCAATTTGTAATTTAAAATTAGACTCTCTTAATCTATTGAATACTTCTTTTAAATTTGAGATGTGTTCCTATAAACTGGTACTGAACACAATTATATCATCAAGGTACACCAAACATTTTTCGTTCTGTATACCCATTAGGATATTGTCCATGACCCTTTGAAAGGTTGCAGGCGCTCCTTTCAGACCCATAGGCATGCGCACATATTCATAGTGCCCATTTTCTACATTAAAGGCTGTTTTCGGAATATCATCCTCAGCCATTTCGATCTGATGGAAACCAGAAGCGAGATCTAATGTTGTAAAATATTGACAACGTCCAAGCTTATCTAGTAACGTTGTAATATCTGGCAATGGATATCGATCTCCAATTGTGATCTCATTCAGTTTTCGATAGTCAACAACGAGTCGAAACTTCGGCTTTTGAGAAGCATCTAGCTTCTTTGGGAATATCCAAATGTTGCTAGACCATGGAGAATTGGATGGTCTAATAATATTATCACTTAACATTTTTCGTATTTGATTTTGAATTTCCGTTCGGTGAATCTCAGGATACCTGTATGATTTTGAATAAATAGGTATTTCATTAGAAGTTTTAATGTGATGTTTTATTTTACTTGTGAAGGTGAGCTGATTTCCTTCAACATGAAAAATATCACTATACTCTTGAATTAATTTTAATACAGATTGTTTCTCTTCGGAATTCATGTGTTCAGTTCTAATTTCCGAAACATCAAATTTAACATTTTCACAATAAATTTCATTAAAATTTGGGTTGAGGGTTTGTTCGTATTCATCGAATGTCTCAACACTAATAGAAGGGCTTAAATCTACTCGAAAGTTGGATTCTGAAGGATTTAAAATTGTACATAAAGCTATATTATTTTCAACTTTTGTTAAACATTCAGGGATTTCTAATTTCCCAATTCGTGTATATGGTATAATTACATTACCATTTTTTACATTTTCAATATTTAATTTAATTACTTGTTCACAACGTGGAGGCACTACTATACAATTCGTGGATCCAGTTTTAATATCAAAGTAATTCAATTTAATTTGACTATAAGGAGTCATAAGCAAATTATTATTTAAATCGATAATTGCATTAAGTATTTTTAAATTATCCAATCCTAACAAACAATCAAAATGATCGTGAAATTTGAAAACGCAATATTCTAAATTTAGCGGTTTCCTATAATTAAACATTTTAGGGATTGGAATGAGTGTGCAGAAATTTTGTTGACTGCTACCGAAGGCAGATTTTACATGGAAGGGTTTTTTGACAAAGGATTTTTTGAAATATTTCTCAGCAACTGCTGGTGTCACAAAGGATCTTGTGCTACCAGTATCAATTAAAACTTTAAGATTTTGTTCTGGAAAAATTATATAGGGTAACACGCTTTCTGAATTATTTAAGTTTAACAATTCGATAATGTTTGGTTTGGTTCCGAGGCTGGTGTCTCTAAAAAATTATCGGATTCATTTTGAGGGGGTCTAGATGTATTTCTTGTAGACATACTCATTGGAGTTGGATTTGGAAATCTTTGGTTCTGATTGGGTTTTAAGACGTTTTGACTATTATTAGAAAAGTTTGTATTATTCCTATTAGAAGGGATATAGGAAGTTGATGGACGATTTTGCGGGTTTGATGCGGAATTTCAATTAGTATATTGTTAATTCTGCATAAAATTTTGCCTAGGAGGTGGTTGCCTATATGCCACATTATTTTGGAAAGTGGTTTTATTTTTATGTGAATTATTTTGCGTATTCAAGGATGAAAAAACATTTTTCGGATGATTATTGTGGGTCATATAAACTTGAAAATCATTTGTAAGAACATTTAAAGCAATATTCAAATTTTCTGGATTTTTCGTACGCATTAATGTGCCTAAAGGTTCTTTTAAACCGCGTAGCAATACTCTGAGAGCCAAATTTTTAAAGTAATTACCCAAAATTAAATGTTCATTAACATTAGAATGTGTCGTGAGATAAGAAATTTGAAGATTTAATAAATGTTGAATTCTATTATAAAATTCGAAAGGCGTTTCATTACCTTGTTTCATTTCTGAAAGTTCTATATTTAAAGTGTAAATATCTCTTTTGTCAGCGTAAGTATTAAGAAGTGCATCTTTTAGATTTTCCCAAGTTCTTATCGTACAAGATGGCTGCTTCACCTTTTATTTTTGCTAAAATGCTGGACATCAAATATTCATTTTGAAAATCCCCTACATCCACAGTATTATAAAACTTACTTACTAATTTCTCCGAAATTTCTATAAACCTAGGAAGTAATGCATTGTTTCCATCAAATTCGGGTATCATATCAAGATACTCTTTTTTTAAAATAGGTATTTGTGGAGTAGCCATTTTATCAAAATTATTCGTAGAAAAGAGTTTTGGTGATGCTAAGTTAAATTTTATTTTAGTATTAACAGAGTTTGAGCCTGAATTTGAGTTATTTGAATCAGAATTTGAGTCAGAATCGTCAGATGTGTCAAGTAAATGATTAATATTTCCTCTATATGACATTAAAAACACTTACAGCAATAGAATGAAGATCCTTTCCATTGGCTCGGACTGCACAGGAACAACCAATATCCTCTTGATTCTTCCGGTTTCTAGCACAACACAGATCTTCTAGTTGAGTTACTCAGTTCGCCCAACTAAGAGTTCCAATAATTTAACTTTACTTGTTCGAATAGTCAACAAATCGTAGAAACGAACCGAATGTTATATGCTTTAACTTTCGATTTACTAATCCTATAGTAATCCTAAATACAAAAGAATTACAATTATTGTATCCCAAGATGCAATTTCTATCGCAAATTCTTTCTCCTATTTTATATCATTCATCTTTTCAAAAAGAGCTTAAATTTAATATCTAACTTCTACCTACGGAAATGCCACAGAATTCTATTGCAACCGCGAATTTTACAGAATTCTGACTCCATAGCTTTTCTGGCTTGTTCATATACATCACATTGGTGGTAATATTCTTAATTATAGATATGAAGGATCTGTTGAAGATACTATAATGTGATGTATATGAACAAGCCAGAAAAGCTATGGAGTCAGAATTCTGTAAAATTATAAATATATATATATATATATATATATATATATATATATATATATATATATATATATATATATATATATATATAGATAATGATTAAAATTAGGTAAAAATGTAAAAAATATTTTTTAGCAAAATATTAAATATTTTATTTATGTAAATTTATGTAAATAGACCTACAATCATAATTGATAAAAAGATCTATTGAATTTATTTTTAGCGAGGTAGATAAATTGAAAGTAGCCCAAGGAGTTAGTGGCAGTATTGTTGACAAAGGATCAGTATTGCGGTTTGTACCTTACCTACAGTGTGGGATTAAACATGGATGTCAAGATATTGGTGTGAAATCACTAAATGAACTGAGGTATGTAATCATTTTCCAATATATTGATGTATCCAGAACTCTTTTTTTTTAAATATCCCACACTATTTCAGCCATGAAAATGAATATGTATGATCTGATCATTACTTAGCGAAGCTGCCTTTGTATGAATAATAAAGAAATCTTGTTTTTAGTGGAATTAGATTTTCTCTTGCTTTTTCCAGTCACATTTTTCATGTTGATTTGTTTTATTATGCATAAACATGGGTTAAAGAAAGTGAGTGAATTGTTTCTTTCCGAGAATTTTCTTCCTCATTTATTTGATACACTCAAGATTTTTTTTATTTTCTTAGTAATGATGTGGATAAATAGTGGATAGTGGATAAATACAGAAGACCCAAAACATTATCTACAGAACTTAATTTATTAGATGGTGTGTCGAGTTTTTGAATTTTAAAGTGGGACTTCCCTATTGCATTGTTCATTGCAGAATCCAAGTTAATACCTTGAACTAACTTGATTTTTAGTATATTTTCTACAGTTTAACTAGAAAGATACAAATCTTTTTCCAAAATCGTCAAGAATGTTGCTACTTATCAACCAAAATCATTTATTAATATTATTACTCATGGGAGTTTTGGTAGTTGGCGACATTCTATATTTTCTGAGATGAGATTTCATAATGAGTATTTATTTACTTTGTTCTTAAACTTGTAGGTTTGTAATCAACTCAACTTAAAATTTCTTGATCATTTTTTCAGGGAGTGGATGTCTACTGGTAAACTTCGTTTTGAACTCAGGACACATTCTGCTCAAGCAGAAGGAAATGTTCACAGTCTATTCTCATATGAAAAGAGACTGTTTTAAAATTTAATCAATAAATGACGGCTTATGCAGCCTTTATTTATATCCATTTGATTATGAGATTATGTTTTATATTGTTTAAAAAAAAATCTCTTAAACAGTAAGTTTTGATTCAAAAAAAAAAAAATTCGCTCAAATGCGATATAATCATTCGAAAGTTATGGGGATTGCACCATTAAAATTATTTGAAAATATTTTAAAAGCTGATGTCATTTTATGATCATTTTTATAAATTTTGATACAGGGTGTTACTTTTTGTACATATTGATTACAAGTTGTGCTAAATAAACGTATTTTGTGCCAAAGGTGAACATTTGATAACTGTTATTTAAACAAGACATTATTACTCTAATGTGAATATTGTTATAAGTGGAGCTTACATGGAGGCAAGAAAACTTGACAATTGCGAGTAATATAAAGTAATACGTGATTTTAGAGAAGAATATAGAAACTTAAAGTTGGAATATCTATCTCATAAAAAGTCGGAGAACCCGTGAAATATAAATCCGAGGGGAAAACTAGTACCAATAAAATCGCTATTCATAGTCACCTGTCGTGAGTTTGACAAATTTTAAGAGATGAGAATTTTTTAAATATGTCTCACTTTTTATTGGGTTGCTCTTATCATCTTATTATATGTTGAAGAAATAACAAGAGATAATAATAATACCTTATAGGCTATGTATATACTGGAGACTTGACTTCAGGTGAAAGAGATAAAAAAAAATTCAGAACAAGTTGCTAGTAATAGTATGGCTGTTAAAGGAACACAAGTCAATAGTGGACAATGATAGAGCAGATATGTGAGATGTTTGAAAAGATGATAGAAGAAATCACAAAATTGAAAACAAATAAACTGGATATCTCATAAAGAAAAATGGAGAAATGAAGAAAGAACCTGGAGCAGAGTTGAAAAAAAATATTGTATTGACAGGAATTTAAGTGTGGCAGTAATGTATTGGAAGGAAAAGGAAAAATTATGTATACATTTTGATACCACGAAATGGCGAATATTCATTGAAATATGATTCCACCGTGACTTGTAATGACAGAAGATTTTCACTGAAAAAATTATATTATTATGCATTATGTTAGTATTATCCTCATAATTTTCTCTGACAAAGAGAGGAAAGTTGGAAATTTCAAACAATTTTTAACGTTTACTGGTTTTGAATATAGGATACAGATGACAAACTTATGCAGTTCAACTACAATATTTTAGACGACAGAAAGGATGGACATTTGAATTTAATTACTGATTTATCTTTGCAGTAGTACAATTTCAGTCTTTCTTTTCTTGCACATTATTGTTATAATTAATTCGAAGAAGTCTTTATTTAAGCTTTTAAAGTTGTACTCTTATTTTCTTTTAGATTTTTTATGCACATGCTGATTTTTTATGTTACTAATATTTATTCATCCACTAAGGAATAGCTTTTTAATTTCAAACAGTTCCATAGGAATTTGTATATGTCTTGATTGATTATATTAGAAAGTGGTTCTTATAGTTATAGTAGAAGTTACTAAATTATCAGATAACTGAATTTTTTATTATAACTAATGCTAGTACATTAGTTATACAGTGAATGACCGAATTATTATAGAAAAACAAGTTTCAATGTAAAAGACAAATCTAAATGCCAACTGCTCAATATAAGAATACAATTTTAAACAATACATTATTTTTTTAATACTGAACTGAACTGGACCAAGTAAGGAAACTATGTATTTGAAAAATTTCATGGAATCATTGACTCTACAACGGCAATTATAGTCTACAACTATGTTAGTATTGATATCTTTATGTTGGTTGGGTACAATGAACAAGTGAGACAAATTACATATTTCTCCCGAACGCAGAAATGAGAGAGAAATGTGTCATTTTCTCACGCATTTCATTGTACCTCTAGAGATATGTTGTTTTTATGTCTGAAAAGTTGAACAGTTTACAGCCGGTAGAAAAAAATGATTCATGTACATTTTCATCACCAGCTAATTTTTACTCACTGGCCTGTGTTGTGGACGTACTTCATCAATTATATTTTCCCATATTGGAACAAACGTTATCAAATAAATAAAACAAGTAATCACCAAATAAAAGCCATTTAAAAACAAAAAATTTCGCGATTAATTTGACCTGTTCAATACCTCTTGAAAAATTGTGAAAGTAAACAAAACTTAATGTATTTGTTAGCTCCTTACATCCTCACAAAACCATTTGTTGTCCATAGATTTGACCTGATACATATATATTTATATAACCTGTATATAAAATTTTATACCAAACAAATAGTATATCAAAAACACTTGGAATTACAAAGAAAAAAATTTAAAGTATAAAAATTCTTAATGAATATGTATTTATTGCGTTAGATGTAATTTCTTTATATACAAATATTCCTATCCATTGTGAAAAATATGTTACTAAAAAAATAGGACAAAATTGAAAAATATACAGAAATACCTCAAAACGAATTTATAAAAGCTATAGAACTTATACTTCCAACAACGTACTTCAAATATGAAAATGAAATATATAAACAAATTGGTTGTGCCATGGGTTGATGTGTTATTGGTTTTCTTGAGTACTTGATTGCTTTGCAGATGGAGTGATCTTATCGGTTAAGGTTTCTTAAGTAGGGAGTAGCTAATGATTGCATAATTTGAGCTATTTGATATTTATTGGGGATGCACTGAGAGTTACTATGATTTGAGAATAATCCGAAGAAAGGTCGTAGTTATTAAAAATTGTGGATTTTATTAATATTGATGTGCCAGCGTGTGCCGTGTTGTCTGGATGGTTGGTGTAATACAAGTTGTAGTTATATCTATAAAGTTGGTAGAACATGTTTCTAAATTCGTCTAAAAGTTTAGTGAGTGTATTGACAGTATTTTCCTCTGGTACTAACTTTGTTGTTTGGCCCCCCACTGCATGTGCATAGTTGGTTTGGTGAAGAGAGTTGTTTTGTGATGTGGTTTGTTGTGTTTGGATTGGGTACTGGTTGGTTAGGTTAGGCTATTGTTCTGGTAAAATTGAGAAAATTCGCATCCCTTGTAGTTGGCTGGGTGAGCCACCACATGAGCACATGTTGCTGGAGTACCCGTGCTTTTTTTTACATACCTTAGTATCATGTGAGCGTCCACATTTTACGCACACAAACGGTCGATTATTTTGTTCTGTAGTCCCTTTATTTCATATATGTCCTTGTTATTTAAGCTGGTTCCAGGTCCATGAAAAACATGTTTAGTGGTTCTTTGGTTTGTCTATGTTTAATGTTAACATTTCTGACTTTGTGGTTCATGCCCTCTAGATCTGTTTTTATGTCGTTTGGGTTCTGTGGTGTGATGGAGATATTTGATAACTACTCTGTAGGCCCCGCTTTCTTTGTGTTGGTAGGTATGGTGAACTATGTTTTTATCATATAATTGGCTAATGTTCTTTAAATCTGTGCAGTTGTGGTGGTTATTTTAATTACATTGTCTGCCAAAGGTTTCGTATGGTATTGATCTTGGTTAGGATTTCTTAAATGCTAGTTTCCATGCCCGAATTAACTTTTACTTCATATTTTGTTACTGTTTTCAAGTTCCTCTTCATGATTTGCAAGAGTGCTATATCTGTTGCTCAGTGCAACATTAGTCTTGGTAATGGTTTTTTTCTTTTGACACTTACAATTTGCCACGGGTTGTTATTGGAGTATTCCATTTCGTCTTCAGAGGAGATCGTGCGGACTATTTGTATGCTGTTTTGAGTAATCGGGTGATTGAAATGGCTTTGATTTGGGGGAGCATGATTATTGTCTGTTGGGAATGTTGAAATTTGTGCGAAACCCTTGTAGTGTAGTGGTATGCTTGGCTTTTTATTGGTGCAAAGTTTGGTGATTTATGCGTATATGCATGATGACTCTTGCATTTGTGGGTTACCCTGTATAAATATTGGCTGTCCGTTGTTATTAAATTCAGCGAGGTTCCCTTGTGTGCACATATTTATTTTTATAGTTTTTTGGTATTGTTTTTATCGCAAGAAACTCACATTTCGATATGATATAGAAACTTATCTTTATATAGAAATTTATATATAAATTCATTATCTTTTATCTATTATTCAAAAAAAGGCCTTTATTTTCAACAATTGCTTAAATAATAAAAAAAAGATCAATGATAATAAGTTTGGCTTACAGATCTATCTAAATATCAGTACCTGATTTTAGATGCTTAGTTATTCAAAAAATGCATTGAAAGAAAATAATTGTCAGGAAAAATGATGAACAACAAATTCCAGAAAACGATAAACATATATTATAACCAATTGCGAAAGTAAACATCAAAATATAAAACATTTTTTCTTGCCACATGTACAAGGACTTCTAGTATTAGGATAAGTCAAAAAGGTCAAAATACATTATTCAAATATTTCACTACATTAAAATCTAAAATACCAAAAACTAAAGAAATAAAATTATATATCAAGTGCTTGTACTAATTGTGACGCAGTCTACGTAGGGCAGACATTTTAGTACTTGGAAAATATACTAAAAGATCATTAATACGATGGAAAATATGAAGCTGCATTAACGAATCACGAAATAACAAGAACAAGAAGAAATAAATTAACTTATAAGATTCAAAAATTCTTGTAACGGAATCAAATCCACGAAAAAGGGAATTTTTAGAAATTGCATTCATAAGAACAAGAATGCTACCGCTATCGATGATAAAAAGACCTAAATAATTTAAGTAAAATTTACAGCTGTTTTGTAAATTTCTTCAATATCTTACACCATATATATAAATATATATTCATTATTCGAAATGTTGGTTTGCTGTTCTTTAAAGGAGAAAACAACTACTTTCCTGGCTAATACCACGAAGAATATTGAATTACATCTTCTCCGAAGAACGTGATGTCATCGACAACCCGCCGAAATTGACATCCCTAATTGCTCGCAATTATAAGGAGAGGGGTCGTAACCACTGATTAGTTTCGATGTTGTATATATATATATATATATATATATATATATATATATATATATATATATATATATATGTCTTTATCGTTATCGGGCATTATGTTGTCCCAGCACTTCTGCAAGACTTCAGAAGAAACCTTCTCCCAAGCATTGCATAGCAGACATACTGCATCTTTTAGGTTAAGAGTTTTTAATAACGCTGTGTTCGTTACTTAATAAAATGTGTGCTAAAAGTTTTTTTCGGTAAAATAATTTTATTAGTCTGATAGCATTTTGATCCATCGGCTGCAAAAGTGCTATACAATTTGGTGGGAGGAATTAGCAGAGGATTTGTATTCAACAGGAATGTCTGCGTTTTTAAATGCTCGTGGATTTTTTCTCTTTCCCATCACTAGCATCTTTAGTTGTGACCCATCTGCATTGCAACAAGCTAAAAATATTACCCGTTCTTTGCTTATTTATCGACCTGGTGCGGTCTTCTCTTCTGAACGAACTAGCGTTTTTTCCGGAAACATTTTCCGATTCGTCTGCGTTGTATATTTTTAAATCTCTTTAAATGTAGTCAAAAAAGGATTGACGACACTTTGATCGTTGGATAGTTTTTCCCCGCACACTTTTAAAGCACGCAGACTTTGCCTTTTTTGAACGTTACAAATCCAGCCCCTGCTAGCTCTGAAATGATCATTTCCATATGTTTCGGTATAAAACTGTTTTGCTATAGCAGATAAAATTTCATAGAAAAATTGATGATGTGTTTACCATGCTCAAAAGAATAAAATTCATTTTTAAATCGTATGCAAATTTTTAGGAACCAGCTGTACAAAGAAAAGTACTAAAATTGTTTTATAATTAATCCTACCTGTCGATTTCAGACTTTTTCTGTTCTATGTAGAGATTGTAGATCTTCCAACCCTATACTCAGCGGCCAACACTTTTCCACTTTCTCCCTTGTTAAGTCTTTCAATAATTTCACTTTTCTGTTTTATGGACAATATCTTGTGTTTTCTTTTAGGGGGCATTTTTATTTAAGCAAATACTAAAATAAAACCCCACTTATATCACCTAAAATGGCATTAGAAAAATCCCAGGAAAGTATGTAAATATCACTGCTTAAAAGCGTACAAAAGCAGTGAAAATGCTGCATACCTGTTTAATGTGAGTCCCAGATATAAATAAAAGGGAAATTGGTGGAATCCCTGAACATCTAGTCATAAATTCTATAGGAAATAAGCCTAAAAGTACAGGTTCGTATTATCGAGTACTATGAAATTCGGATTAGAGTATCCAATGTATTGAAAATGCTTGCTCGACTACTGAAGAATTCGGATTATATTTTATATAAGTTATATAAGAACATATATAACTTAATCTGGTTGACTTTTACTCATTTTTAAATATACAAATCTGAATTTGTGATAAAGAAAGCAACTCTTATACGAACTTCAAAAAAAGATGTCTTGGTCCGAAAAATAAAAATCACAGCATGTTCTTGCGTCTCAGAGCTAACTGGGACTAAACTAAAATCATAAACACCGAATAAATAATTCACAGCTAAAGAATAATAAAAAAATCAACCAGTACTTGCAAGTTTTAACTTGTCACACTCAACGACAAAATATAAATATGCGCTCGTATAAAGTAAACAAATAAGGGCCACTGTTATTTCTTGTTTGTAAGACACGCCGTTTCGACTTTCGCTTGAAAATATGACAGAGAAATTTGTTGAAAATGTATTATTTTGAAATTTAATGAATGGATTATAAATGTGAATTATAAAATTTTAACTGGTATGTACATACCAGAATATAAAGTTGGTTTAATAATAATATGCAATAAAGTATTATTGCATACTTAATTGTTGTCTTATGAGAACAATAAAGTGATGTAACGTACAATACTTTATTATAAAGTACGGGTGGCAATCCTATTTATACTCTTTCCTAAATGTCTTTTGAATCACGATCTTATAGCATTTTAATGAAAGTATTAATGTTCATTTGATTGTTGAACAAACTTTCAGAGAATTTTTCAAATATTGATTCACTTATTTCTGACCACAGTTTGTGTTTATTAAATTAGGAGTTTGAGTAAGGATATACCTATATTTAGATGTACGTTACCAATTATTGAGTTATTGAGATTTGAGAAGTAACTGTTGACATTTATGAAAATATTTATATGAGTTTTTTGGTTTCATGGAAAATAAGATTTTTTGGAAAAACTGCATTTTATGAGGACACAATGACCATAACTTATTTTCATGACTAATAGTTATTGTAGTCTATTATGTGAAATATTTTATATGTAACATGCTCAATTGCATATCAAAAATACAATTTTCAACTGAATTGTGTTTTCTTCCAAATAAATATTAGCTATTATAGTTACCGAATACTAAGCCAGGATATTTATGTTTTCTTGATAAAGAAATTTTTTTACTTAATTTTAACGTTATTAAAATATTAATTGAGTTATAATGGTCATATCAGGGGATTTATTTATTATGGTTGTGAGCATACATATAATGCTGCTGTATGGACAATTTCTATAAGTGGAAGCTGTTCTTACTAAGGAAGACAATGATAACGCTTTCTCTATCCTTCGAGGTTCCAGCTCGGTTTTGCACATTCTCGAGAATGTGCAACGAGGTATCTGGAACGAGAGGGAAAATAGTATACTGTCGTAGGGATAGGCAAATGAAAAAAATATATCGATATCGTATAGATATATTCAAGGTGCGATTACGATAGGTTAAAAATCAACAACTCTTTATAGGATTTATAAGACATATGTCATCAGGATCATCTTTGTCTATTGATGCAGCAACTTCAGCTCTTGTTCCAGATTTTTTCGTTTTTGAGGGGGTCGGATGATTCAACATTTGCATATAAGCATTATAATGCTTTTTTTTAGATCAGTGGCTAAATTTGTAGTATTTTCACACGTTTTATATTCTTTACCGCATAAATTACAAGAAACAAGTTGATTGTTTCCTTTTTTGCGAAAAAATTCCACACCGCAGACAGTAACTTGCCGCCAATAAACTGTCACTTATGTATGTACACTACACCTTCTCTTTATACTGGGCAGTGTTTGTTTTTTAATTATGAATTTGAATTTGAACTTTTTGCGAAATAAGATAGGATTTCAGTTGTATTTTTTCAGATTCTGATTTTCTAATACTAATCAAATTGTTACTGTCTTTATAGAACATTGCTACATTGAGAATCTGATTGTATGAAACTGGGGAAAGTTAAATAACTTTAGTAGTCATTTATTATTAATAATATCTATTCTAATATATCACAAATATTCGCTAAAAACAGTTGACTAAGACAAATGACATTTGACAGAGCGGTAAATACTTTGAAGGTTATATTAAAAATTACAGCACAACACAAAATAGTACGTAAAAAGTCTTGTTACATGACAATAAAGCATAATGTTGGGTAAAATAATAAACGGAGGTCAACTATCCATCTTTATTAACAAAAATGTATCAATTATTGGTTTTGTTACTGAAAAGGCTCCCAATGGCTTGTGGTTTGAAATAAGAACAACAGACAACCAAATTGTTCGCGTTACAATGAAATTACCCATTGATCAACCGCTTGATGGTTATGTTGAGGTGAGCTGAATAATTTTTTATACTCTATTTTTTCTGGTACGTTGTAATTTTCACATACAAAAATATTCTTTTGAACCGATATTAGTTATGTTATTTCATAATAATTTCATAACATAACTAATATGTAAGTAGTATGTAATCTTAAATATCTATATATCACTTTTAGGTCCATGGTGTTTCAACAGGGAAAGGTATAATTGCAGACAGTTATGTAGGGTTTGATAATGATAACTTTGATGCTAAGTCCCATAATTTACTGTGCACATTTCTTCACTCTATTCCTCGATTGTGGGATACTGAAAAACTTAAGGAGTCTTCTATGATTTAGTTTATATATCATGGGTTTAATACTATAACTAGGTAATTGAAAATTCATTGTTTCAAGATATTTGTTGTTATTGCATTCTTTATATACTTCTTTTTGAAGCAACTCAGTATAGATTTTTTTTAATTTGCAAATAGAGGTTATAGTGCTTTTGTGGAAACATAATTTATAAAAAAAAATTATCTTTTCTTTTCCTCAGATATATAGTTTTAGAACTAACTTTAATTGAAGTTTTTTTGAATATCTTTTATAGAGGGATGGGGATAAAAACAAAAATAATAGTTTATATAGTTTTCATTTATTCTTGAATACAGAAAGTAATGCAAATTTTGGAAATCAACTTTACGGTACTCTAAAACTTCTAAGAAAAGAGACTAAAATCATAGTTTTAGTCTCATTATTTTTTTACTTGTCAGCTTCTTTGCATGCTGATTAAGGTAGTCTGACATAAAACTTATAAGAATCTCATGGCTGGGGGCTTGCTATGGAAAAGGGATATCAGATCATTGTACTTTAGTTTGCAGATGGTTTTGAGAGTCGGGTATAGAAGCTGCAACTGTTTGTTTGTTAGATGTTGTATAGTGTTTGCATTACATTCGACAGCTTGAAACTCTTCATCATCAAAGTTTTCTTTGAATGTGAAATAGGAAGACTTGCCTATTTAAATTAGTCTGTATAAAACAAGGTTTGCAATGTCTCCTTTTCTTGAATCCCTAAGCACAATTGATTTCCGATCACCTGTCCAACAAGTTTTTCCCAGTCTCTTAAATTCAGTTCTGATAGCAGAACGTATAGTCATATTCCATTTAAGAATGGCCAGATGTAAGAAACTTGGGATCAATATTTTTAATGTTTAATAGACCACAGCATATATGCTGTTACATATTGATTTAAATTCTGACCTCCATAGCAATCGCTAACACAACACAACAAAGACTGGAAGTATTCAAACAAACAAGAAGCTATCTTGGATCTTCCTCTTTCTCCTTTGCATTCATGCTACATAAAGCATGATCCTGCTTTTGCAACGAAATCGTAAATAGTGAAATTGTAAGAAGTCAATCGATATTTGTAAAAAAGTACATTGTTTGTGGGGTCACTTGGTGACATAAGCACTTGCTGTAAGTCAATATTTATCACCAAAATCTTGACCTCAAACTGGGTTGCCTTATCTTTACCTTTTATTTTTCCCTTCTTAGCAAGGTCTTTTTTCTTTAGGTGGTCTTGATACTCTGGTAGGGCCTCGTTTCTGTCAAAGACTGAACTGATACAGCATTCATCCTTCCTCAGATAGTGAGAGGCCAAGTTGAGTTCATTATTAAAAATTAAATTTGCTTTGGGTAGGTTTTTATCTTTGCACCATTTGACATACAGAACTCTGATATTTAAATCTGGATGCAAGTACTTCTTTTATATATCTGAGTGGCAGTATCAGATCAGGTTTTATTTTGGGAGGTAAAAACTTTTTGGCGTCGTGTTCTCTTTCGTCGCTGAACGACGTATTTATATTGGATCTTTTATTTAAAGCAATGTCTATTACACTTTGTTTATCCCCAAGGTGGTGAGGAACATTGTCTTGCACACTGGAACTCTTTGGCCTTCAAGAGGTAAAAAAAGTGTAACTTAACTCCCTCCTACTGTTATAAGAAGTGCTCTTTCCTCATGTTACATTTCCATTTACAATTGTGTTTAGATGAAGTTCCCATTTTTATCTCTGATTTAACGATTTTCCTTGCACTGGCATCTCAAGACAGTGCTTTATGCTATTTTCTTATGCTCTTCAACCATTTTTTGGGCTGTATCTCTCGTTTTCTTCAGTCATTTCAGGGTGTTTCTCCATTTCTTTTAAATTAGGATTTTCGCTTTCGGGAGATTTGTTTGAGTCACTTGAATCACTTTACTCGCGCTTTCTTGACTAGGCAGATACTCAGATTAATCAAGTGAAAAATCCATAACAAAAAAATTCAACTTAGCCACAAGACTATCTAGCATTTTTCCTATAAATAGTGTTTACTCTAGTTTCAAATTATTTATTCTTTGTATCATGGGTCCGAACGTCTTGATATGAAATTTTGCACACAATTTGTGTTAGAAGCTAGAATGTTGGAAATACATGAATTTATTTACCCTAAACATAGGTATTATAATAGAGAAATTCAGAATGTTTACCTGGAATATTGTCAGCATTCATTAAAGCAATATCTACCATAAGTTTTCCTCTATACATTTTCACTCACTTTATTTGCAACTTGTCGTTCATAACACATATACATAACAATACAAAGCGAGATTGTAAATTCAATATAAACAAAACAACAGACAACAATGTATGTATAGTATAATATCTAGAAATTTCTGGGGGGAGCTCCATCTACCTGTAATAAATAGGCCTATATTTCTTATTAATTATTCAATTAAAAAAGCAGCTATCTAGAGTTACCTGCTTTTTGAATTTCTTTCTTTGATTGTATAAAAATTGTAGTTGCCTAATTTTTATAATAAATATTCTTCCCTTGTTTAATTTTTATGAAGAGTTTGTTGTATCTAAAGTTACCTAGTTATAAATAAATATTTCGTTTTGTAATTGTCTGGTTTTAACACTTCCTAATAGGTCACTAAATAAGTTTTTGACTTATCCAATTTTAGCAATGAAAATAAGAATACCTAAATAATATGCTGATGTTGATATCTCAAAATCGCCAAAATTCGAGTAAACTAGTTTTAGTTCTAGACTCTGATATGTTAAAAATCAGACAATTTAGATAAACAATAGTTGTTTGAATGTTAGCTTTTTATTTTTGTATAAAATACCCAAATACATGTTTTTCAACTTTATTGATTCTTTTAAATTATACATATTTTTATGTTTACCACATAACTATTTGCAAATGAAAAATACATGTGAATATATTGCTGCTGCTAACATGTTGTTACTATGTGAATTTTTAGTGGTGAATTGGACACAAAATTTTGAAAGTGGATAAAGTTAGTGGAATTCAAATATTTTTAATGAAAGAAGAAACTTCTATTGAGCATCCAATTGAAGGTTTATCATTATTAAAAATACGTATATGGCATTGGATCAATAATCAAGTTTCTTAGGTTATATGATACCTATTCCTGTTTGTTTACAACCGGTAATTTCGAAAAACTCATTAAATATTGAATTACTTGTGTATTCTGAGGAATACTGAATGATAGGACATAACCCACTAACTTAATGTTTAAGATAAACACTGAATTTTTGATAAAATTTATTCAAATGTACCTATTTTGTATACAGAAATAACAGGAGTTGAGAAAGATGTAGAAGATTAGCAGTGAATATAATGGTAAGAAGTGAAAAGTGTATGTCAAAGTATGAAGTGCACATTGGAGAAGATATACAAAGGAGTAATTCAATTTGTACACATGAATGGTGGAAGGACACTGGGATTCAGGACCTACAAATTATAATTTGGATTTTTTTATATTTCACTTTAAGGAGCTCTCACAAGGGTGGTCATTGGCACAGGAATAAAAAATATGAAATTGAGTAATGAAGGATTATCATGTAAGTGTTACAATACAAAAATTACATTGGAATATCTTTTGTGGTAAAGGTTGGTAACTTTGAAAAACTCCCAAGTGTTTCCTTATGTTTGGGATTCATATTACATTGTTGACATGTGGCAATCGGTGAGATATTACTTTTTGGGTAAACGAAAGTAGATGGATTGATGTTGCATAGTGCTGTCATAATATTCCTTCATCAGGGTGTCTAGGAACTTTGAAAACCGGGAAAAGACGGAAATTTCGCAGAGTTTGGAAAAACCGGGGATTCGACGGATATTTTCTACTAAACCAGGAATTTTCAGTAATTTTGAGTGAGCCAACCAGGCACAGTAAATTGGTGTTGGTATAGCTCAAAAACCTTCCAACTGATGTTGAAAATCGCATCATCCAATCGGAACAATATGTTAAACGTCCCTTGTAACTGCACTCTTACTGGCTCACGTATCCATTACTGCATAGCTAACGCTCTCTGACGTTGCCTAATCTTGACACTGGTTTTGGGATCCCCCTGAAGCCTTCAGGGTTTTATGTTTTTTTTTGCAAAATACATTTTTAAAGTGAAGCTTATATTTGGCACAAGGTAACCTACCAATTTATTTTATTTATTTAACAAGTGGGATTAAGGTAAGTAACCGAATAACATGTTATATGTTTTATATTAGTTTTTAGGTATTGTAGGTCAAGGTTGTTTTAAACATTCTGTTACACGTTTAAAGCATGTTTATAAACATTTAAAACCCATAAACAGGCTTTTTTTTCACAAATTCTGTGCTTAAAAGAAAAGATCATAGTCAACCATCCTGCAATACATTCGGTGAACAATTTTTCTGCATTTTTATGTATTTGAATAAAATAAAAGGCAATAACAATTTTCCAAAAATTATTATCGCGTACTTCGGAGTAATTTTTGAAAAGTTGGTTAAAACGATGAAAATCGTTTAAAACATAAAAACATTTTTTTGTTTAAATATAGATAATACATTTTTCCAACATTGTAGGTAGATACCAATTATTATTATCAAATAATTTTTTTGCGATTGAAATGGCCTACATACACTACCTGCGCTACTGAACTGCACACTTAAAATTCCAATTTTTCTACAAAAATTTAGCAACTTATAAAGGGGGTTTTCTCGATTAAAAACACATCAAAAAACAGCTTCATATCTGGAAGAAAATATAATGAGTAGAGCAATCTAAAGAAATAGGGTTCTTAATAACTTAATGAGATGGTGCGTTGCAGGCGAAATTCTTCAAAGCACCCCTAATTATAAAATAGACTGGTCAAAGATAAGATCTTTCGTAAGGATTGTAGAAACTCTTTGATGTATAGGTTTCCAACTTTTGAAAAAATGACCCTTAGCATACCAATTAACTGAAGCAATAAGTTTCCAATACATTGGAAGAAGTAAACAGGGCTTTTAGAGATATTCTGATAAATCAGATCACTCTTAAGAAACATGAAAAACGATTCCAGATGTGATAAGAGTAGATGATTTTTGGATGGAAATTATCGAAAACAGTAGTTTAAAAAAGGTGATCATTGCTTATGGCATTCCGACAGCAAAAAGAGGATTTTCTGTCAAAAAGAAAATTTTGGTTAAAAATTTGAAAGTGGAATCTTGAAGACTCTCAAAAATAGCTCGCAGCAGTGGAGCAAGAATTGGTTAAATTAAAATAATAACTTGGTTGTTTTCTTGTACTTGTATTCTATAACATAAATATTCATCATAATAAAAGTGTAGTAAATCACGAAATTTCAATCGGGAAAATGTGAAAACCAACCAGAAAAAACCGGGAGAAAGACGGAAATTCAATTTTCAGTTTTTACTAGAATCTTACAAAGATCCCACTAAGAATCTTGAATTACGTTTTTGAAGTTGGGAATTAAAATATAAGATCATTCTCAAACATCATATCTATCTAACTAACTGCACTACACAAACTCGTTTATACATACAAAACGAAGTTCCCCATAATTCTAGAAAATAAATAAACAAAACAAATAAATAAATAGATCTTCCTAGAAATTAGTTCAAAAGAAACAATGTAAACAAATCGCCTGCTATGACAAAAACTAGGGCGGGCCGCGACTTCGTTAAATCTTCGAATTCCATTATAACCGTACAGAGCCGACTTCATATCGGGGACGAGTTCGTAACAATATTTATTAAATTGGCATATGTATCTACCACATTGCTTGTTTTATAAAATAACAAATGTGTTTTGGACAGTTTCAGTAATTAATAGTAGTGTTTATATACATTATTTTTACATGTAATAACTTGGCATATGCTGAGAATTTTAATATGGCTAACATTATGACATTTTCTATTTCTATATTCTAAAAAATAAATGGAATCATATATAGATGTTATATGATCAGATATACAAGGAAAGGACAATTAAATTTAGGTTATTGATCTAGCCCCTACCATGAATCACTTTTTGTCACTCAATTACAGGTTTTTCTGCTTACTACGTCTTCACAATAAAATGAAGTTTTTTTGGTTCATCAGTATAAAAAAGTTGAAATCTGCTTTATTATTATAGGTATGATAAAAATATGCAAATTCTTCAGACCTTTTGAAATTTAAACAGTAATCTTAAATATATTAGTATGTAAATTATTAATAGCTTGGCAGGACCGAAATAATTAAGAATTGAGAAATTCACCTTTCATGATTTATATAAATGAATAAATATTTTTTCTGTTGAAAATTCTATTTCCAATTGAAAACTGTGTAATCTTGAATTGTTTAGTTTTTCAAGACTACTGACATGTTTTTTGTTAATTGAGTTTGGTTGTTCAGACTTATAATGACTGTCAAAATGCGATAATTTTTTTTTAAATTGACACTAGCGGACAATTATTTTGCTATAAGTACATTCATATTCTAATGCAAATATTATTTTATTGGAAAATGTTAAAGATTTTCTGTCTTGGAAGGAAACTCACTGTTTGGAATAGTCAATAATAAAATAAACAAATTACACTAAATAGTAATTAATAATGTTCGTATCGATTTTGTGGATTTGAAAATTTATCAAATATTCGATTAGCCCATTCAAATGGACTTGGTTACGATTATAATAATGTTTGCGTTAGTTTATTGGTATCGGATCATAGGGATATTTTTCTCAACGGACAAATGTTTTCAAAAAATATAGTTATTTTGATTAAAATAATAGTTGAAATTTCGAAAATAATATAGGTATGTTTAAAATACGCCCCTGATCTGACATCCAGCTTAGAGATGTAGATCAAGTTTTTGAGGTAACTGATAATACCCACCAAGAGTTCAATAATCTTGTCCTTCCAATAAAAGTATCTTTATTTGCCATGAATGTCAGAATTCCAGGAAAGAGTTGCATAGATATTTATAGATACTGTAAATATTTTAATTGATGAATAATTTAGATTTAATTTATCTGTCAGTTTACTAGCTAGTAAATTTTAGGGGCGTGCATTTATAGACCATTTACTCTTCTCTGTTGATTTTTTAAGGCTTCTCCATTCACTCTGGCGCTAGATAAGCTGCCATGATGAAGAATGAGTCTTGAAAAAAATAGCTGATTTATTTTCTAAAATGAACGATATATTGTAGAAGAGGTTGTTGTAAAAAGAGTTGTGGTCTTACAGTATGTTTTCCTTACAGACAAGTGACAGAAATTGCTAAGGAAGGGTAGTAATGGGTTTATTTCTTGGAAAACAGTGCTGTTGGGTCCAAAGTATAAAATTGAGAAGTAAGAAATAACATGAAAATAATAATTATTAACACTAGCAACAGACAAATTTTACTTTCTTCTGAAAATAATAGAAATAAATTTCGGTAATATATTTTGGACACTGATGTGAAATTTAAAGTTCATATTAACCAATGAATGAAGCGAGAATACTCCAACTTAAAAACTCTTAACTCTCTTTGACGATATTTTTGTCCTTTTAATCATTTTGACACAAATATTCGAGAGTTGAATAAATTCTTCTTTCAAGTAAACACATTTTCTCTATCGATGTTCTAGCAATTAATGCGTTTTCAATCCACGTATGTGGTTTTTAAGTATACGCTCCACGTAATTTTAGAACTAAATTGGCATAATAGGCACCTTCCCCACTTGAGATGGTATTTTGAAATTTTGTCAGCGGTACTGATCCTCGATATTTCCACTCCTCACACTGCATTTGTCTTGTCTTGTCTATACTGCGTTGTAAGATGACTGAAAATGTCTTTTCGAGTTTGTATAAATCATACAACATTCATGCAGACAATTTTTTCAAGTTCAGCAGTGCAGTAAGTATATTAAGTACTGCATGGTAATAGAGATCATTGTCCAATTATTTGTCAATCGTGGAGGTCAAAGACTTTTCAAAAATATTTTAGTGTGTTCTAGGGGTTATGTTATATGACATACTCCTCTTATGTATCCACAGAATCTTAGGGTAAACTGTTTTAAACACAAGTAGTCAATTAATACGCGTTGTTTAGATTTTAGAAAAAAACTGCCTCAATACTAGAATAATAGAAGTAAATGGGAATAAAGCACCACATTAAAAACAAGAGAAATGCCATAAAATGTTACACTGATGGCTCCAAAACAGCAGACAGAACTAGAATAGAAGTGTGCGGGCTAAGAACCAAACACTCTGAAAGCTTGGGTAATTATCACAAACAGGATTTATCATCTTGTCCGATAATCGGACCGGAGCAGCCAGTGGAGTTCAGAGAACCAATGTCATAGGATCCAAGTTAGTTGGGATAAGCTAGGTAAAAAGAATAAATTTAGATATAATTGCTAAAGTAAGGTGCATAAAACTTTTGTAAGATCACTGTGGAATGGAATACAGGAAAAGTAGAGAAAAAACTAGGAAAGGGGGCAGTTAAAAAATAGTTACGGGAATAATCTACTAGGGTTGAGACAGACAAAGATACTATTCAAAACCAATAATCAAAGAAGACCTACCGAATGTAACAACTTAAGTGAAAACAATCTACGAATCTTGTCAGGGCGTTGCTTTGAGACACTAGGTTCAGCAAAGGATGCAACCTCTAGATTTTGTTATAAGTGTGGTGTATGGTTACGTAGGAAGGATAACGCTGTATATTGTAATGCTATACGTTGTACGTCTTTTCAGATAATAATGTGAATACGGCCTTACCACATTCGGGAATAAAGGGTGGAACTGAATCATATGTTCAATATCACTGGGTTCATTTACATACTATATAACATTTTAACTACACTACTTTTTTGACCCGTTTAACAATTAACGGTTAAGTTCAAAACGTATAAACATTATTAGATACAACTTGCAATATGTGCGATTTAACTATCTATATTCTTTCACGGTCTGTGTTTAATTTACATTAAATTAACAGTTAATAACTCAAGACTTGTTTTGATAAACTCTATGTAAATCCTAAATATATCTATGTAAATTCCTAAATATATAATAACTGCTTGTTAATTGTGGATATATTTTACAAACATAATTTGATTTCTATCAACATTATCTTTGGTCTAGGAGTTTATTTCAGAGTAAGAGTATATATGACCTTCGAGGTTAATAACTACCACACTAGGAAGAATCTCGAAGTGTGAGGACTACGGAACTCCAGAGCTTTATACCTGATGGCGTATTAGATAGAATCAGAAGATCTCTGGCAGCGACGGCTATCCCATATCATATTCTTTTTGGCAGTAGTAGAATTAACAGATCACCTAACACTGAACATCCCCAGTTTCACAGCCAGAAAAGGGGGCACAATAGATCATTTGGGTCGCAGTGTATATCACACACTAAATTATACACAGCTCGCTGCTCGAAAAGATCCATTTTAATACAAAAAAAGAGATTAGGATATTAAGAGCAACCATTATATCTTTATAGTTTTGACTATACAAATTTCGAATCAAAAGTTTAACGGCTTTTGTAAGGCAAATACTTGTACAACTACTCTCCTCGGTCAATACCATTACAAATATTGAATTACATAATTGAAAAACTTGATGCCGATCGACATTCTAGTCCAGCGTTTCTCAAAGTGTGCTCCGCGGAGCCCCAGGGTTCCGCGAATGATGCGGAAGGGCTCCATGAGTGGCTCCTACCAGTGTAGTGTAAAAAATCCCTATTCCTCGTTGCCATCAAAAATTCCTTAAAAAGGGTGGAAATTTTATTTAAGGTGACAACAGTGGTTATGCCAACTGTCGCCGCCCCACAAAGCAATTCGCCTGATAGCGTTGCGGTTGCGAGAATTGCCGATCATAAGGGTTAATCGCTGGCTTGCATATAATTCTTTATCATTAAATCCGCATTTTAAAGTCAAGTTACAGCGGATTGAGCAGGCTAATAAGTTGTGCTTCATAAATCGTATTTACAATTACTCACTTAATCGTAAAAGTTTAATTATCTGCAATGGACCATTGGTTACAAACAAAAACTTGCAAAAAAACAGCGTACAACGACTTTAGAGGCACCAATAGAACCAACGCCTGGACCCTCCAATGCAGGTATTGTTTTATAATCAAATTATGTAAAGTAATATAAGCTCCCGTTTCTTCTCTCTCTCTCCAGAGTAATTTGAAGTTGATAAGCCAGGTGGGCATAAAAGTAAATATATCAAAGAACACCATTCAAATGAGCACAACGCATAAAACAAGGCGGTATGATAAAAATTATATATCTTTTGGATTTATGGAAGTAGACGACAATCGCCCTCAATGTAATAAAATTTTACCGAACAGCTCCATGTATCCTGCCAAACTGCTTCGCCATTTCCAAACTTTGCATCCAGAATACAAAAGACAAAAAGGTAAACTTTTTTGAACGAAAGCGAGAACAATTGTTAAAGTCAAAAATATTCATGCGCCACGCATCGCAGACTGTTAATAAAAATGCAACTGAGGCATCCTATATTATTTCATACAAAATTGCAATGGCTGCTGAAGCCCATACCATAACAGAGAAGCTCATAAAGCCGTGTGCAATTGAAATGGTGAAATGTATGTATGATGAAAAAACTGCAAAAGAGGTGTCAAAGATTCCACTTTCAAATGATACAGTGGCTCGCCGTATAAGAGACTTGTCAGATTTCGTGAAAACGGAGTTATTTTCCCGTTTTAAAAGTCATGGGACAACTGTATTAATGTTTGCACTGATGGGGCAAAATCTATGGTTGGAAAAACTGCCGGTGCCGTTTCAAGGGTTAAAAATATAGCTAAAAATTGCAGCAGTAGTCACTGTATAATTCATCGTCAGACATTAGCCGTTAAAAACATGCTACAGTTTCATTAAAAAGTGTCCTCGGAGAGTCTGTTCGAATAATAAACTTTATAAAGTCTCGACCGTTAAACATGAGACTATTTAAAGTCTTGTTCGATGATATTTGAAGCCTTCATACTTCTCTACTACTTCATACAGAAGTTCGATGGCTATCTCGGGGTAAAATACTACTTCGATTGTTTGAGTTACGATCTGAAGCTCACGGTTTTCTTTTGGAACATCCTTTTGATTAATTGATAAACACTGGTTGTTTAGACTTGCCTATTTGTCACTTCGAGGAAAACAGATCACAGTGTTTACAGCAAATGATAAAATAAGATCTTTTAAAAGGAAATTACAATTTTGGCTAAGTAGCGTTGAAAGTGAGGAGTTTGACTGTTTTCCGACATTAAAGGAATTTTGTGAAGAGACGAATACAGGAGAATTACCTCAAGAAAGAATTACTCCAACTTTATGCTTTCAAGTATACGAAAAACTTATAGAATTAACTTCCGATTCTTCACTAAAACTAAAGTTTCAGAATCAACCAGTAGTAGAATTTTGGTGCAGCCTTAAAGAAGAGTATCCAGAGTTGACAAAAAAAGCTCCTTTCCGTCCTTTTACCATTTGTAAGCACATACCTTTGCGAAACGGGATTTTCTTCATATATTTATACCAAAAGCAAGTACCGCAACCGCTTGGATGCCGAGCCAGATATGAGGTTAAAGCCAAATATTAGAGAAATTCGTAAAAATAAAATACAATATCATTCATCACATTAGTCTTGTTACGTACACACTAAAAATAAAAATATGCATTTTTTACTTTGTTTTATTATTTTACTTTTACTCCTACTTATTTTTACATTTCTTCAACTAAATACCATACGGGGCTCCGTCATATTTGATCAGACTATATAGGGGCTTCGCCATCAAAAAAGTTTGAGAAACGCTGTTCTAGTCGATATCGACATCTCTGATTTCTCGCAATTGGTTAGGCAAGTAAAACGGCACAATCCAATCGATTAGTCCAATCTATACTAGTCATATCACTTCAGAAAAAATTTATCAATCTGAACTAACCAAATGGCAGCGCTGATTGATTTAAGTCCGGATTAGAATAACAAAAATAGTATCCCATACAAGAAAGAAATTAACGCACTAGTGAGTTAACTTAATTCTTAAGATATAACTGAATTGTAATAATTTTTTTAGTTCGACAAAGAATGTAATCAATTTCAATATAGTATAAAAAGAGTTTGATCTGGAGTGAACCATAGACTGACTGGGAAATAATAAGAAGACGCTAATTAATTAATATAATATATATATATATATATATATATATATATATATATATACATACACGTGTTGTTATATAATGTATATATTCATATATATTTTTGGTATATACAGAGTGTCCAAGGTTCTGCAAAAGGCAAACACAGATAGTAGACTTTTATCTGTTTCTTAAGTGTGCCGGCGCTCTTTGAGATGACATTGTTTTAGCCTTTACCAACTTCGTATTGAAGATGGTTACTGTGGAGTTGTGGCAATAAAATACCAATGTACGAAAAACGAAACAACTACAAATAAATGGTTGAAAGTGCTATTTTACTGAATTCGAATTTCACATTTTCAAAGGTACTGAATATGTAATAGAAGATCTACAAATCATGAAGCAGTTTATTAAAAATCTGTAATTAACTCGATATAATAAAAATAAAAAATTACTCAATTGACAACATAGAGTCCAAATGAATCAGTGGTTAGATAAGTACCGTATCTCGAAAACTATTAGTCGAAGACAGAGGTGAAAAAATTCGTGGTCTAAGAAAGACCATAGAAAATAGAAACAGATTTTCAAAATGGTCGCCGAGCATAATAAACTTGAACATTTTAAACTTAAAGTGACTCCTTCAAGTATGGTTGATACTAACAATTTGCATGTTCAATAATTTACGGAGTACTTGAGGTCGAAAATATTCACTCATCGCGCAAAAGTCGATTAGGATATCAGGCTTTATACACTTTTAGATCCATTTGTGTTTTTTGAAGAACTTCAAAGTTCACAGTGATTATTTCGGAAGTTATTCCGTTGTAACAGGACTTTAAATATAGCTTATTCGTGCCTACAAAGGGGTTATAATCAAATATAAGGTATTTTAGGCTTTTCAATATTTATTACAATGAATAGTTATAAATGATATGTCAAATAAAAGGGTTATTCAATCAGTTTAGTCTAGAAGCTTATAAATGTTCCATATGAGCACAATTTGTTACTCGGCAAAAATCAAGTCTATAGCCGAGTCAAACGTTGATTAGGATATCTTCAGTAATTGTTACAACAGCTGCTTCAATTCTTAATATTTCATAACTCTCGAATCTCAATTGATAGAGCAGGCATATATAACCTTAATCCTTAATGAATTCCCAGAGGTAGAAATCACATGGCGTCAAATCTGGCGAACTTGGAAGCCATACCAAGCAAGTTCTATCATTAGGTTCCTTGTCTAGAGGTGAAAGTAAGAAGTACCAGTTACAGTTGTTTCACTAAAAAA
Organism: Diorhabda sublineata; assembly: GCF_026230105.1. Lineage (NCBI taxonomy): Eukaryota > Metazoa > Arthropoda > Insecta > Coleoptera > Chrysomelidae > Diorhabda > Diorhabda sublineata. The sequence goes on along the minus strand of NC_079485.1, from coordinate 20,102,650 downwards.
GAAAAGACCATAAAAGCTCCGCTGGGATATGGCACAAAAATATTAATTTTGGAGAAGTCTCGTTGCACTTGTACCATTTCGTCAGAATTTTCTGGGAAACAGATTCGCACAAAATAAGTGCTAATATGTCCAATATGACCAATAAAATCGAAGTTGGCACGTAATCTATAGTTGATACCACTCCAAATGGTTGAATTGATGATTCAGATGAAGATGAAGATCTGGAATAATTCTGCAAAATTATGTGAAACTAGAACATAAAAACAGTTTTTATTGTTGCTTGATTGCAAGACTAGAGGGAATAGTGTCTTTATAATGCTTGAACGCTTTATACTTCTAATTGCATACAAAACGCGTTTGTTGACCTGATTAATCCCGAGCATTTTTATGAATCTTATTTTGAACTGATATAAATTTGTTTATGTCTTAACATCGCTTAAATTATCTGTAGAAACGCTTTGTCGCCAATTTGTGGACGGCCGATGCTACTTTTAAGTTTTGGTTTCAACAATTGAGCGCAAATGGCTTATAGATTGAAGACCCACTTGATCGCATTAAGGATTGTCGGCAAAAAGAATTGAGTGGCGTATTAAACTACTTACAAAATCCTCATATTGAGATTGTCAATTATAATAACGTCAAAGAATTGTTTATTGATTAAGTGTAATAGAACTGGTTTATTGTTAGAAGAGAAAAAAACAGTATGAAAAGATTGCCAAAAGACATATCCAAAAAAGAGAATTTTCTAAAATTATCAACCATGTTGATCTCTATGGTATAGGGTGTAGGTAGAAAAGCTAATTTAATTATGTCACCTCATACCTAATACCTAATTTGGGTATGACGTTGAAACGAAAAAAATTTATAGATAAGAATTTATTGATTTCTGTGTAAATTTAAGAAATATATTTATGCTTCATAGAAGAAGAAATATGTGTTTGATTTTGTATTGTTTTAGAGGTATTATTATTGATTTATATCCGTCTGATTAATTTAACTGAAGTTAGAGATTCAAAATTGAAAATCTGTATGCGTACATTTTGATTTTTAATATTTATTCAAAAACACACGTATAATTCTAATATTTGCTGTCGGGACCTAGTTGCTGAGATATCGGGTGTTATTAAATCAAAATAAAAAATTTGCCATAAATCAAGAACGCTTTTAAATTTTTTTTTTCGAATTAGGTGAACAATATGCTAATAAAGTAATATTTTGACATGAACATATTTTGGAAAAATTTAACTAGTGGGGCGCTGTCAGGGCTAGTTGTCATTTTTACCCCCCTATTTTTTACGCCACTGGAGAAAATTCTTTTTTTAATTTTGTTTTAAATTGCCTGATTATTTTTAGTTAAAAAACTAATAACCTTTTATAGAGCTAAAATGAATGGTGTTGTAAAACTTTGTCTCTAAACAAAAGTCTGCAAGCACGTAAGTACTTTACGAATTAATTAATTATTCCTTTAATTTCGAATAATGATAAGGTGTAGGTAGTTCAAAACAAATAAGAATTATTCATAATTTCAATTTCAAATAAAAATGTATTGAAATAATAACAAAATTGGCAATGAAAATAAAAATAATAATAGCACAAATTAAATTTAAACAACACTGTATTACGACAATTGACAAAGTTATAGTAGTTGTTCAAACTGTTAGCTGTTTCCTTCAATACAATTATTACACCGTTTTGTCATTGAGAAACGTGTCTTTGAGAATAAATCTGGATGGGATTGAATGATTTCTGCTGCAGCCTGAATTCTAACTATTAGATCTTGTTCAAATTCGATGATTGAAATGATTTACGTCAGGTAATCTTAGAGGCCAACAATTGGGTCCACCCCGACTAATCCATTTTTCTCTAAAACGTTTGAGTAATTTCTTGCCGCTGCAGCAAAATGAACAGTGTTGAAACCACATGTGTTTTCTAATAGCTAACGGTACATTCTCCAACAATTCATGTACATTTCTTCCAAAAAGCGCGTAAAATTGCACCATTTAATTTATTTGGTAAAATATAAGGCCCGATTAAGCAATCTTCAATCATACCCACCCATACATTAAATGAATATTTATGCTGAAATACCCTTGTGTTTAGTGGCAAATTTCTGCAACACCGTTCATTTTAGCTTCATAAAAGGTTATGAGTTTTGTAACTAAAAATAATCAGGCAATTTAAAACAAAATAAAAAAAAGAATTTACTCCCGTGGCGTAAAAAATAGGGGGATAAAGTGACAACCCTGACAGCGCCCTACTGGTTAAATTTTTCCAAAGTTTGTTCATGTCAAAATATTACTTTATTAGCATATTGGTCATCTAATTTGAAAAAAAAAAATTGATTTATGGCAAATTTTTGATTTAAAATTTTGAACACCCTATATCTGTGGTAGAGCGTTGTCGGTCGAATATAGTAACACCCTGTATCAGTAATATGGGTTTGATACGCAAGTTTTTCAAAATATTTCTAGACATATGAGAGTTACATTAAAAAAATATTGAACAAATCTTCACCGATTCATTTCAATACATATAAAAAAATTAAAAAAAAATTACTCGAATAATGCTAAGCCTTAGAAAACGTATATAAATTTATTTTATACTTTTACTACGCGCGTTTCAGTGAAAAATTCTAAAACTTTATGACGAATAATTTCCTACATACAGGTATAGTACTTTACATTCTTATCTTGCCACTCGATGAATGAACAATTCTTGCCTTATATTTGAATACATTTTTCAAGGGTTGTTTCTTTAAGAACGAGAAACATGGCAATCCTAAAGGAAGGACATATCGGAGATGCGATCCCAAAAAGGCATAATAAACTGTTATAGGGGTTGATAAGTTAGTTTAGTTCTTTGGAAACTGATCTTAGCTCAAAACAGGCAGAACTTAATTTTTTAGATGGATCGGCGGAATATGTAGCTCCAATTTCAAAGAATTGTCTAAAACAAGCACTAAGAATTTTACAGATTCAACGTCATTGGTAGTGTTATTCAATATAAAAGGCTGCAATGTATTTTTTTATGATAAACTTTGGTTTTGGAAACGTTGAGACAGAGAAGATTAGAATCGCACCATGATTTAAGGGTGATTAGGTCGATAGATATGGTTCTATCATGTGCTGTGAGATCAGGGTTGCTCCAAGAGAAACTAGTATCGTCTGTTTGCAATTAGACATATTTTATCGCTGTCTAAATAGGCAATGTCGTTGATAAACAGAAGAAACGAACTAGGGCCTAGTACTGAGCCTTGAGGCACTCCGCATTCTATGGCTTACAAGAGGACATCATTGTATCAACCCTTACAAGCTACGACTTCTGTTGGTAAGGTATGACTTAAAACATGCGAGAGTTGTTACTCTAAAACCTTAACACTGCAATTTATTCATTAAAATATTATGATTTACATTTACAATCGAAAGAAAAATAACAGAATGTTGTTGCAATGGAGTGATGGTTGTTTAGGTTAGAGTAAACATTATTTAGGAGGGAGAATATAGCACCATTTATGCATTTGTTACCTAAAAATCCAAACTGATGAGTGGTAAATATTTTATATAACAGAAATGGTAAAAACATGTTTTTTTATCCATCTTTCAATGATCTTAGATGGGTAGGATTGCAATTTGATCTCTATCTCCTCCTTTATGCAGGGATATAATTATTGCCGTCTAAAGGCAATTTGGAAAAGTGCCATTTTGAAAAGGAATGAGGATGAGGATTTATTTTTGATGCCATTAAATGTACTGCGAAAATTTGCTAAAACTACGCGCATAAAAAAGAGACTGTATAAATTCACATTGGCACCAGATATATATGACAGCGAATCATGATAAGGAGCGTTAGAATTTGTTAAAATTTTGGCTACGTTTACAAAGTAATTATTAAGGTTATCAGGTGAAGTGGAGATTGTGCTCGACGAAGAAGCCTCAATCATTAATAATAGACCACGTTTCTTTCGCAACATAACAATAATTGGTTAGTCTCTTATTATAATAAAGACAGCCTGGGAATTTCCTTAGGTGAGATAAAGATCGCATATTCTTTGCAGATATACATAAACCTTTAGTGGACCAGGGTTTATATTGCTTATTTTTAATATGCCTGATAGGAAAATAATTGAAAGACGGACTAGTTAGTGTTTCTATGAATCTAAAGTATTCTAAGTCGACATTACCAGAGAGAATTTTCCAGTCAGTTCTTATACATCAGTGCTTGAATTTTTGAACTTACTCTTCCGATAAAATACGTCATAATTTGCGAGAAGTATTTTTAATATTGTACTTTACCAAAAATTTTGTTAAGAATGCTGATCGAAGAGACCTGAAAGATAATACATTGGATTGGATTCTGGATGATACGATGATACGACGATGATAGTCTATAGAAATAGAAAAATCGAACAATTTCTCAGATGTTAAATTATTCAACAGTGTTGTTTCGGAAAAGTCATTGTTTGTGGTCATCATAGTACCTTCATGAGATGAATTAGTTCTATTAAATCTGGCTACTGTGGTATAGTTCTTGACAAAAACATACTCATTTTAATTTAACCAATGTTCAGTGATGGCAACGATTTCTGGAAACTTGAGTTCCTTTAATAAAATATAATTCATCTTTATTGAGTTTTAGATACATAATACTAATGAGAGATAAGAAGGCCATTGGAATAATATTTTCTATGGCTTTCCATAATTTTTTTAAGTTTATCCGTTGAGATAGTGTAGTATCAGAAATAGTCATATTGTTGGTAGAGAATAAATTGGAAAACTATATGAATGGAAATATTACTTAATCCTATCAATGAGCAAACTCTGTATAAACCGTATATAATAAATAAATGGTAAAGCAATAAATAAAACGGAATAAAAGACGAATTAGAAGAAAATGAAAGAAAGGTTACAAAGCTTTCAACAAATTCCAAAATACCCACTTAAAAATAGATTGAAATAGAACATAATAATAGGATACAATAATTTGAAACTACAGATATTGGTCACATATGATTCACAATAAAAGGGAAAATAAGAAATGATAAACTATACTAGCACAATTTTGTAAAAATTGATGTCGCTATCATTTTATATCTGATGATAGTATATGCAAATATTATTTTCTGTTAGATATTTGTTATAGTTAATTTTGATGTTCTAATAACAAACTGGTTGAAATTAATTTATTTATATTTGTTTCAAATTACTTATATATCTTGACTAATTTGAAAAAATATACGATTTCACTGAAATCGATGTTATATGCAGTTTTTTGTCTCTAAGTGTCTGATTAGCATTTCAAGTCAAAACAAAAATTGAGGATTGATTTAAATTTTGAAGCTAATAATTGCTATGGAAAAGATTTATTGTTCGATAAATCTAAATCTGGTATACTAATTAACAACCAGAACGGGTTTTCAGATGATCCGCAAATGATGCAGTTTTTTACTCCTAATTAGCTCTTAACGATAATGGATTGGTTCGAAAAATGTATTTTAACATGAATTTTGAATTTAGCAGCCAATTTCGTCTGAAATTAATACTTTTGGCTTTCAGACTTACTTAGTTTTCGTTTTCTTACATTATGTAAACTACCTTTGAATTTGGACCTTAATGATACTCCATATTTAGAGGAAATGTGTTGTTTAGACCCTTTTGAAATGGCTCGTACTAATTAACACATCTTACGAGGATATATTGAAAAATTCTTAGCCTACTATAGAACCAAACAAAATTTCAATGACAAAATATTTTATTACTAAACATATTCTAATCTTAATTGGATACATTTATTACAGCGAACCTGCAACGTCTCTAGACCTTTAAAAAAAACATGTTTCTTCTTGCTCTGCAAATCAAACCTTCACAGTTTTTATTACCACCTCGTTGCAAGAAAACTTACGACCTCTTAAACTTTTTTTCAGTTGAGGAAAGAGATGATAGTCGAACGGAGCCAAATCTGGTGAATAAGGGGGGTGTTCTAGTAATTCAAACCCTAAATCACGAATTTTTTGCATGGTAACATGAGATTTGTGTGCAGGGGCGTTGTCCTGCAAAAACAAAGCACGTTTGGATAGCTTTCCGCGTCTTTTCTCTTTAATTTTTCCCCGTAGAGTGGTCAGTAATGTCGAATAGTGATCTCCAGTTATTGTTCTACCCTTATCCAAAAAATTAATTATGATCACTCCATGGCAATCCCAAAAAACTGAAGCAAGAACTTTTCCAGCAGATTTTTGGACACGAAACTTAGATCTTGGAGAACCAGAGTGTCGGCATTCCATCGATTGTTGCTTTGTTTCTGGATCGTAGAAATGTACCCAAGTCTCATCCATAGTAACAATTCGGTTTAAGCAGTCTACATCGTTTCCAAATCGAGCACAGATCGAATACGATGCTTCTACCCTCTTGCACGCTTTTGGTCAACATTCAAACATTTGGGGATCTATTTTGTAGCAATTTTTCTCATGTCCAAATTGACGTGATCTATATGATGAACGCGATCGAATGAAATATTCACTGCGTCAGATCTGATCTGATCTGATAAAATTATGTCATGAACTGCATCGATATTTTCGAAGACTGACACAGAAACTGGCCTTCCCGATCGGTCATCATCTTCAATGGAAAATTTCCCTCTTTTGAATCTTGCAGTCTAATTTTTCACGGTCGCATACGAAGGATATTGATCAAGAAGGGTATAAAGCATATCTTCGTAAATCTGCTTACCTCTTAACCCTTTTAAATACAGGTACTTGATGTTGCTCTATACTCCAATTTTCCAATTTTCACAATTTCGATGGACATATTTTTTCTTTTAATTTATTGCGTAACTCTGGTTTACTTTTTTTGACGTCAAACTCTACACTAACACTTATTATTCGTTGCTATGGTAATGCAATATTTTGTTTATGCATGGAACTAGTCTAGGCTAACTAGATATCAATACATCCTCGTATAAGATAAATGTTGCATTGATATTGAATAAAACCCAGGATGTGGAGGTATGATACTAAAATCTTTATATCAATACATCTCAATATTACCTGGAATAAGTATCAGAACTATTCGAAAAAATGATGACGAAAAAATAAAAAATGTACTTATACTTGTACTGAAAAGATACAAAATGGACAACCCTGAACTTTTATTCTACTTCGATCACGATGTGCTTGTGCTGAACGTGGACACGATCTACAAAGGCTACTACACGATTCAACTGCATTGCCAAATCACTCAATATGATAATAATATGATCTTATGTTGGGTGATGTAGTTAGGGAATAGACTACGAAGACCCCAAGAATAGCTGAATGTTTAAATCACACAGTTTGGGAGAATAAAGATGTCGAAATAGAAACCAAATCAAACATTTTCAAAGCAAGAACAGCATTGATAATCGAATTGTATGTACTCAGAATAACTGCAAAAACGCTCTTGATAGAGACATAAGCTGCAATCTGATTGAAATATGAAAACTAGGTAGAAGGAATGTAGCGAACATCAGTAAAATGGATGAAAGACGAATAGCAAGAATTACACGTATTAAATGCCCTTGCAAACAACCTAGCAGTATAAATATAAAAATGTCAAAACAAATTGACAAAAAAAAAGATAATAAAAAAGTAACATCTGAATATCAGACTTTGAAAAGATAGTTTTCGATACATTACGTGTATTAAATTGAGGAAATCATATAAAAGACATATGAAAGAAAGAAGTGTATTTAGTTACTCAAGTACAGAATTAGACATCCTCAGCTTAAACAATGTTTGAGACTCCTAGATATCAGAAACATTATTTAAAATAAACCAATGCAAAGCATTCTGAACTCAGATGTATTAAATGAAGTGTATTAGGTCCAGCTCAATACTTTTGAACTGCATATTAGACGCGACACTGTGATGAAATTTTCAAATCATTAATAAAAGTATGAACCGGAAATGGAATTAATAAAATTGTCTTGAGAATTGGTATGATTAATAAACAAATATTCTAGTATGAATTTAACAATTTCATTTATGGGAACATTATATTATAAGAACAGTACCGCGATCATTTGACGACATGAAAACAAAAATATTAAGGAACATTGTGAATGCTTTTAATTCTCGAACAGTTATATCGGAGCTTGGAGACAGACATTGCCACTAAGACAATCGCTAAATTTGCTAAAAGTCATGTTCAGCGGCTTTTAGACCACGTGACTGACTCTAAGAGCTACTATTAAGTTGGACAAGTAGTATAATCAAGAATAGCATACTTTTTCGTAACCCAGGCCCTGATTTTTTTGTTGTTTCATATTAACATATTTCCTTTACTAGTCACTGATAATTAGAATATTCGAATTCTCTTTGGTTTTAGTTTTTTTCTATAAAATATCAATAACACGTTCTAAATTTTCTACTTTTCATAAAATAGATATTTGCTACTTTTTAGTTTAAAATTCTATTTTTTGGCAATAAGTGTGTCTTTTGTGGAATGCTAAGTGATCGGTATAGCATTTGTATTAAAATAAACTAAGAAGTTATAACGTTTTTTAGCTTTTATTATGTCTTTTTATTTTTTTCTGTCATAATTTTTTAGGTTCGTGGGCATTCTTGAACAAAAAACTTCTCTTTTGTAATGATGGATACTTTCAACCGCAAATACAGACTTTATTCCGTTTGTTTCTTGATTGCTCATTTATTTATTGCATTTAAAAATTGCATTACAATAGCTCATGGACGTGAAAGAAATATGAAGCTTCTTCCTTTAAAATATGGCTCGTTTTTGTGGTTTATAACCTAAGGTTTTTTTTCTTATTTTTCAATGATCACTTAACAAAGATTCTGCTTTGCAGATCATCAAAAATACCGCGCTCATTGACTAATGTCAAATCAAAATATATAGACATTGTTAGAGAAATAGTAAAAGTTCAATAATCTCAATAAATATATTCCAGAATAATATTTCTGGGTCAACAGAGTTGATACGGCGCTCGATGATAGATTCAAATTTTTGGGGAAAAAATCGTCTGTGACTTTAGTTTTCGCAGCCTACAACTGGTGTGAATTCTCCACCACTACCCAGTTTTTAGGTGGATCATAAGAATCCACATAATATTTATTTAAACTTGTTTCTAAAAATTCTTGAAAAATATATTTTTCTTGTTCATGTCAATAAACGGTTTCTGGGACTAATTAGCGAATTAAGTTTTTATTTATAGTTGAAAATTAATAGATTATAACTGGATATATAAAAATATAATGATTTGTCAACCATGCAAAACATTTTTAAATCCTTATTGATTAAACTAAAACAAGATCTTTGCTAAGCTCTCATGATTTAGGTCCTCTTGGCAGAGGGGGGAACTGTACACGGATTCGAGTTTATAAGAGCAACTTTACAAAATAAAGACATTGCCTTACCACACTTGCTGCGGCATTGTGAAAATTCAATATTTCTCATTGACCATGAGGCTTCCTGTACATATCTGTTTGTGTTCAATCGTGATTAGTTTAAGTGTGTATGCTGAAGAGAGTAATAAAAAAATTGACACAGAAGGTGTTATCATTGAAGCAGGTAGGAGAATCATTTTTAATTTCTGTAACTGTTTCGTGAATATGTTCCCATCGTTAAGAATAAAAAATTTAATAATTTAAAGGGATTGTCAATTTTAATAATTGCTATAACGAGGTTCTTTCATTAAGATAGTTTTAATTGAAAAAATGGAATCATAATTTGTATTATAGTCAAGAATAGCTGTTAACGAACTTTCAATTTAGGGGGAAGTAGAAAACTGAAAAATTGGTTTTGAAAAGAGATACTGACGGAACTAGCAAAACCATCTTATAACTATTGTTCTTTGTTTTTATTGTTCTCAAAACACCTATTTTTGTAGAGTGGCTAGTTTTTTTAAGACAATTTTTAGCATCCCAAATATTTAAGGTAAAAAACAAAATGTTCACACTAATATTTATTCACAAAAAATTGTATCACAGATTATATTTCGTGTCGTATCAAAATAACATAGGGAAATTTTTACTATATTTTAAATAAAAAAGTCACACTATTAATTAAAAACGTTTTTATCTCCAACCATCATAAAATGTTGACATTTTTGTACTATTTTCAGGTGCAAAAGCCATCAATTCCCTTACCGTACAAAAATTTGCTCGTTGCTTAGCAACACTTTTAATCCTAGTACTAAAAGTAATTGCATTTGAGCTCTCTCATTGAAATTTGAAGAAAAAAACATTGTCTCTTACAATCTTAGTAAAACAAACTAATTGAGCAGCTATATATAGGTATTTATAGTGATATTGAATGTACAATTGGAACAATTATTGTCAAAATTCAAAGCACCACTGAAATTATCACTAACAATTGTCGAAAAATTCAAAAGATTTTCATTAATGTTAGAACAACTCAAAATATTCTCCGTACCTGTTGAAACATTCGAGGAAATATCTGAACAGGTACTTGTACCTTCTTTGTCAGGTTGCAATATTTTTCTGGCAGTATTCTCTTTGTTGATACGTGATTCTTCAATATATCCTTCTGCTACCGTACTCGATTTCCAACCTCCATGTCTTTTAAGATAAGTGAGGTCACCGCCACCATCAATAAGAAGTGTAGCAGATGTTCTTCTTAGCGAATGTCCAGTATACTCCTTCCAATTTTCTAACTTCAAAAATTTTGCAATTTCTTGCGGCACGGCACTAATTTTGTGAATACCAACAACCATTCTTTGACACTTCCCATTAACATACTTCAAAAATAAACGACGTTCCTGTATATTTGATGGCCGTAGTTCAACATATTTTCGAAATAAACGCAAATAATTATCGCCTATAATGGTAAACAAACGAGGTTTCTTGTTTTTTGTCTGTAAAATTTTTACCACTAGGACCGAGTCCATATCCTCAATGTCATCAATTTTCAAATGAACTAGTTCGTCGCAACGCATAGCTCCTCCAATTCCTAATACTAGAACAACCTTTATCATCAAATATAAATTATCAGGTGCCATATCCAGGAATCGATCCACTTTCTCCTTTGTAAAAACCCTAGACTTTTTAGGTATCACTTTGCCTTTTTAACAATGCTCATAATTTTGAATATTTACTAATATCCACACCACTTTTGATATCCAGTGTGGATCGCAACATTGGATACTGTGACCAAAGAGTGGATGGCTTGACGGTCTTCGTTAAATTTGAGAAATACACCATAAGAACACTCTCCGCATAGTTTTGCACATTTTTTTCTTTACACCAATCCATGAATCGCTGATATGCAAGTTCATAAACTTGGCAAAAGATTTAGATATACTGCTTCGGCACTTTCCAATATAACCGCAGGTATATTTTCATCGTGTTCGGGATTCATTTTGAAAGCAACGTAAAAGTTACTACAAAAATTATATGATTAGTACGTCTACTGACGTCTACTTGACAATCGATATTCACCAACAATACCAGATATCCATGACTACCGCCTTGCTATCACTGTTATAATTAATAGGTATTCAAATTTATTACCAAATTATTAACGATTTATGAATAAAACTTTATTTTAATTTTGACTTGGTTTCAGAGAAAATAGTATATATCATACGGACTAAAAGTATCTATTTTTACTCACACTTTTGCATTCACTCGGCTGCGCTGCGCTCCGCCTCGCAACTGCAAATATTGTTCGTAAAAAAATATGCAGTTTTAATCTTTATAATATAATATACTATTAAGTTAAGACATGAATTAACAAATAAAAAAATTATAATTATTTAAAATTATATGATTCACAATATGACCAATATTTTACTAGCCATTAAAATATTTATCCATCAAAAATAATTTGTCTTTAATTCTAGATTTCTTATGATGTCTACTTTCTTGGTGCCTTTTTCTCCTTATTTTTTGCTTTGGCTCACGCGTTAGCCTTTTTTTGATCATATGATTAATCCATACTTCAGGAAGCGATAATATATATGTACTCAGAAGATTGTAATAAGAAAATCCAGGAAGAAGGAGTATTATATATTACATACATATATCTTAGGGCAGTTTTTATCACTATAGATATCGAGAAAATATGAAAATGCTTAAAGGAAGTCGAAATATCATCAACATTAGTGAAACTACTAAAACAAATACGAAAAAGTAGAAATTCATATTCAGATAAGAAGAATTTCTAATGGAATGAGGAATAAAAATATATAATGCTAAAACACTAAAGTAATAGTAATATCATACTAAAAATTGGCAAATAAGGGTTGAACGAATAATAAAAGTTATGATTTCGATGTAAAAAGGGTGGGGTGTTCGATGTCCATTGATGTAAATATTTTATGTTGAAAGATACTGATATAAGTCATTAAATTATGTTAGGAAGCACTCCACGCATTTCCACATTAAATTATATTTTTTATTAATCACTATAACCTTATATGAATTATCGAAAAATATTTTCTAATTTTTAGTTTGGTTTGATATTGAAGCGTATTTTATAGTTTTTCAAACTGTCATTAATTTGTATGCAGTCGCTAAATTTTCCAAGAAGTTGGTGCTGCTACCTTCAGTTAAAAAGATAAGTAGTTCTTAAGCCCCATTTCTGAAAACACCGCGCTTTTCTGTAATTATGAAATCAAGCGATGCACATGTCTGAGCACGTCCCTTCGCCAAAATACAACGAGTAGAAAAGCAAAAATCACGAATTCATTTTTACCAGATTTTCGACTTAAAACTCGATTTTGACCATGTTCCCCCAACTTTGGAAAAAAATAAATGTCATATTCGTATTCAGCACCCTCGTAAATATAAAGATCTATGGTTTTTAGCGACTAGAACGAGGTTGGTCGGTTTTTCGTTTTCTAAGCGACAAAATGGGGGTGATCCGCTCGCCTATTGATAGTTGGCAGTCAGAGAATGGCCATTAAAAAGTGTGCTACATTTAAAAAGGAGCCGACGTTTTGAAGTGCTCAAAAATCGACTCCAAATTTTCCGTTGCATACATACCAAGCGAATATAAGCGTATTGTTTAAACTAATTGTTATTCATTTATAAAATTCGGAAAACAATAAATGTATGTAATGAACATGAATAAAACGAAATTTATCATATTAAACGAAAGAAACGAAGGTGGCCAAAAAAATCAAATGTAAAATGAAAAAGGGAAGAGCCTGAACTCTAATTATTATTTAGACATAAGCATTACAAAACATGGGAAAACAGGGACAATAAATCAACAAAATTATACTATTCAATAAATAAAATGAATAGATATTAATACAAACATTATTACATGATGTAATACCTAACTATTCCTACAATAACATATACAACAGCAAATTTAATGATTCTGAGAAAGTACAAAACTAAAATTGAGACAATTAAGATAAGACATATGATTCGAAAACTCGCAATTAATGAAAATGACAAGGTAAATATCAAATACATTTTGGTATGAACATAATATAATGAAAATGAGTCAACAAAGAGTTTATAATATAATATATACAAGAAAAAAGTAAAGAGAAAAATGGAGAAGATAATGGATAGACCAGATATACGTAACAAATAAATTGAAGTAAAGGAAACATTCTGAAAGGAATGAAATTAATTGTCAGGGTCTTAACTCGACTCAAGACAATAAGAAGACGAAAATTCTTTGAATCTCTTATCTTTTCCTTTGCGTTTACATTGTATAATTTCGTATTTGTTTCTATTACTTTTGATAATAGCTTTATTCCAGTCATATAGTGATTGCATCATTTACTACGCTTTTGTAACTGAGTGAGTAAATGAGTTGAAAAAGCAAGGTCACTAAAATTTAAGATTTCTTGGAAATCCCTAAAAAATGAGGCGATTTATAACAAATTTTGGGAAGTCACAGTATGGATATTGAATTTAAACAAATTAAAACGATTCTTTAATTTTAATACTTAAAATAAATATTAAGTTAAGAGACATTTGAATAATCGCCATACTATATGTCATTGATAAGAAAATTTCTGAAAACACATTAGAAAATCTTCTATCAGAAGTTTTCATTTTCTTGGAATGTTAATCAATTATTAATAAAAAAATAAACAAAAAAAATCATATTTCTATTTATGTCTACTACTAACAAACAAGACTTAGAACGATTTTTGGAATTATTATTTTGTATTAGTATTTTTTATTGTAACTGTAGTCGAATTAAGTTATTGGCTAATTTTTAACCTGATCAGAAATATTTTAAATAGTTTCCGAATACGATAAACTGGTTAATAATGAAAACAATCATCTTGATCAACATTAGGTTTATTCCATCATAATTAATCAAAATAATCACTTCCACCTGAAAAGGAATACTTTTTACACAAATACATACATTTTTGGACTTGATGTCAAGGTTTTTCGTTTAACACTCAATATATATAAGGGTTAATTTTACTTTAAGGCAAAATCAATTTATTTATCTTTCCGTTTGTTTGTTTTATTTATAAATAAACATGAATTAATCCAGATTTTGACATTTTCATACGTTTGACATTTTTGTTCAAACTCTGATAATATTCAAAATTCGCTTATCTAATTATTTTTCTTTATTAAGAATTTTGTATGAGCAAAATTGAAGCGATCACAAAATTCGAAATTCTTAAAAGAAATTTTTGTATTGCCGTTCTTTCCTATATATTGCTTGATTAATTAATTGATACTTGAAATAAATTTCATAAATTTCAAACTGCATAAAAATATTTTTGAATGAGTCAAAAAACGTATGACAAGGGAAATTCTATTTACTTTTGAAATAAAAAATGTGCTTAGGAATTTTTTCTTGTCGGGCAGCTCCTAGTGTATATATTTAATCAGAACTCATTGTCAAGGTCGTTAAGACCATTCACCTCAACGATGCGACTTAAGATATAGATTTATACAGAGCGATCCCATTTTGCATAAAAAAAGCATAGCTATTTTACTATCAAAAATAATATTAGTTAATTAATTAATTAATGATGATATTAGTGATTGTATATATAAAAATTTATTGATGGAAAGAGGAAAATTGCAGCAATATCCACTGAACATGATGAACATTGCCAGTTGTTATCAATATTGTTCATTGCACTGTTTGTACTTGTTATTTAGTAAAAAAAGGATCTAGACTAGATATTTCGACTCTTAATTAAGGTTTATCATTTTTCATTTGTTTTCAATGTTATAGAGCAGTTTCCGTGATACGGTAGGTCGCGATACTTGATGAATCACCATGTATCATTTTTTGATTAAATATTCCATCTTCCAACTTAAATAGTATTCAGTGGGAATTACTAAAAATTCAATTCTTACAAAATCGAGTTCAACAATCTGATAGTCGTTGATAAATATTTTGTATTCTGTTAATACACAGTAGCTATCAATATCCACTTGACAATGGTTGCGGTTTAAAAAGGATGTGATACTTTTCTAAAAAACGGATCATTTTAATTTTTATTGAGGGTCTTTAAATACAGTTTATATTTCCTATAAATCTACTTATTCTATTAAAAAATAAATGGGGGATAATGATCTTACTGTGTATTAATATTTCTCTGAAGATCTTGAATCGGATCGTATTTTTCATACAAAAACATTCTAACGATCACTTTTGACAATAAGAACTGGAAAATATTCTCAAATATCAATCGAATTGCATATTATGATGACAAAAAATCACTTAACAATATTGTTCAACGAAAAATATTAATGTGTTAGGTATGAAATTTCTACTAGCTGTATGCTCAATAACAAACACGTTGTTAAAAATTTCATAACCTCAATGTGTTAAAAAAAGTTTGCTCAATAAAAACTAATTATATATTTAGCAAACATATTTTAATATAACTATCTAGGGCATTAAATATTTTAGTTATGTTTTTTGCAGTATACTAACTTTTAGTGTGAAAATCTAGATTTTGTTATGAATAAAGATACTAGTACTCTTTTGTTTATCTCTTTATAAACTTACAGTCAAAGAAGATGTAGAAAATTGATCTAAAATGCATTGTTTCTACACTTCTTGCATCTGAGGTGGCATACATGTCCTCTATACGTGCTTTGTGATGCATAATAGTAACTGAAGACATACATGAACAGTTAACCAACTCCGTAATAAAAAATTTGCATTGAACCTAAAAAAAGACATGACAATTCAACTTTGAGGTTCATATAGTCAGTATTATTACAATTGTCGAGATGTAATGATAGGGGACCTCTCCAGAAATCGAGGCTGAATATTATTGAAATGATCAGATTTGTGTGGATGTTATATACAATATTACCGAATTTCCCACTGAAAACCCAATTTCCCTTCTGAATTAACCCCTGTAAAGCTCTCGATGTTTGTTCTCCAAAACTCAATTGTATTTCTAGGTATTTTTTTTATTCTACAGCAGACATTGAAATAATTCGTAGCTATTACTTAAGTCAAACACCAGAAATGCATTTTAGATTGTCTTGATAAATTGATTATTTGCTTGAGGAGTCTCCCTATTTATCGTTACAATATATTTGGATAGGGGATTTATATTGACCTATTGTTTGTTATTATATTTTGGTGCATAATGTTTTGTGAAATGATCATAAGTTGATAATTTGATTCGTCTTCAGTGAATGATCCAAAGAAGAATATTGGATTGAAATACACTTTTGATATTTGAAACTAAGGTGATATAAAGTTTGCCGTAACTGTACGTTGATCTTCAAGCTTAATTGCTTTCACTAATATTGTACTTTGTGTCGGTGACTCTCTGTAAATCCACACACGACTCTTCTGGTGAGGAAGAATATCACAAAATAGTATGTATGCTTCTAAACCAGTTACTATTTTAGAATGTCCACCATTTTTCAATATTTCACAAGATTCCCTTGTGATTCGTACTCCTTCTACCTTTTGGAAATCGCTGAGCGTAGGTGGCACCCAACGAGTAACCATTTTTTTGTGGTTATGTAAACTTTTTCAATTATATGTTTCAGTCTCTCAATGGCTCTACCCGCACGTATCTCATCACCGAGTGATATCCGTCCACTTTTAAATTCTCTTACATTTGCTCGGAGTGGATTTTTAGCATCAACCGCGTTGCAACGTTTCATGACTTGTTTCTTTGAACCGATCTCGAAATCATATCGCGTACAATGTTCTCTTGACAATTCATAATTTGATGGTCTATAACTCCTTCAGTTTCGCAACATTTTTAAATGTACAGTGTGACCTTGGTATTACCCAGGTAACGTATTTAATTAACAAGAATATATTGTGCAAAATACTAGAATTGATGAATTTCAATGAATCTGGTGAAGTTGTGTACATATAAAATATAAAAATTGATTTGGAACGAATAATCGGTTAGCTGAAGGAAAAGGCTTTTATCAAGTTCTGTTTGTTTCTAAAAGCAAACTTCTTAGTCGCAGAAAGCGGGTTGGTCGCTGTACAATTGCGCTGTTCCCTTGATACTACTGTTGTGAGCGTTGGCTCCCATCCCTCAGTCGTCTGAAGTATGCAATAGTGTTGACTATAATTCCAGGATAAGAACAGTGTGCCATGAACACTGTATGTGTGACATTTCTGTGGGAAAATGGTGAAGGTCAAATAGACGAAAGAGACTTGCTTCTTGGTGATTTCAGAGGTGGATCTGATCCATGAAATTGCACAAGCGTGTAGTACTAATATGACAGAAAAATTTGTCTAACAGTTCTAAGGAGGAAGTATTTGACCACCTACTTTAAAGTCTAGATTAAGCACCGAGTGACTATCATCTCTTCAGAAAAATGAAACTTAGGTGGACTATGCTTCACCATAAACGAAAAGCTTCAATTTGTTGTGAGGACCTACCTGAACTCATTGACAGCAGTCTTTTCCGCTGTTGCTATAGAAAAATTGTTATTTCGTTTTGGCAAATGCCCCAGTCTTCTTGATGACTTTGTAGAAAAACAAGTAATGACTGCACGATTTTTCAGGTGCAAAAATCCTCTTGTTATACGAATATGTTACTCGTGTAAAATAGGCGGAAAAATCAAAATATGAAATAATAAATATTTCTTCCCTTGTATATTGGAATGGTACTTCGCTAATTTTAGTTTATGGAATGTAATGTTCAGAAAAATGTAAGTTGATACACTTTTTTAAAAAACCGAAAAGCATTATTATTTCTACTGCTTAGAAACGTCTATGAATTGTTAATTTCGTGTAACCAAACAACAGGTATCTAATTTATTATATGCAAATAACATTCATGTCATAAATTACACGATAAGAATATTAAATAAAGAGTACACTAAAATTAAATTTGAAAAATTTTAAATGAGCAATCAATACTTTTGTGTAATGTTTTGTCGTTACCTGTTTTTTGTGTAAATGCTTGATGATCACTAGCGCACGTTGTAATTTTTTATGTTTTGAGATAGACAAATAAAAACAAATATTTACTTTTGATATGGCTTTATTGTTTTTCAAAATTATTCTCCATAAAGATCAATAAACTTTTGCGTTTGAACCAATTGTTGAAGCATTTTTTCTATTCCGATTAAGGTACCTCCAAAACATGTGGCTTCAAAGGAACAACCGCTTTTGCAGGTGTAGAAAAACGTTGACTTCGCGAACAACTTTTGTTGGATTTGTCTCGTCTTGAAAGACCCATACTGTCGATTGTTGTTTAGTTTCGGATTTATATGCATACGTCCATGATGCGTCGCCTATCACGATCTTAAAGATGTGTTTTGAAGTACTGCGATTGAATTTTTTCAGCATTTCTTTGCATCAATCAACCCGAGATTTTTTTGGGCGATTGTCAAATTATGCGGCAAGTCTTCTTAACAACCAAATGTTTATGCATTATTGAATGTATGCGAGTGGAACTAAAGCCCTAACGAGAGATTAAGGGTAAGACTAAGGAAGCAATAGGCCTTCGAAAGAGGAGAAAAAGTACTGAAGGTACAAGGTACAACATTTAGTTGATATTTCAGGAGCGCGTGAACGAGAATTCAAAAGAGCCTCAACATTTCTTAGTCTCAGTGGTATAAACTATTTGTTTTCAGCTTCACTATAGGGAAATTATTTCTACGTGATAGATACTAGACCAGTTAAACTCTAATGAAATTAGTAAGATATTGTGTTATGAATTTTGGAGTTTTGTATGTATTTTATATAATGAGATGAAGGAAGTTACCAACAATACAGTGTTAATGAAAATGAAAAAACAGAGGGAAGTTATACATACCATACAAATAAGAAATAAAAACATTGAGGTATTTACTATATATGCTCCAAGATTCAGATTTTCTTGATAGTAGCCAATCAGAGCTTCTGTATTTGTATGACAAGGTTTAAATTCAGCAAATTGAGGTCAATTTTTATTAACAAACAAAGTTTCAATTTAAAGATGTTTTTCATAAAAAATAATGATTTATCAACCGACTTGAAACTTTTATTATTTGAACTAATACAGTCCGTTATAAAATTTGTAAAGCTGTGTTTAAAAGGATAGTACTGGAAATTTTTATTGTTAGATAGATTCATTTGGGATGATCCTGATATGGGATTCGTTTCTTCTTCAGGGCTTGGATTGGGGTGTTTTTGAATGAAGTGGTCTCGTGTGTGTGTGTGCGAGTGAGGTCCTGTGAGTACGTTGTTGAGTTGAGACATTTATGCTGTCACCTTTTGATTGGTTGATGAAGTGTTCACCAGGTTATAGGGAAACTATAGAAAACCTGCAACACCGATGACTAGTCAGAGAGGGTTTGGATGTGCAGAATTTACCTAATGCGATAGGGCGATAGGCGATAGGGGAAAGAAGGTTCAGTAATTTGGATTTGGGAGTGATGAGGGTATTCAAGGTAATGGAGTTGCTTAAGAAGACAAAGCAACAATAAGAATTCAATTTTTACCAGTTATTATTTTGCCACGGATATGATAAGTGATACATGACTCTATAACTTATTCATTTTAGTCTCGATGTGGTGTCAAGAACGAGTTTGTAATCTGAAAAATTTTTTTTTCATTCCGATTTTAGGTAAGTGAAAATCATGCACCTGTAGCTAATGATGAAAGCTTATATTTATTATATTTAGTAAAAGGCTGATAGTAATGCTTGACTTTCTAGCATATCTCAGTTTTGTATATTTGTTCTTATGTATTTTTCAATGTTTTTCTTCCTCAAAATATTCTTTGGGCCGTGTTAGAGTCCTAGAATAGTGATATTTTTAGTTTAATATTTTTAGATACTGAATAAAGATAAACACATTAATTTTTGAATAAAAATGAATTACATCATTGTGCTTTAATTTGCATAAAGATTAGATATTTGATATGATTGAAAAATTTGATCAAAGAATATAGCAAATATTATTTCCATAAGGTGGATGTACTCTGTCCAGTTAAAAATTTAAAATTATACCATAGAACAACTTATATATACAATATTATAATTTTAATTCAATTCAATCAATTTTAAATGAAAAAAATTGTTATTTAATATTGTCAATGATTTGATTTGATCAAATGAATCTTAAATGATTATTGATTAAACGATAAATTGAATTTTCAGTCATTGATTAAAAATAAATAATAAAACAACATATAGTAGATGTAAATAAGTAGATTTCACTATTTAATTTTATTTTTAACGTACGAGCATAATATCTATTGTTATGGAAAAACTATTTGGAGAACTTCTTTAGATTTGAACAAAAGTAAAAATTGCACAACTAATGAAAGCATATGAAGAAAGCAAGAATTCGGAACGAGCAGCACAAGAACTTGCTACAGAAGCCGTATTTCACAACCTAATCACAAATGCTCCATTATATTCTAAATAATTGTCATTGATAGTAATAAGTGAATAAATTTTCAAAGAAATAAACCTGATGGAGGATTCAATAAAGGTTTTGGATAGTAAAGAGGCCGCGGAAATTGTTAATATAGCTGAAATAACAATCAGGTCAGTAGCTATAGCTACTACAATTGAAATTATGAATATAGTGGCCGTGGTAATTACAAAAATCGGGAAAATTATAATCCAAATTCCAATTATAACGGTCAAAATTACGGTAATAATAATAATAATAATTTGAAATTTGATGAAGATATAGTAATTTAAAACAACTAACTAGCAAAGGGAGTGTTTGTAGCCATTACGATAATATCACTAAATTCGACTGGTCATAAAAAATATAGAAAGCATAACAATTGCCAATCTTATATATAAATTTCAACAAACGAAATCAATATGCAGTCTTCCACATTAATAAAAATCATATAGAAAATCTATTATCCGAATTAAATATGAGTATACCAGACGAATCGAAGAAAAACATTATAAAATTGTACACCCAATTTAATGACATTTTGGGCGTTAAAACGATTAAATAACCGATACAGTTTTTATTAACCAGTGTGTATTGAAAATTACAGAGCACCTATGACGCACAAAGAAGAAATTAACACACTGATCAACAGAATGCTTCAAGAAGGTATAACAGAAAATTCATCAACCGAATACAATAGTCCGGTCTTATTGGTTCCAAAAAATCTATGAACGGCGATAAATGTGGTAATTAGTCAGACTATTGTCAAGATAACAAAAAACTAGTTGGAGACAAATATCCACTTGCACTTATGTGACTTGTTCGACAAACTTGGTGGAGCCAAATACTTGACAGCATTGAATTTAGTCTCAGGATTCAATCAAATTTCGAGAAAGAATCGCGAGACGAATTGGTATTTTCAGGCTTATCACCACAAACTGCATTTCTGTACATAGATGACATTTTGGTCATTCGATGCTCCAAACAGCATCGTTTAAACAATCTTCGTAAAGTGATCGAAACATGCAGATCATACAACCTGAAATTAAATCCAACTAAATGCCAATTTTTCAAAAACTATATAGGACATAAAGTCGCCAATAAAAGACTATTGCTAGATGACAGGCCATTTATCAAAACTGTAAATGAGGTTTTGGAAAACTCTTCTAAGATAATAAATAACATAAATGCAAAAAATGAACAAGACTTTTGCCCTCTGAAAGTACATTTTGGGAAATTTAAAGAGAACAACGAAAATTCTGAACAGGTCTGCATTCAAAAAGGATATTAAAAACATGTACATTAGTCTAGTAGTATATTTACGATCTTGGAAAAGTTTTACAAAGACACAAAACAATTCACATGAATGACTTTAAAACATGTTCCATGGGATCAAGTTTCCGATACTATAAGTATCCTATCATAATACAACGTCAAAATGTACGATAGCAAATGTTTTGAGCAGCTGCAAAATCTCAAAAGTTTTTTGAGCGCTAACAAAGAGAACGTTGATTTTAAGAAGCTGTTGGTACATAAGATATAAATAGCCTATTTTAAATCGAGGATAAGTGAAGATTGCTTTTCCGATTTTCTAACTATTCTTCAGTATTACTTTGCTATCCCATCAACAGATTACATATAACACTGTTGCCAAAATGTTGGTTGTAGAATTAAATTCATAATTATTTTTATTGCGAAGTCAAAGAGAAGAATTTTTTTGTTTTATTGTTTAGCTTAAGTTAAAGAAGTTTTTTATGATTATTTTTTTTTTCAGTTAAAAAAGTCTTATTTGTGCCTTTCATAACAAGAATTTAAATGTTAATAAAAGTCCAAGTATTTAGAATTAAATTTTGACTGATGACTATTTGATTATTATTAATAAAGTACCCACCTAAAACTGGTTTGGCTTATTATTTCGAGAACTTGACAAGGTTTTTGATAATAATTAAAAATAAATAAAAATTAAATTTAACATACAATTTTTCTCTTGTACCTATTAATAATGAGACAAAATCCTCAAAATTGTCTTTCTACCCAAATGTTCGGCCCAACTGGCTGGTCTGTGCGGCTATTATGTTTAGCGACCTGGCAATCCTAAGCAGGGGTGTAGCATATATATTAATAAGCATGATATAATTAATATGCATAATCAATAAGTTAGCGGAGACGAAACAGTCGTCCCATAAGTACTGTGAGTCAGCTTAGATTAAAAAACCAATCGACAACGAGCGAGAGTCAGATACCGACCTTAGTATCACCTATTTCAATACTAATAAATAATGAGAGACAAAATAGTTTACATGTCAACTAAATAGTACGAAACAAAAATGTTAGTGAATAAGTGACTTTTTTAGGAAAGAAAAATAGGTAACTAGTTTAATTGGGTTCTAAACGAGGGTCAGTACCTACCCATAATACTACGTTCTTGTTGGGAATATTCTTGTGGTCTAAAAGTTCTAAATAATTGAAAAGCAACTGAAAATACTTGCTTTGATTTGGAAAAACCGAGACTGTTGAAAAAACGGTAATTCTTTGGTCTCATCCAATATGGATTATTATGTGGACCTTATATCTTCAAATCTATCGAAATCATCATTTGGGAATAAATTTTTGAACCAACCTTTTTATGGATCGAATTTATTATCGCAGATGTTTCCAAGATATATATCTAGTATTAAAGTGAGGATCGTCTTCGAGCATGACACAAGTATCAAAAAATTTGTTCCTATTTTAAGCAATTGTTTTATGCTCCGAATGGGATAATTATCATTTTATTCAAGCTTCAGCACCAACTTAGGTACAGTGGGTCTTGATAGGCGATTGCGGTTAGAATATAAATTATTATACCATTAAAATCTAAATTCATTTTCTAAGATATTGACAAATAAACTAAATTCAGAAATTTCTTGAAGATTTTGAAAAACAAAAAATACACAGTGATATATTCAAAATAACAACGCTCATTATATTTCCAGGAAAACAAAAATTTAATACCTACTGATATATTGGAGGACGGAAAAGTAATATTTGATTGTTATTTCTCAGCTTATTGTGTACTTCGAAGTCGTGTCTAAGACGGTCTTTCTGGCTTGTTTGCGCCTAACTACTTCAATATTCCAATTCCAGCTTTGAGCTTCACTAAGGTAGTAACGCAATAGTTGCGACCAAAAATAATTATTCAAGTGCATTAAACGTCTGTTAATACCAAAGATAATTCTCTAAATTTAGATCCGGTGTTTTGATCTCTATGACTCCTATCAATCAGGAAGACTAACGACAGGCAGAGAAGGTGCTTGGGTGTTTTGATCCCTTCATCATTTGAGACGAAGAATGGGTTCTATATGATTATCCAAAGTGCAAAAGGCAATGGTTATCCCCAAATAAATTATCACGAAGTACTGCAGTATGTACATGGAATTGTTAATTTTGTAGTCTCGAAATCTGGAAAATGAATTTGGATAGGAGGTACTCCCTCATCCGCCATATTTGTCTGGCATATCACCTGTGTATTTCTATTTCTACAAAATTTTCTTTGGATTTGGATGATATCCAGAATACAATCGAGATGTTTTACTCCAAAACCAATTGATTTTTATCGGCCCCTTTATTGAACCTTTGCACAACTAGTAGGCAAAATGTTGATAATTAAGCCGATTACATTATTGATTAAAACTAAAAACATTTAATTATATTCGTTTGAACTTAATTTGAGATAGCGGCATTACTTTCCCGCCTTCTTTGTAAATATCACTATATTACCGGCTATATTACAAAACCCTTACAAACCAAAATTTATGAAAATTGCCAGCATTTTTCATGATCATTGTGGCACTGACATATTTATTTTCGTACAAACAATGTATTTTTATTCATCATTTTATTTTCGAGCATTCGTGTTATGCTGAACATATCTAAAAAAATTATCATCGCGTAATCACTTTAATATTACCTATTAACGTTGAACCTATAAATCATCTCAGTCTGCATTCTCTCAGTTTTTTAACTGTATAACTAATTGATGGTTTATTTTATTTTTTAGCTGATCTACCTGAAGGTAAAAGAACTAATCGACAATTTTACTTTCGAGGACCTGCTATACCAGTGTACAACCCGTTTGTGATTCCACAGGTTTGGAGTTCTTTTAGCACAAATTCGTTGAATATCGCCACTGCAGGACAGTGCCTCACTGCTAAAGGGGTTATAGGCAAGTGCACTTCGTTTAGACAATGTTATCCATATTTTAAAATAGCAGAATTTGGTAATTTTGAAAGCTGGGTACTTGGAATGTACGATACTTGTAGTTACTATACAGCTCAAGGACGACAGGTAAATAAAATAAAAATGAGCAGATATTAATTGTATGAATATTTCTCTTAATTGTGAACCTTAACCATAGAATTAAACGCGGTATCCCTGCGCACAAGAACTGAGTAGTTAATTAACTCTATTTGCAAATGGAAAATATAGTGCTCTGTTATTAGAATAGATTATAAACAAAATACACGATTTGAACAATTGTAGATCGATACTATCACTTAGACCCTATAATCTATTTAGAATGAAAAGTTCACAATTTTATGTAAAATTAGCTGTAACGGTATACTGTATTTTTGTTAATTTAGTTCATCTTTGTTGACTTACAATGATTGGAGCTGTTAACTGGTCGTTTTTCCCAAGTCCCCCTTCAGTTTGGTGAGTGAGGTTCTTGGGAGCAGAAAAGCATATATAAACTATTTCAATGTATATTTCAACATGTTTGAAATCCTTTCTCTCTTATTTTCCAATGAACTATTGATATGTTCAAAACAGATGAGATAATGGAGGTCAGCTCCCATCACCCCACAGTGACTGGGCACGATAAATCTAAAAAGCACACGTTATAATAACAATGATGGAAAACTTTTAAATTCCAGTGAGTTAATAGTTTTCTACGAAGTCTATTGATAACAAAGAATACACAATAGACAGTTTAAGAACAAATCACACAATATTCTGAATTTTAAACCTGTCAATACAATCTTTCTTACGGACTGCGACGCAAACCGAAATGTCTTGTGCTTCAGTTCCAGGAATCGTTGGTCTACTTTTAATTAACTATTTGAGGAAAATTATACCATTATATTTAAAGTGAATCCTATTATCCCGGAGGATTCCGTCGGTTACTTCTAGTTAGTGAGACCCTGAACGAAATAGCTTATATCAAAACTTGATGTAAGTCGATTAGTCCTCACGTTTATTTTTTCGGAAGAGATGTTGTTAATTTTTCGTCACTGCATATATTCAATGTTGTAGGGAAAGCTTAGTTTTCGAAATCTCTATTTGATATTGGAGATAGTCCTACTGTTCAAGAGGGAGTACAGAAACATCGTCACTGAATATGTATAAAGTTTACTTTAGAAGTCTGTTTTAAATCCCAAAGAAAAAGTTCATCTGAATAGTATATTTTCCAAATTGCTAGAAGTTACTACAAGATAACATTGTAATGAACTGAATTAATGAAAATAGTGATGGATATTTCTAATATCTATCACTAATCATATATCTTGAATTACAGTTAGTAATTCATTGAATAAAATTATACAGTATATAACTATAATTTTTTCAGATGTTTGGCGTTTGTTGTACAAATCCAAACCCAAGCAAACCAACAGACCCGACATCAGCGGGATCTACGACAGATACACCACTCATAGAACCAGAGGATACAGTAATAGAGACCTTACAAACGAACCCTAGTGCTATACCATATTATCCCCAAATATTTAACTGGCCACCACCTTTACCCACCCATTCTCCTAATAATACTATTCCCCCTCTTCCAACTCACCCTCCTTCACCAGGATATCCAACTAAAGCTCCAACTGCTTGGCCTCCGACGTCTCACAAACCAATAACCTCTTATCCTACTTTAAATCCTATTTTTACACCAATTTCTTATCCTACTTACAAGCCCCCCACATACAAACCCCCAACTACCAAGCCCACTGTTAAACCACCTGCAGCCCCTGCTCTTCCGACTGCTTCCTGTGGAGCTAAAAATGGCTATCAAGATCAGAAAAGGATCGTAGGAGGTCACAATACCGAGGTTAATGAGTGGCCTTGGATTGCAGCTTTGTTTAATGGAGGCAGACAATTTTGTGGAGGATCTTTGATTGATAATAGTCACATTTTGTCGGCTGCTCATTGCGTTGCTCAGTAAGTTTTGTTTGAAATATAATTCAATTTAACAATAATAGTATAATAAAGATTAAGTTGTTATCCCCCAATACTTTACGTAAAATTAATAATATGAAATGTGAGATTACTAATGTGAGGTTAGTATACCTTTCGTCATCTTGTGAACCGATAAATTGAAAAAAATTGCAATCTGTTACATGAAATTAATTGTTATAACCACAGGTGTTACTGGTTGTATTTCGTTATAGTAATGTGAAATTGCATGCATTCATGAAGGTCATTAGCCAAGAGGGTTTATGTATTTAAGGAAAACGAATTGGGAAGTTCTTCATTAATCTGCCGCCCCTTACGTATTTATTTTTATGGGTGGCCATTTGCGTTATTTTTGGCTCTTGTAGAAGATGTGAATTGTGTGATTTATGTATCACATCAAGGAAGTGCTTTTAGTGAAGCAGTATTTATCATTAAGTAAGTTTCTGTAGTTTCTCATAGTTATAGACAATGTGGATAGAGGTCTCATCGTCTAAGTAGCAGAGTTTGCACGGCAATGCCCCGTCTAGACTCCCGTTGATATCCGTAGTTTGATCTATCTAGAATCTAGATTCTAAATTAATAGATTCAGTAGATATTCTTTGATTATATATATTTTTAATTGCATATATTTCTGTTTAAAAAATACTTAGTATATTGTCCAATCTTTCAGATTGTTTTGTTCTGGCTTCGTACCCTCCTATCCAGCTCTTCCTGCTGATTTGAAACTATCCGTATATCATTTAATGGTTTTCTATTTATATCTCATATGGTCTTTTGATCTATTTAATATCTACAGCTTTTTTGAAGGTAAATTTGTTCTCATAGCTACATTTTCTCGGTATTTGATGGTGAGGCATATCTCAGATTTATTCAATTTTTGAGAGAATACTCTTATCCCTGATAACCTCAACACTTTCTAAGTGAAGTTTTTCCGACTGGCTTTCCAATAATCTATGTAGAGTTGGAAGATTTAGGATCGCTTCTAGTGCAACCGCTAGGCCTGCTCTAATGGTCCCGGTTATACATATGTAGGTTAGTCTTCACAGCTTCGAGAAATTGATTTTCGACTGCCTCATATGTGATGATCGGTCTCACTGTACATCCACAATAGGATCTTTGACTTACAACCGCAATTTTTTCCATCAAAGTTTCTGCACTCCATAAAGGCTTCCAAATTGAATGATTCTGAGAAATAAACAGAGGTCAGACGCACGTCTGCTACCTTTATGGCGATTAGTGATATGATAATAGACTAAATCCAACAAGTAGGGTGAAATAGTCTGGGAGCCGGCAATCTCAAAAGACTCG
Source organism: Diorhabda sublineata (assembly GCF_026230105.1). NCBI lineage: Eukaryota > Metazoa > Arthropoda > Insecta > Coleoptera > Chrysomelidae > Diorhabda > Diorhabda sublineata. The sequence continues at coordinate 20,074,332 of NC_079485.1, read as the reverse complement.
TAATCGCGCAATTGCAGAAGTGCGAAAGTGATAACAGCTTTGACAACTGTTTATGTTGAAGAGACAATCAGAAATAAGAAGATTATTCCTAAATATATTTTGAGTGCTATTATTGAAAGTATAACTTCCGAAAATGTGAGTAGGGTCAATTTGAACAATATTTCTGTTGACTTTAAAAGCCGAAGTATAAACTTTTCACAAGTGTCAAATAATAAAATAGAAGTTTTGAAACATTTATTAGTAGTTTTGTTGGACGTTACAAGGTACCAACTCGATGTCGGAACAATCATTAAAAAGTTGACATGTAGAAGATACACGTTGTGGTATGCGTGAAATAAACCCAGTAGGTAACCAATAAAATTCAGTACAAATATTGAAAAATATTTTGGTTTTATTTTCATTTCAGCATGAGTTCTTGGGATGTTGCTAGACTTACAGTAAGACTTGGGGATCACAATATCAAATCGAATTCAGAAACACGTCACATTGAAAAGAGGGTGAAAAGGGTTGTGAGACACAGAGGATTTGATGCGAGAACCTTGGTATGTTTTCAAATTAACAAATTATAGGATATGGAAAAGAAAACTTTTTACTAGTCTCATCCAATCCATTATTTCTATTACCATCACTTCTTTGTATTATAAATTGTTTATTTTTAGTACAACGATATTGCTATTCTGACATTAGATAGTCCTGTAGAGTTTACCCAACAAATTAGATCGGTGTGCCTTCCCACAACTACAATAGATCCTACAGGAAAAACTGGTACAGTAATCGGATGGGGTAGCTTAAGAGAAAGTAAGTTAATTATTGTGTAAAAATATCTTGCTTAACAGATTTGTAACTGCTAAAGACATGCAACTGTTTGTACATGTTACATATTAGTCTTTCTTTAAACTTAACATTTTTTATTCTTAGGTGGACCTCAACCAGCAGTTTTGCAAGAAGTGAATATTCCTATTTGGAATAACCTTAACTGCAAGGTAAAATATGGCGCTGCCGCTCCTGGTGGAATCGTAGAGCATATGTTATGTGCAGGTGAAGCCAACAGGGATTCTTGCAGTGTAAGTCTCATTTTTCTACGAAGTTCTATCAGCTCTGTAAATGTCTCGATAATAACCACATATAAATAACTTAAAATTAAACTTTAGACAATATATTTACAACAGTTGATTGTTCTAGAAGTAATTTTAATATTTTGAAGCTACTAGGGTTGTATGAAAAGTTTCCGACCTAGCAAAGACACAAGACTTTTTTTTCCTTTTTATCATTTTTATTTCTGGACATAGTCTCTTTTTAAATCTATGCGTTTAGTCCAGTCACGTCCTTACCTTTTTAAACCTCCCAAAAAAACTGTCGCCTTCACTTTTCCGGCCGACGAAATCGTCTTTGTGTGTTTCGAAGCAGCTTCGCTCTTTTCAATCCCTTGACTGTTTTTTTGCTTCAGTTGTGATGAATCGACGAAGCAAAAAATCAAATCCTGGGAAATGTTCATGTTTATGCACTTTTGGTCTAAAGTGAGCAAACGCGACACCTAACGTGCGCATAGCTAATGAATGAATGAATAATTATTCAGTCAGTATAAGGCAAATGAGTCAAACTGATAAGCTCATGTTTAAATTCAGTTGCCCACAATTTTACGGCCGTAAATGATGGTGCAGAGATACAGTAACTAACTCCTCTTTCATATAAATACATCTCTTAGCTTCCCTATTTCTACAGGTACCAGAAATAATTAACATGTATGCTTGTACAAAAGATAGAACTCGCTTTTATTATCACACAAATGTGAAATAAATGAATTTGCATCAATTCACATTATACGAGAATTTTCGATAGCTCTTAATAAATGCCATCGACAGATAAACAAATGATATAATATAGTATGTTGTCTCCTTAAAATGGATAAATATTACTGGATCTTTACCAGTTGTATATCAGTAACATCTTTGCTAGCTTCAATTCAATAAAAATCAGCATTACTTACTAATATGGCAACAAATTAACAATAAAATATTTGTCCTCGAATACCAATACCCTTCATCACCTAGTTACACTTAATTACATCTAAACAAGTGCAGTACAAACTTTGAGTTCTCTTAGGAGCTCCTTACAGAGTATACCGAAACTGACATTAGTCGTGATTTAAGCCTAGTGTAATTCTCATAGCAAACATTACTTCAAAGATGGAATTCGTGGTGCTCCATATCAATCCTATTCAGGAACAGGTCCAAACCATTGGTCAGTGATTTGACGCGTAATATTTAAACAGTTTCGCAAAGTTTATAACCTATAATCTTGAAGATATGGCCCTTAGCACAAGTAGATGCATTTGAAATATCTAACAATTTCTGTAACATGTTTATTCAAAGAGAAACTAATAGAAAAATTTTTTTTCTGTTAATATGATCACAGATAAAACATTCTTTATTATTATAGCCTGCTCTAAATATGGCCGTGATGTGAGCAAAAAAAGGTCGAACTATAGCACTTCTAATATTGAAAAGTATAATTTTATGTTGTGTTTTATTGTTCTAGGGCGACAGTGGTGGTCCATTGATGATAAATGATGGAAAATGGTTACAAGTTGGTATAGTTTCTTGGGGAATAGGATGTGGAAAGGGACAATATCCAGGAGTATATACAAGAGTAGATAAGTTCATCCCATGGATCCAGAAGAACTTAAAATAGTGTCAAGTAAAGTGAAATAACTAGTTGCAAAAGAAAATAGTTTTAAGTAAGATAGTTTTTAGAAAATATCGATGATTCTCAACAGCAATAATAATAAGGAATTTAAAGTACAAAGAATCCTATTTCAATAAATTTTATTGCCCGTTCCCTTTTTCGTAACCATACAGAAAGTAACAATATTATTTATATTCGTAAAGTTGGTGTATCGCAGAATTATAATAGGAATTTCACATTAAAAACAACACAAAGTTTATGCTTTACAAGTAATTGTATAATTTTATTTCATGCCTTTGAAACTTCTATATCAGAAAAATAATATCTAATTTATATAGCTAAAGTTACAGAAAGCAGTATCGAAGTGTATGTGACAAATTATGTTCTAAAACATACATATACACATACAAAATTGTATTTTCAATAATACTTTATATTCCTCTTCCTCATGTTATTGTTGGTTCGACTCTCGTTTCTCCCCTGTAGTATCAGTTCATTCCTTTCTACTCTTATTTCATTTATTTCCCAATATGAACAAATTTGTTTTCAAGTTTTTCTTTTTTGTCAAAATGATAGTATACTTGAGACTTTTTCGACTAGGTATGATGATGGAGAAGGTATTTTCATAAATGTTACCCAATGGAAAGTACTGTGTTTCAATGTTGCGCTTCAAGCAGAACTTTTGATACCTTTGTTGAACTTCTGCCTTGCATCTGTGCTGTTGGTGATCAATTCTTCTTGCATTATCACGTATTTATCCTTCATGGCTGCTATATTGTTCGGATGTATTATCAATTGAGAAATGTGCAAGTTGAAAAAATCCACAATCCTCTAGGTAAAAGCTTTGTATCAGGCGTTCAAAGTAAATGGTATATGATAAAATAACTTACCTTGCCACTGTTTTATGAACTGCAGAAATGTAATGATTACGCAATTAACACGCGTAGGTATTGAGCACTTTGGGAATTCTCTTTCAATTACTTTGTTTTGATTAATTTTATTCAGCTATCAACTGTATCAAGCTAGGTAAGCACAATTCACGAATATTAACAACAGTCGTCGTGTCTGGCTATTGATAGGTTTAGCAAAGAATGTAGACTGCAGATTCTGCTACGTAGGGGATGAAACCTCTATTCACATTCTTACATAGTGTGGGAGGTTACGGAATTCCAGATCATTACACATAGGAGCGTATGAAATAGAAGATGAAGATCTTTGGCAGCTAGAGCCATCCCATGTCTTGAACTTCCTATGAGGAGTGGGTGTAATTAGGGATGCAATATCGTCCTGAAAAACATCGATGTTTGCATAAAAAACATCGATATGTAAAAATATCGTTCATAAGAGCGATATATCGATGTTTTAGTTTCATTTATTTCCTGACATTAACACATTTAATCACATTAAACACATTTTATTAAATGTACATATTTATTTTAAATTTAACAAACTTCAAACAGAGTTTAGAAGAAGAAGCTTAGGTAATCTAGACCTTAAAAGCCTATTTCTATCGCTCGCTTGGGGTCAACGCGGCAATCAGGTATATCATTCTGACCTTGGTATTAGCTGCTTATGGTATTTCCATATGTCAAATACAGAATCATCTTTATCAGATTCCTCAGAAGTGTCACTCCTGGTTGCTTTTGAAGGCGAGCTGTTATATTCCCGTGCATATTTATTAGTAATTAAATACTTTACTTTTGGCCACGGTATCCTTAAAATGCATGAACTTAAATCTAGGGTCAAGAGTAATTGAGATTGGGTTGAGGCTATCAAATCTTCTTGCTAGTTGTTTTTTAATTCTTTTTTAAATTGTAGTATTATCTCATTTTTGTGCTTCATATACTCCAGTACTTACATAACTAATCAGAAAACTATTTTTTCAATTTCTCAAACAGGCATAGTAATTCTATCGTTTCTTTGATGCAATCCAGTTCATTGCTCGATACCATTGGTGTAGCTTCAAGTCGAATCAAAATAATTGCTCCTACAATGGACACCAACTCCACGAATCGTTCGAGCATATAAAAACTAAGAGTTGCATCTTGTGCGAACATCGAGAATCTTTTTTTTAATTGACCTTCTTTCAGTCCCAGCTCTACAGTTCCTTGTCTCTTCCATAATTCGTCACTTGCATTGACGCTCCTTTTCATACACTTTACTATTCCTTACTTTACTTATCATCTCAACAATTGTTTGTATCATCACTGGATTTTGTTACGACTTAGTTGATCGTTTGGGCAAAACAGGGAATGCATTTCCCGTTTTCCAATTGTCTGTAATAACAGCTGAAACTTTCTCAATAGAAACATTCCACTCGACAAAAATATCGGTGAGTTTCTGAATAATGTAGAGCGACGTACGGCTTTCGGTCAACTCAAAAACGCCTAAGGTTCCACTGAGAAGTTGAGATTTATCCACGAAATGAATTGTGACCCCTATAAATGATTTATTTTGCATTGTTTCGGTCCAAATATTGTATGTAACGCAATAGATTTTAGCGTTTTTTATGTACATCTTGATGAAGATGACTCATCGCCTCATATTTTTCATCTATTCTCCCTCTACAGTGGATACACTTCTTTCATTAGTTGTATAAAACCTTCACCTTCTACAGTGGAAAATGGTTTATTATCCATGATTATGAAATTCGTAATTGCCTCAGATATTTTCTTTGATTTTGCACCATCTTTTGTTGTTATGCTCTTAATGTTTGGTAACTGAATTTTATGACGAAGGTGAAACGAAATCTTTAAAACTGCTTGAACTGGTCGAAGATTGGTGAACGTCGAAGTTTGGTTGTAATGAAAGATCAACATTATAATTACTAGTACTTGCAGTTGCGTCATCTAAACACATATAATTAGTAATGTACTAGTTTTTTTCTTGCTGGGTGCATCAAAGTCGTCCAACTGCCGGGTATGTACATTTTCTAAATGGCCACGAAGATTTGTTGTATTCCCTGAAGTCTTAAGACTCTTGTTGCATATCTTACAAATAGCCTTCTTGTCACCACTTAAACATAAATAAAAATGAGAATTACATGATGGTAAATTAAAATACAACAAAACGATTCTCAACAATAAACTAGGTAAACAAACATTAACATCAACTGTAATTTCTCAAGCTGCTTTTCACAAGCTATGCGCCTTCCGAAACCTGACAAAAACCAAACCACAATAACCTAACTACTTTATGAAATAATATAACGAGTACATTACTCCCAGTCAGAAAATCAAAAATGTGGATAGGTGTTAGGTAGTAAAAAAATCAAATAATATTGAATCAAATTAACCTACGTATGTAACAACACAACAAAGCAATGCGAGTGGACGTCGCAGTGTTTCCGAACAGACCACAGTCTTACACACAGGTCTAGAAACGAAGCCAAATTTCTGGTAGTGGGGGACAAACGCTTATTGATCGACAATTAATGCGCGCCGATGCCTGTTTGCCACTGTTTCGCGACTCATACTGAGCAAACGCTCTAGGTGGATATAGATATACATCAATACTTTGAAAAGGTAATATATAGAAATCCAGCATATTTCAGCAACAGTAGCGACTCGAGTAACTTCGGTTATTAGGGGTTCGTTCCCCACCACCTTCGTTTCTAGACCTGTATGCAAGACCGTGGAACAGTCGGAACAGACTGAAGAACGATGTCTGTGTTTGAGAAAAAACTCCCTATACATTACTCTTCCAGTCGTCAATTATAACACTGATTTGTGAAGTTCCTCCACAAGCAACGAAAAAATAAGACGACGCAGACAAAAAAGGTACATCAGACCGTTAATTATTAGGAGGGTCAAGCTCTATTTCTAACCAGATGTCAACATAACACCTAAATTGAATATTAAATTGTCTGAGATGTCCCTTATCAAGGATGGCTTGAAAAGTATAGTAGAAAAGGACAAACTTTACTTTCAAAAGCTTTGACTCATCGATTGAGAGATGTAATAATTTTTTGACGACAATTCGTAATGAGAAGTTGAAATTTGTGGTCTCTCGCACTTTATGATTTATAACATAAGTATGTTGGGATTATGAAAGTAGTCAGGATGGAAATAATATAACATATCTCGATTCAACTTTATTCAAAACGATTCTTCCAACTTAAATGGATGAAAATTCACAGTAGAAGTGTGTAAATATATGTAATACCCAATACTAGAACTCAGTAAAGAGAGTTACTTATAAATTACGTTCAGCATGTAATGCCAAATACACATGTCTCAACTTAAAGAAGCTAATTTTTTCTGATGCAAATCACTAACCAGTTTGCAATGAGTAACCACCTTTGTATTTGAATAAAAAACTACAGACGGGGCAACTTGTTGGCAACCAGTCGGCAACGCGTTGACCACCGATTTAAAGAACTTCGCCTAACTTGAATCACCCGCCTCTAAAAGGTTTCAATGGACGAAGGTTATTTTGTTTTCAATCTGATCACGACAACACGAGTTTCTCAATTCAACAGCAATATTTCTCAGTTTTTTTTATGTAAAAAGCAAGCATAAGAGGGTAAACGCCTTTTCTTCTATGCTTTAAATTGTTCAAGTTTCTGTTCAACTCTGGATTGCATATAACTCGATTTTGCTTTCTACTGTATTGAGTCGAGCATCCTCACAGTATGCTTGGGGACCGAGCTTCCAATATGCGAGCAATATTCCAAAGATGGACGATAATTTATACATTTGCAAAAGGAGTTAGGACCGGATTGTTTGGTTTGACGCTGAGGCAATTTATTATTTTTATAGTTAAACTTGAAGATTTGCGGCGGTTTTAAATTGTTTTGTTTCTTTTGAAAAACTTTAAATTGGTGGATCTCAAAAATCAAGCGTCAATTTGAATATTGATTTTTGAAATTCATGAGGTTAATGTTTGTGACTTGGGTTTATTTTCTTTCCAGTTGTTCCGTGTGTATTTGGTAGTTACAGTTCTTGGCATATGTTAAGGAAAATTATTTACACCGTAACAAAGTTTGGCAATTAAAATACAATCAATTGTTCTATGTAGTTCAACCAATACTTAATGTGTTGGAATATTTATCACTAATAACCTTTTCTGTGGCTTGTAATATACTATTAATTAATGAAATATATTATGTACGAGCCTCCTGCGCGGACACTGCTCACTCACTCTTCGTTTTTATAGATATGATATTCTTCTATTTCATTTCTTATTATTCACATATTTCATATATCCTTGTTTGATAGTCCTCGGTAATGAATAAATTTTGACCTCAATTTGTAAATTATATGACCTTTTCTCTAGTTATCTGAGATCTCTTCTTCTACACATTCTCTGTATAGTTTACTCATTATTTAAAAGTTATGAGATTAATTCGAATGAAAATCAAATGAATTATTTATATCCTTAAAAAATTTACTCCAAATAGCACACTTATTCAAATATATACTAATTACCCATGTATATATCAAATCATTTTTTCGATTAATTAGAGTCTTATGTAAAATAACAGGAGTTGCTATTTGTCATTAAAGCCATAGTCTCTAACGTAATTGATCTTTCAAAAAAAGATGTAAACCTTTTTAAAGTTAGTCTACAGCAATTAAAAGCTCATAAAAACGTCATATCAATTTATATACACATTGGAATGACAAATGATGCTCCATTTTTATTTATACGGGGCTTATTCAAAGTTTTTTATTTATTAACATGTGGAGATAAAAGATATGAAAAATATTACGAGTACAATAGGGTGGAGATTATTACTATTATTATGATAATTACATTGTTCTCAGAAATCGTAAAAATTATTACAATAAATTTTTGGTTGTCCGTCAATGCAAGCCAAATGTGACCAACCATTGCAGGATCTGCAACTTATCCATTCTTTATCTGGGAGGTTATTGGAAAATGGTTCCATACAAATCAAGCTAAAACATTCTTCATTTCATCTTTCAGTATCTGATGAATGAGCAACGTAAGCTTCTGCCTTCTTTTTTCATGCTTGTTTTTCTTCATAAAAAACTTTCTTTTTTACTGCTTTATTTTTTTATTTTCTTATTGTTTAATTTATTTTTAACTGTTGTATCAATAAGTATTACATTTTCTCTCTTACGTCTTTTGCTTCTCGCTTTTCTTGTCGCCGCTTTAGGTCTTAGATTTTCTGGTGTTATAATCTTCTTGACAGGCTATTTTTTGTATAACTGTAGCTGAGAGTTTGAATATCAGTGAGTATTTTCGTATATTTTTGCGAAAACAAACCAACAGACTTCAAAACTGTTGCTCTATTCGTATTGTCATATTCCTGCATGTAAACAACGCTTGGGGTTTCTTTTTCGTTTAGGACAATCAAATTTGGTATGGTGTTTTCAACGTTTAAGACTGTAGCATCTGGTCTATCAGTAACAGAGCTCACGAGAAATAGATAATCGTCAAACAAATTTCTGTTAAAAGACATATCAGCAACTCTAAACCCAGACAGTATATTTTTAGGAGTAAATGCAAGTGGATAAGTTATGGATACCAACGATGATATGTCATATATAGACATTGTCTTTTCAGGATTATTTAAAACCCATGTATCGCAGGCCGTATTTATATATTTGTTGAAAAGACCTAAAGCAGAACGATCAAGTGGTTGTAGCTTATGCGAACAGTGGGGAGAAAAAGAAAACATTACAATGCCATTTTTCTTGGCAAAATTTAGCACCTTTATGCTTAATTGTGAGCCGTGATATTATCTATAAGAAGAAGTAGATACGGCTTTTCTACTGTATTTTCTACATGGTGATAAAAAAACTTGAGAAATTTTAGAAAATGAGAATCCTGCATCTACCCTAAAGAATTTGCTGTATCTTCTGAACCAGGTGGAGCCGAATTTAGGAATAAAATGAACTCGCGAAAAGATAAAAAGGGTGGCATAAAATTTCCAATGGCTGATACAGCATTCGCCATTGCTACATACATCCCTTTTTCTGCAGAAACTGTAGAGCCAACTTGTTTAAAAACTAATCTAGCAGCTACCCGGTCGGCTTTCTGGTTGGTTGAGATGCCTGTTTCATCCATGTTCCAGATATCGTCAATGCTAAATTTGTATCTCTCCATCACTAAGGCCAAATTATTAAGAAGACGTTAACATTAGCTGTGTTAAAGCTCTTGGTAAGCTTGTTGCTTCTGGTTTTCAAATATATAGTTCTGGATAACGTTTTATGAAACTGCTGAACTAGTCTGGCTCGGCCATTTTATTGTCGCTCCATTTTTTTGGCGTTTTTGAAACATTGACGTTAGCATATTCATAGACTTCCTAGGGAGATAATCCAAAATAAATAACATAGCCAACTAGAATGAATGGCTTAACCAAAGTTTCATCAAAGACCTCAGCGTCTGGAATTTTTTGGCAGCACCTTGACATTGTTCGATAATTTGTATTAAATTCAGTTGCTGCTTTTCTTATTGAATATCTATTCAACTTAAAGAACCGAGCAGCTCTTAGAACTACATCTATGTCTCTCATTTGAAGTTACGAACCATATTTGCCTGAAAAAGAAAAAAAATCAGCATAAAACAATATTCTTTGTTGAATATTGCAAAAGCTGGTGGTGACATGTGACGACAAGCCCCTGTCGATATGAAATAACCGGCCCTATATGCACATATGATTTTTTACCCTTAATAACAGGATTATTTCAACAAATGCAAATACAAAACTTACGTTAAATCAATGCATTTAGTAAAATATATAAAATAGTTATTGTTCACTCAACAAATTTTTCCACAACACAAATTTTCTTAAATACCATGAACTTCACTGCGGGGGAGAATATCTCATAGACGACGACTTTCGCACTGAATACATGTGACTTACAAACTACCGCCAATAATATTCAGGTTACACATCTATATTTTGCAGTGTTGCCCAGATCTACAAGTTGTGACAACCGGCTCCAGTCTCCTCTACTTCATATGAAATTCAACTTTTATTATAAATTCACTTATATAACAAATATAAACTTCCAAAAATGTTATAAATACAGGAAATCTTGGAACAAATGAATTAAAACTGGATACCTTCACAAATACATAATAAAAGTCAAGTATTATTATGAGCGTAAACGTACTCATTATAAGATGGAAACTAATTATTCATCGAATAAGTTGGAATTTCTGTTAACGTTGGTGATATTCATACTAAACAATCTCTTTACGCTACCACTACATCAAAAATCATATTTACATTGTCTGAGTGAGTCTACAGTACAGTACAGACAATTCACCTTCAGTCTCTGAAGATGTTATTGAAACGCACGTCAAACAGTGTAGTTGTGAAACTGAAGTAGTTTTAGAAAAATATGGAAAAACTTAATTTCATTGAAATTGTGGTTTTGATGGAATTTTACTCTTAATAAAAAATTTACCAGTTAGGACCACGCGTTGTCTATTACTTATACTAATTATATAACTTTCAATTTCAAATTATATCTTTCAATTTGTTCCAAGGAAATTTGTTTTTCAAAATGGAATTGTTGCCTTTTTGAATAAGCACAAGTGTAACTTTCTTAGGATTTAAACACTTCAAATAAAAAGTCATTTAAATTTACAAAAAAATTTATATTCTGAGTTATACACATCTACTGAGAATCACACTCTTTGTTGATAGATGGCAATATTTGGAATTCTGTAGAAGCTGATACTTTTTCCTCACGTGCTTTTTTTGTTGGGACAGTGGTCTCGCAGTATTTTTTGACTAATGTTTTTTTGTGCTTTTTTTCATACGTTTATTACTATTTCCAAAAGAAATGCTTTGCTTTTCTTGTCGTTTGCTTTCAGGGTAAAGGGTAGCAAAGTTGAGATCGCGACGACTGGTAGATCTTGTTATTATACCAAAAGCTCCATTGTAATGTAAAAACGAATGACCACGAACTGGAAAATATTATTGGATTATGTTAAATTTGTCATTCATAATCTGATTTCAGAAAAATCGTACATTTGTGAAATTCTGGTTTTGCCCACCACAAACATCATAAATATGTTTTTACGTAAATTATTTCCTTTATATCGTCTACTCTACCTTCAAAACAGATTTGCTTTGTTGGTTTTAAGTTACGAATTTCTAGGACATACTGTCACACCGTGCTGAAACATATAGAGTTTACTGGCATAAAGGCAAGCGGAATCTTCTTCATAATACACACTAATATAAGGGTCACAGTTTGTACAATGAGCAGTTGCCTCATAACAATAATGCGTCAGCGTACATAGCGGGCAATATTTAACAAAGTATCAACTCATACAGCCTGGCCAGTCTGCCGACGTAGATTTCTTCGACGAATGCCATGGATGTAATTCCGAAAACTGACAGGACTGCTTCAGGGAGCGGAAAATCACTAAGCACGTCTTATTCAACCCAAATGGTACACATCGAAGGATGTCACTCAGCGGATTATGAAGAAATTATAAGTGGACAACGGCCCACGACAATTCACATAGTTTATCTTCTTGTTTACCGTGTCGACTCAACAGTTCCATTGTAATCGTTATGGTTAACTAGTTTCCATATCGAAATTGTCGATTTCGTGTTTTGTGTTTCATTAAATATTTTTTTGTTTCCTTGGTGCATAAAGAGGAATATATACTCCAATTGTAAGTATTATTATGTTTTCTGGTCACTTCATACTCAATTCATTAGGAATTTGTAGCTTCCCTAAGAAGTTAGATATGTACGAGTAGTTAAATAGCCCAGTCAAATATATATAATTTTGTTATTAAATATTCTAGCATACACAATGGGTATTTGTTTATAATCACATTATCACAACTTATTAACAACTGCTTCAATATCTTCAGATTCAGAATTGCTCTTGCTGCTATAGCTACACCTACATTATTAGATTCTTCAAGCATTCATTTTATCCATCATCCCATATGTGAGATATATCGTTTGGCCTTTTTTATATTTTTCTCAAGTATATCAGTTTTGCTTTCATATAATGTTTCTTAATTGAAATTTTTCTGTTATCTTCAGTTCTTCTTCATTTGAATCCATATTTCCACTAATTCTATAAACGAGTCTATACGTTGCCGATAAAATTAACGTCTACTTCCTATTCATAGCTGTGAATATTGTTTCCATAGTTGGACTCTTTTTCCGAATGTCAATATAGGAATAAATGAATCTGCGAATTATTTTTTTTTTCAAATATATCCACAGACCCTTTCGAAGTTGAAGGTTTATTTATAGTTTTTTTTACCGATTGAAGGTCGAAGCAAGGGGTTTTTCATTAGCCTCCCTATTATTACGTTTTAGAATATCGAGACCAACTTCAAAAGGCCGTAGTTATCATTTCTCGAAGACGGCATAAGGTAGTCTTGTTTTTCTCGGGTTTTATGAATTTATACACATTTATTATCTTGCGATGACAACCTCAATTTTTTAAAAACTACCCATATTTATAAAAAAAGACATAAAAATCGATAAAATCAAATATGTATCAAATCAAAGAAAATATTTGATTTCAATATCTTTAGTTTTATACATCGTCTAAAAACACACCTCTGAAAATAAAACATTATGCTTTAAACGCCAACCATATATATATTTACCACATACTACTATAAAAATGTTAAACACAAATTCTGTCCATATTTACAATAAATTTTGGAACATTCATCACAGTAGAAAAACAGGAAATATATTTGGACCGTATAAACATCATAATAAACGAATCCATAATGATACAAATAAAGTATTCCTGAGGTTTATACCTAAACCTATATATTTGATATGCGCCTTGTGCAAAGGAAAATATAGAGAACAGGCTACTGTACTGATCACTACCTAGCTTATAGCGAAAAACTAGAAAAATCAAGTAAAGTCGATAGTATTTCCTCTGATGAAACGTACCTTTTCACTGTTTCGAACACTCATTCGATCAAAACTGATTTATTGATTGAGTCTTAACAATTCAATAATCATGAAAAACAGTTGTGATAATCCGGCCTTACAACTGATAACAGGTGGGTTAGGAAAGCCAAAACAATGTGCTTGAATCTTATATACGCCGCTAAATCGTTATCCAATCCTTTCAATCATATCTTTCAAAATTGTTACAACCGCCAAACTTCCTATCCAAGAACCAGAATCTACCTGGGTGATCTAAATTACCCACTTCCTTGTTCAATATCCTCATAATCCACCATGGAAAAACCAAAAAAATTGAATTCTTCACCTAGCTTACCTCATACGACAAACAGTACAGCAATCATACGCCGATTAAACAATTGCGATGCGACGTATCGAAATTTCAAGACGGCTTAAGTGACGCTATCATTATACCACCCGCTCCCTAAATATTTAATCAGAACTTCTCCAAAATTTTTCACTGAATCGTATGCAATATATCGAACCGCTGACATCGCACTTCTCTTATCTTAGTCCAAACTATTTATAAAATTCATATGTTTTTTTAATACTTTCATTTTCTTTTTACTGTAACGATACATTTCTTTAAAACACAAAAAACGTATATAGGGGGATTATTCTTAAGCCAATTAGCAAGAAAGAATGATAATTAATATAAATGGTGCGTTGTATATTTTTACGTCTATTGAGAACGGTAACGTGATACAGTGCCAACACAGTTCAATCAATGTATCTTTGTTTCAGTTGGCTGTAAATTGTCAGTGGGTGTTTCTTATTCAAATTTCTCCACTTGACAACATTCTGTATAGTACGTCCCAGCAGGCAATCTGCTTTTTTAAACTAAAGAACTTATTAAAAAAATAAACTTTTAGTACAGAAAGATGTAGAAAAAAAATAATACTGTTTGAAACCAAGATGTGTTAGATGTTTTCTAACTATTGAAGTTGAACTTTTCAGCATCTAAAGTTCTAACAAAATAAAAATGAAATTAATCAGCTACATTCTTGGCACATAAAATAATCAAATTCAAGCGCCGGTGGCAGAGAGATTTGAATTCTTTATATTTCAATACAATTAGATTTTTTGTTTTATCGACACCGTATCATACTGAAAATTTATAGTCGCCATTACCTCTCTTTAATTGGAATATTATCGTTTCCAAACTCCTTCATCAAGCCATGGCTGCGTTTCAACTTATCGGCAGTTTGAAGTAGTAATAAGTTCGCAGACTATAAAATGAAGTGTTATTTATTATAATAGACTGTTGCGGACCGCCTCAAACCACACTTCAGAGCGAGTTCATGTCCTCGTGATAGTGAAGAGATTCTTTTAGAACAAAGATTATATTATTTTTCCCAGAAGTACAATATCATTTCCTACATGAGTTACTACATGCCGCAGTCGTTTGCCTGTTGGTGTCTAGAAAACAGACCTTCAACAACAGCTTCAATTTCTAAGGATTGTGTCCACATAACGAATTTTTTAAATTTATTTTTGAAATTGAGGTAGTAGTCAGATCTTCGGCAACTTCAGCAATTCACTAATTTTGGGAAGAATAAACAAATAAAAATTATTGCCAATATGTTCTACAATCTTAACTTCCGTCAAGCCCCCAAAGCTTGACGGAAAAACACAGATAACTAATTATACAAAATAGCTGTAAGTACCAACTAAAGCGAATAATTAGTCCAATAAGGGCACAGCTTCTTCAGATAATATTCCTTGAAGAAACCTAAGGATTCGAGCAGCTGAAGAGGATATTGGGCATGGGATATGGTCATGAACTACCACCGAAACACTTGTAAGATGCCAGCTGAAGAACCGAAAGCAATACGTTGACGAAATACTAAAGAGTATGAAATTGATATTGCCCGACAAGTCCTCTACGCTTATCCAATAGTAGCAGATAACAAGTTGGTCTGATCTAACCTCTATTTATGACACACGTGATCATGATATATCGATGACACTTCTTCTATCTTGACCGCTATAATTTAAAGAACTAGTATTCGGCGAAGAATTGTTACTCACATGATATAAAATATCAGGAGAATTATCCTCATTTAATGTTGATCTACCATTAGGAGGAAGAAAATAGACGACATACCTGGTAAGAAGCTTTGATATTTTCACTGACACTCAAGGTACCTTACGGCTTACGCCTATTGGGATATACCCTAGTTATGAAACAATCTAATGTTGGAAGTTGGAAACCAATTCGCAAGGTTTGCTTCAGATATCGCTAGAGCATTTTCCATCATTACAATAAATGATCTTTGTATGTACCTATCTGCGTCTTATAGGATTTCTCCAAAAATAATTTGAGATTTACTGAATAAAAAGATATAAAATACAACGTATTATTCCAACAACGTGTTTTTTATTTGTGACTTATAGACAATTTATTTAACACTGTGGAATAACTTTTTAGAAAACACGTAGTAAAGTTGTAAATTTGTTAAATATAATCGGAATTGCCGAGAAAGGGTATTGTAAAAATGAAATTCAACCCCCATAAAACCAAAGTTGTTAGACATCTGTTGTGAAATAGTCTTTTGCCCACAAAGACAGTTAATTTCTTTCAAGGGTATATCTGTATTTAAGTTCTACTTCTTTTTGAAATGTTCTTTTTTTAAATTTTATTCGAGTTCATGCCAGTGAGAGCTACTGCGTTCGAATTTGCTATTTGTTAATAAAGGGATTATTCCATGTCACTGTATTTTGGGGGGATTAGATGAGTGTGTACATACCGAATATTTAATTTCCATCGTGAAAATCCAATGAATTCCACTCGATTTTCAGTCTCAGTAGTTTGTACCTGCGAATCTCTACCTTCATTGTTCAATTATTTCCTATATTTACCGTTTCCCAGTTAACAAAAAAGATGTTATTGAAGTTTATAAATAAAATGTGAGAAACCAAACTTTTGTTATATACAGGGGGGCTTTTATATTTTCTCTTCGCTTCCCTGAAAAATTCAAAAGTTCATATCAACACGTCGATTCATACACGTTTATTCATCACTTTCTTAAAGTCGACCAATTAGAGTCATTTCTGAAGACAAATAAATCATGGGTAGTAAAAAGAATCGCACGAGCAATCTCTTGAAATTTTTTTCCATACATTCTCAATTGTTTGCCATGAAAACAACACTTTTATATGATTAAAGATGTATTTATCGAAAGAAAATATTATCCCTCATATAATTTGCCTTCCATCAGAATTATTCACATTTAAACTTATACTCACGTGCCTAATAATAAATTTTGATCACTCACTAATTGATTTATTTATGTTGAATATTCACGACTGCGAATTATATGTGATCTAATTTGAACTTAAACTTGATTCTTGATTTAAAGCCTATTTGTATATTATTGGTGCATATTTGGTACTTACTATTTGTGCATGGTGGTTTTACAATATCTTCGATTATCTTTATTGCTTAGCTAACAGGTCACATCATTTACCTTTATTAGTAAGGGAAACTAAGTAAGGATTTCAATCTCTAGCAATTTTTCTAATTATTCGTGTAGACCAAGTTTATGTATAACTTCAGAGGTTATATTAAGTCGTATATAACACTACCTTTGATTTATTATTGTTGATTCAAAGCAAAATGAATATGTGATACGGGATATCTTTTATTCCAATACTTCAGACAAATTCACTTCAGTTCACTATTTCTATCAGACTTAGCTTCATAATATTCTCTAATTTTTTGCGTTTACTCATTTTTTTTTCACTCTTTGTACAGCTGTTTTCCATAAACCATAATACGAGGCATATTTTTTAAGTAAGTACCGTTTTGCGATTCCGCCACGGCAACCCCAAGGTCGGCGTTCCGCACATGCGCACTGGTTACCTACAAAACATTATGAGTGATGGAATGGTAAGGAAATGGGTGAGAGCATTTAAAGATGGCCGCACAAATGTGCATGATGAAGAGCTGAGTGGGCGTCCTTCGGTCGTTAATGAAGATTTGGTGCAGAAAGTGGACGAAAAGGTGAGAGAAACAGACGCTTTACAATTTCATCATTGTGCGACTACTTTCCTCAATATTCTCGTAGTGTTTTGTATCGCAATGTGACCGAGAACTTGAAATACCGGAAATTGTGTTGGGTTCCAAAAATGTTGACGGATTTGTACCAAAAGTTTAAGCAAACAATTTCTGCCCGAAAAATCATGTACACAGTTTTTTGGGACAGAAAAGGAGTATTGCTAGTGGAGTTTCGGCCTCGTAATGAGACAATCAATGCAGCGTCTTATTGTGAGACATTGAACAATCTGCGTCGTGCAATCCAGATCAAAAGATGTGGCAGGTTGAGTAAGGGTATCGTTTTGCTGCATGACAATGCCCGTCCACATGTGGCTAATCGGACGAAAGATCTCATCAAATCTTTTCAATGGGAAACTCTAGATCATCCTCCCTACAGCCCTGATCTGGTGCCCAGCGACTACCATTTGTTCCTGCACTTGAAGAAACACCTGGGCGGTCAGCGTCTTCAAGACGATAACGAAGTCAAAACAGTTGTGATACAGTGGTTAACAAGTCAGGTGCCAAGTTATGAGAAGTGCCTCAATATTCACGGAAATTATGTAGAAAAGTAGATTAAGGTACAGGCTTTCATGTAAAAATAAAATTCTTGCGATATCTTTGCACTTCTTTTTTTAATTCCAAAACGGTACTTACTTAAAAAATATGCCTCATAAATTAATACTGCCTTTGAATCTACATTATATTGATGAATTCTTCCCCAACTTTGTATGAATATATCCCACAATTTTCATGCTTTTATATTGTTTTTTTTTCTTAACTTATTATCGGTTGCTAATATCGTGAATGCATCCGCACATTTGGGTCTGTGTTGAGGCAACGTTTGAACCAACTGCGTTTGTCGTGCGCCCAAACTTTAGGGCCAAGGTAATTCATTCATCGGGTTAATGTGAAGATGCTTGGGCTTCAAAATGAAATTGCGTTGGGCTCATTTGCCATAACAATTATGTTTTGAATTTAATATTGCAAAGTAGAAGTCCTCATGAAAAGGGATTGTGGGTTACAACTCTTTATTGTAAACTTGTTTTGAAAAACTACACACAACTGCTTGTGTACAGCTAATCGTTCAACACACCGAATTCTCAAAATTGCTATCTAGTCTATGAATCGGAATATCAACTTCCAACACGAATGCCAATTTTGTCTTGGACTTGACACAAACACTATTTCATTAATTCACACAATGCACTTCTCTAAATTCCGTAGGCAATGCTTTTCATCAATCAATAATTCATCGTAGTATTTTTCCCGTAAATAAAATACAATATCCGCCTCCCCTTATTTTTTCTACGCCTATATTAAATACTAAAAATCCTGTTTTTCATATAAGCTGCTTTTATATACTTTTTCTAGAGCCATCTACTTGTTACTTCTGTGTTTTGCTCTCCTTATTTATAATTTGCGAGACTTCTTCCAGTTGATTGCTATTAGCCCTCCACTTTTATGTTTCATTTAAGTTCAGAGGTAAACGCAAAGATATAGTATGGGTTCGAGTATAAGCGGGTCTTTAAGCCATCAAGAATATTTTACGGAATTAAGAATTGCCAATATAATTATTAACCTTCTAAGCTTACTATTGTTGAAAAAGAAAATATTGAACGAGGCGAATTTTTATAGCCTCATCTTTTGTCATTGAGTAGAATAGAACTTATATTGTGCTATATCGTGTAGTCAACATCGAAGGAAGACTTCTGACCTCCATGACAAAAACTAACAAAAAAGGGAATATCTTATTCATTGCTTCTAGTTATATAGAGATTTCATTTCACCTCAGTGAACACAATGTTTTCGTGAGGGTATTGCCTTTTTTGTCAGTCTCTTTTCTTTTTTAATGTTTAAGAATAAACACTAGCAGTAAGTGTTTGGCCAGACTTTCCGAACAATGGAATAGATACGTTGCATGCGAGACGTCCTACTTATGCAAAAATTTTGACAATATTTTTGTACTGAGTATCCGAATTAAAGAGGTCGGTAGATAAGCAATGTTGACGTAAGGGTGACTGGCAAAAGGCGGTGGTGACAGTTGACGCTAAAGATGGTTTACATAGGATATGGCGGACACACCCTCCACCCAAGATATCAGTTCGGTCCGAAATGATTTTGCTTATCTACTGGGGTCACTCAATAGTTTTACCCAAAAAAGGAATTTTACAATATTATTAACATTGTAGCAGCCTAGTAAGCATGTGACATACCATCACCACTAGGATTTGTAGCTCAATATTATGTGCGTCGTTCCGTTTCATTCGGCTAAAAGAAAGGACATAGACAAAATTCTCTTACAGCAATGATTAGTAGCGATTTACGAAAACTACCTTTTAAAAATATTCTCGTATTCGTAAGCGATATCAAGAATCAACTACTAAAAATCTGTCAATTGCAAAATATTTACAACAAAAATCAATTTTGCATATAAACACGTAAAATTGAGGAAACTGGTACTAAATGAAAAGACGTATATTTACAAATTACCTTTATTGCATATCGAATAATTTACGAATAGTCTATAACTAAGGTAGATTTATAACCGCACAATAATATCAACTCTTTCTATAAATACAAACTAAAAAACATAAACAGAATCGCTAATGTAAATACCTAAATTGTAAACGAACTGAAATTATAATATATAAAACTCTTAAGGTGCAGGTAAATGTATACACAAAGAGGCCATCTGGCGTTAACCGACTAAAATAGATATATTACACATACTTCAAAGAATTTGTGTACAAATGTTTCAAAACAAAATTTTCAATAGATAATCGAAATGAGATTGCATTGTATTAGGAAGTCAAAATAATTTCCATAAATTAAAAAAAAATAAAACAATTTTAGCTGCAATGTACAGAATAAACAAATAGATTTCTAGTTAAAAAAGAATTCAAAATATTAACAGTTTTCCATTTTTTTAAACAATTTTTGTAAACAATTTTCAGTATAATGTTTCTACATAATTGAAAATAAAAAACATATACCCTTACTTTCTCTCAAAAACCATGTATTTATTCATTTGGGATAGGGTAGGTTTGATAAAATTAATTATCCTATATCCTATGATTACTTTTAAATTATGTACAATGTGATGGAAACCGTTTAGAAAATATTTGAAAAAATATAATTGTCGATTCTTCTTTTCAAATGGTGTAATACGTAGCTAAAGGAATACCTTTCGTTTGAAGGTACTGTATGTACTAGAAATTAACGTAAACAATTTTGGATCACCGTGTATACGTGAAAAATTCCATGTACTTTATACTCAATACATTACATTATAATCGGGATTTGGAACTAATATACGTTATTGGTTTTTAAATCATTACTAGATCCATATTAAAAAAATTCGAGGTATATTAAATGAAAGCCCTGCAAAATTGCTGTGGGGTTTTCAGTAAAAGCATGTCGTGAGTAAATATATAACATTCACAAGAGCACAAAAATTAATGAAGAACCTTATTTATGATTATTTTATTACTGGAATAACGATTTAGATTTTCTACTCAAAGAAAAGTGTATATAAAATGCCAGATAACCTCAAAAATTATTTATATTTGCTATGCATTTCAAGCACATATGTGATGTACATGATATAAATTTCAATAATATATAAGATATTTTGTCTATAATAACCATTTATTATTCTGGTGTATTATTCAATGAATTCATTAATTAATGCCAGAAAAAATGTTAAGAACTAACCTAACCTAACCTAACCAAGTATTTCCAGCATGTGTCTCTCGAACATGGATTGAAGAATATTTATGAATCAATGCCATAAGTGGTAACCATAAAGATTCGTTATTCTTCAAACAGTAGGCTACTAAAACAGGTATTGGTGGAGCACAGAATAACCTCAAATGAATGCTTAAAGCTAGAAAAATACTATACCAGAATAATAAATTCATTATCAATTTTCATAAATATTCAATAAATTTGTACATTATATAGCAAAAATTTAACATTTTTAATAAATTTTAAGAATACCATATTCAAATACTGGCCTACAAAAGGTCTATAAAAACTCTTAAGATACATATGTGAGGGTTTCTTTCTTTATTGTTATGTCATCCTTTTAGGGCGTTTCTTAGACTACATATTTCGGTTAAAGTGCTTGCTCCTGTTTCAATTCCAATGCCCACACGTGCTGTGGCCAACCTGTACGCCCTTTTGCCTTCCTGGAGTTGCTTAAATCTTCCTGTTTAGAATAGAATTGTAAACAACTAGTCCTATATTTCAGTTTTAATGACAGATTTTATTTTTATTTATATATCCGATAGAGATTAAAAAAGATCAAGAGGAGTTGTTGAAACAGTGACATACATTGAACAGTGTTTCAGTAGAACAACTATTAATCGTATTACTTGACAAAAATCAAAAACTTATTCGTTATTTAATTATGATTTAATTTATAGAAAATAATAATTCCGAAAATATACTTGTTAGTATTTTGATATCTAATAGGTTTACTTACAAAATATCGAATAAAAATTTTCTCAAATAATTCAAGCCATCTGCATTCGATCTACAAGTCGATTAAAAAGATACCTTTACTCTAAAATAACCCATCAAAATACCTATATAGTCTCGGTATATCAATATAATACAATTTTATTATAATACAACTGTCAAGTCCGCATAGTTATTCATTTATTCTAAGATTTAAAAAAAAATAATTTTAAGGATCACAAAAATAATGTATAGAAACAAATAATTTAATAATATTATTTAATTCTATGTTTAAATTGCCTTCTTTTTTTATTTGACAGTATCTGAATCTACTATAAAAAGCCGATATGGAATTATTTTTTTAATATCCTGATATTTTTCATATATCCTTAAAACATTATCTGAAGGCGATAAATATTTTTATTGTGCCTCTTCTTATCTATTTATCTTGGAAATTTTGAACAGCAAAATTAAAAGCATGGTGATGCACTATTCCGTTGTAACCAATTGCATTTTAATTTTTACTATAAGATTCCTCAATAAATCCAATTACTTTGTTCCGTTCATATTGCCTTCTATAATAAAGGGTCCAATAAAAGCGGTGCCGTTAATAATCCAAACATTAAATTTCAAAGACAACTCTGTTCTTTGCTTCCGCATCCATCTAGGATTAGTATCGCACCAATATCTACATTGCGGTAATTAACTTATCAAATGAAGACCTGCTTCTACCTTTATTGCTTTGGTTTCACATAATTCCATTCGGCAGTCATGATTATCTTCATGTAATTGTTGTACTGGTGTACTATCGAATAATAATATTAATAATGAAACTAATAATGATAGAAACAATCAAAGCAATACCTAGAAGACCAAGTAAAAGAATCTACTGAAGAAGGAACACCAACTATCACAAACAAAATAATAATACAATTGCCAAAAGAAGTACATACATATTGCTAGTGAATGCCTGTCCAAAGAAAAACATAGGCACTTATAATTGCGGTACAGGATCAGCTTATTGAGTAAAATATTATTAAACAATGATTTTCAATGATGTAGAATTTGCAGGAAGAAGCTATACAACACATTATAACATCAGTATGCCCAGATTTTGAAAACTATACTCCTAAACAAGACACATATTGTAATTAATAACTAATAATACAAGGCGTCCAAAAAGAGTATCGGGGGTATTTGTTTTCGCGCTACATTCGAAACGGAGCGACGAAAGGGAGCGAGGAGGGGTTTATGGCGTCCGCCGTTTTGTGGAGTTTTAGTCACGATGGAACAGTACTCGGGGACGCATCGCGCATTTTGCGTACAAGCGTATTATCGTAACAGTGATTCATTGGTGACTGCTCAACGTCTGCATCGTGCGGAATATCGTACACGTCACGCGCCAAGTGACGATAGCATTAGGAAATGGATCAGGATGTTCCAGAATACAGGTGCTACAGTTAAAATTTAAAACTCTGGTCGCCCACGTTCAGTTGGCGATGAAGAAACAATTAAAGAAGTCGAGGCGTCGGTTCGTCGAAATCCATCTTTATCCATCCGAAAGCGAAGCCAAGCGCTAAACATCAAAAAATCGTCCTCACATTTGATTTTTAAGGAAGATTTGCATTTAAAAGCCTATAAAATTCAATTGGTTTAAAAATTCAAGGATACCGACTATTCTAATCGAGTGAATTTTGGGAACGAAATGATGCAGCGATTTAACAACTTTGAAAATTGTTCAGTGATGAAGGAAATTTTCACCGTAATGGTCATGTTAATAAGCAGAATTGTCGGTACTGGGCAGCCGAGAATCCGAGACGAAAGCATGAAAGACCCTTGCACAGCCCAAAGGTCGTTGTTTGGGCCGCTATGTCTGCTAAAGGAATTATTGGTCCTTATTTTCATGAAGATCAACGAGGCCGAGCAATCAATGTGAATAGTGACAGTTACTGCGATATGTTACGAAATTTTTTGGTCCCAGAGTTGCAGGAGTTTGCAGGTTTCAACTCAAGAACGTGGTTCCAACAAGATGAGGCCACTTGCCATACCTCGAATGACTCGATGGAAGTTGTGAATGAATTATTCCCTAATAAAGTCATTTTGCAAAGGGGTAACATCAACTGACCTCCCAGAAGCCCCGACCTTAGCCTGCTTTACTATTTTGTATGGATATACCTTTAAAGTAAGCTTTATCAAAATAATCCAACGAACCTAATCCAATTGAAGGAAAACATCAGGTCAGAAATGGCAGCAATATCAAGATCTGTGTGTCGACGTTTTATCGCCAATCTCGTTCCCGTTTAGAAGAGTGCCAGCAACGTAACGGTCATCATTTGGATAACATCATCTTTTCCAAATAATTTTCCAATTCATATGGTATCAAAAAACAATAAAAGCTTTTATTGCTTATAAATATTTTTTGTTTACTTGAATTTACAAATACCCTGTACCCTTTCTGGCCACCTTCTACAATAATATCTTTTGGTACATATTTCTATACTAATATTTGATTTGGAACAATACACTCCTAGCTGATTCATGTTTTAATTATTAATGATAAGTTCCAATCACTCATTTGTATCATAATGAAAATGTATGTATCATATGACAAAATATTGTAGATTGAAGAAATTATGTGCGAAACCAAGTTAAAAGTCTTTAAAAGAATACATAGACCAATATTAACAGTCGGCTGTGGAAATTGGGTAGATGCAAATAATGAAGATGAAGTATCTCAAGGGACTATATGTAGTCACAAAACACTAGAAAAGCAGAAAGAGTAAAGACCTACTTAAATAATGGATAAACAAAAGGTAAGACCAAAGCAAACAAGACAAGACGATACCAAGAATATCGAGTAGGAAAGGAAAAAATTGGAACGAAACAAAGAGAATAGGAAGAAATACAAAAATTTCAACAACGTTATCCTAATTCACCTTACATATTTTGTGTATGTTATGTATTAAATAATCTAAATGA